>NW_028317816.1:6510000-6814375 GCF_062004578.1 Staurois parvus | reverse complement strand
GGCATGACCGCGGGCACTGGGGCAGACATTGAATCGTCTGGCTGGACAGCGGGCATCGGGTCACCAGGCATCAGGTCATTTGGCTCGACAGCGGGCACCGCGTCATCTGGCAAGGCAGTGGTCTCCGAGTCAACAGGCCCGACAGTGGGCACCGGGTCATCAGGTACCGGATTGTCTGGCTCGACAGCGGGCATCGGGTCATCAGGTATGACAGCGGACACTAGGTCACCAGGCATCAGGTCATTTGGCTTGCCAGCGGGCACCGCGTCATCTGGCAAGGCAGTGGGCACCAAGTCACCAGGTACGACAGCGGGCTCTGAGTCAATTGGCACGACAGCGGGCACCGGATCAGGTACCGGATCATCTGGATCAACAGGCCTAATAGGATCGTCAGGCTGGATCAGTTCATCATGCTGGGTAGAGGCATCAGGCCGAGTAGAGGCTTCAGGCCGAGTAGAGGCTTCAGGCCGAGTAGAGGCATCAGGCCGAGTAGAGGCTTCAGGCCGAGTAGAGGCTTTAGGCTGAAGAGAGGCATCAGGCCGAGTACAGGCATCAGGCCGAGTACAGGCATCAGGCCGCGTAGAGGCTTCAGGCTGAGGAGAGGCTTCAGGCCGCGTAGAGGCTTCAGGCCGAGTAGAGGCATCAGGCCGAGTAGAGGCATCAGGCCGAGTAGAGGCATCAAACCGAGTACAGGCATCAGGCCGAGTACAGGCATCAGGCCGAGTAGAGGCTTCAGGCCGAGTAGAGGCTTCAGGCCGAGGAGAGGCTTCAGGCCGAGGAGAGGCTTCAGGCCGAGGAGAGGCTTCAGGCCGCGGAGAGGCTTCAGGCCGCGTAGAGGCTTCAGGCCGAGTAGAGGCTTCAGGCCGAGTAGAGGCATCAGTCTGAACCACGGAAGGCAGGTTCACCGGTTTGGATACTGGCAGGATGGTACTGGTTGGAAAGAATTTTCGCTTTTTTCTGGTTTTAACTACTGGAGCACTGCAAGTAAACGCAGGTCTGCAAACGAATGGAGCAGCTGGAGACAGAGAAGAACTGGAGGATGGAACAGGAGCGGGAGCAGTTGCTACAGAGGGCTTTTTTACAGGGTTATTATTACTACGAGTTTATATAGCGCCAAAGGGTTTGCTCAGCGCTGTACAATAGGGGGGGGACAATACATGGCACAGTACAACAAAGACAGACAGCGTACGAGGGGTAAGAGGGCCCTACTCTTACGAGCTTACAATCTAGGAGGGAGGGGGTAAAGGTACAGTAGGAAGTGGCTGGGGGGGATGAAGTGGTAGGAGGAATGAGGGAGGATGGCCGTTAGGTGAGGGTGGGGTAGGCTTCCCTGAAGAGATGGGTTTTGAGGGAGCGCCTGAATGTGAATAGAGAAGGCGACAGTCTGATGGATTGGGGCAGTGAGTTCCAGAGGATGGGGGAGGACCTGGAGAAGTCCTGCAGTCGTGCATGGGAGGAGGAGACCAGGGAGCAGGATAGAAGGAGGTCCTGTGAGGAGCGAAGGGTACGGGTAGGGTGGTACCTGGTGATCAGATTGGTGAGGTAGTCAGGGGCAGTGTTGTGAACGGCTTTGTAGGTCAGGGTAAGGAGTTTAAATTTGATGCGTTGGGCAATCGGGAGCCAGTGGAGGGAGAGGCAGAGGGGGGTGGCAGAGGTGGAGCGGGTGGTAAGGTGGATGAGTCTGGCAGCTGAGATCAGGATGGTCTGGAGCGGGGAGAGCCTGCACTTGGGTAGGCCAGTGAGGAGGGAGTTGCAGTAGTCAAGGCGTGAGATGATGAGGGAGTGTACTAGAAGTTTGGTGGTGTCTGGGGTGAGGAAGGAGCGGATCTTGGCAATGTTGCGAAGATGGAGCCTGCATGTGTTTGTGAGTGATTTGACATGCGGTTGGAGGGAGAGGTTCGCGTCAAGAATGACGCCAAGGACTTTGGCTTGCGGGGCGGAAGTGATAGTGGAGTTGTTGGTGATGATGGATAGGATGGGGGGGGGGGGGTGTGGGCAGGGGGAAAGACGAGAAGCTCGGTTTTGGAGAGGTTAATCTTGAGGAAATGTAGCGACATCCAGTCTGAGATGTCATTTAGGAGGTGAGTGATGCGGGCGGAGATAGTGGGGGTGAGGTGAGGGGTGGAGAGGTAGATTTGGGTGTCGTCAAAGGCAGGATAGGTGCAGCGAGTGGGAACAGGGTACTGACATGCGGTAGATAGCCAAGTATACTGGGCTGTAACTGGAGGAGCTGGTGGGAATACAGGAGTAGAGTTAGAAGCAGGACTGGGTCTTTGTAAGCTGACTGAGGCTGGGTGCAACAAATCTGTCCATGTCTGCAGTAGGGGTTGAACAAAGCTGAGCTTACACAAAGTCTGTCTGGTCAATGACTGCACTGCGTTTATACAATCTCTTAGTGTCTGTGGTGAACATGTGGAATAACGCTCCAGAAAGTAACCCACATCATCCTCTAATAACCACACCAGGGACTCTACCTGGTCTGCACTAAATGGTGGCAAAAATTCATCCCTGCATTCCGGGGAACCAGATGAAACCAACTCTGCACAAACCTCAATCAATGGCTGCACCTCAGAGAACACTGTGCCCTGATCTACTAGAACATGAGCGAGCCGTATACATTCTAGCAATTCATCCCGGGTATACTCCTTCAGAGTTTGATAAGCATACTCCCTGTCATCAAACACTAGCAGATATAAATACTCAACCTCATCAAGATCCATCCTTCCCATCAACAAGCCAAGATGGCTTCCCTGTGCAGCCACTTCTGGTCAGGATTGGCCTTGGTGTAATGTCAGGGCTCCCAGGTATGACCAGAGGTGTGTGACTGAAGCAGGGAAACGCAGACTTCAGATATGTGATAAACAATACAATTTATTAACACTAACCATACAAACATAAACGCAGTGCAATACTAAACATGATACAGTGCAAACAAACCAAACCAAACCACCCACAGATAACAGTACATACAAGCAAGCGTCGTCAGGCAGGCCGGGTCAATATCAATTGGGCAGGTAGGTACAGGGGGAGCAAGCGGAGAATGGTCGGGGTCACAGGCCAGGTTCAGCAGGTAGCAAGCAGCATAGTACAGAGGGTCAAGCAGAGGGATGGTCCGGGTCACAAGCCAGGGATCAGAACAGGTAGCAAGCAGCGTAGTACAGAGGGTCAGACAGAGGGATGGTCAGGGTCACAAGCCAGGATCAGAGCAGGAGAAGTCAGCAAAGGACCAGAAACAGGATGCAGGACAGATACAGGGCCCAGGACAAACACAACACCAAGGCAGAGTCTGTGGGTCTGGCCATCCCTTAAATACCCCAGCATCATCAGTTACAGGTGTTAGCTGGCTGCAGAGTTGAGTCTCTGATTGCTGGGAACACCCGCTGGCCAGCCCTGGTACTGCAGATCAAAAGGCAGGTGAGTCCCACCATTGCTGGCCAGTCCATTCCTAACAGCATCTATTCACATCTATCCACACATCCAGCAGTGGAACATCAATATGCTTGCCACAAGAATCCACAGGAGGGTGATTTTTATTCATGTGAATAAGGCCTATGAAGGAAGTTGCACACTACCCCCTACCACCTTACTACTGCTGAAAGGCGTTTTTTTTTTAGAAGAACCTGTCCCAAGTTTCTAATCCACAAACATCTCTGCCACCATAGGTTCAATAGTGGCTCTTCTCTTCCACCATTGTCTCCAAGACTCCAGTTGAAGCTGTGGATCCTGACAATATTGCACAACCCAGAAGCAACCCAAATCAGGTCCATGCATTTGCTGTGGAGCCCTCTGAACTACAAACTACTGATGTGCCGGACTCTTGGCCTGGAAGATGGAAATGAGACTCAGCCCCTGTACACTTTCTGCAGGACAAATCTGCCAGTGACAGCAAATTCAAGTGGGAGCCAAGTGTCCATTATGCTCAGATGTGTCCACTTATACTCAGATGTAGGAATTAAAGCCATTGCCTCCTCAGATGTGTGTCCACTTATGCTCAGATGTAGGAACAGGCCTATTTAACTATTTTCCACAACTTCCTGGGTTCCTGGACAGGCCCAGAGAAGATAAGTCTCTCTGCTTTCCTCCCTCAGCTGCTCTGAGATGCCACACTAGATGAGGCAGAGATAACCGGGCAAGTGATCTGCAGCCAGGTGCACCAGATTTTGCATGCTGCTGTTTTAGTAAATCCATCACCTATGTTTGCATAGCTTTCATAACCAGACTTTACAGTGTATGTCTGATTTTCGCCATCCTGAACCTTTTTTTGCATTATTGTCTCTAACTTTGTACTGGCTTGGTAATCTACAGGCTACAGTTACCCCCTGTCTGATGATTTGGCAAATGACCCATTCTGTTAAATATAATATTTAGTCTTTTGCTTCCTACTGCATTCTGAATGGTAGATATGGTGTGACCCATGTAGTATGTTAACCATGTGAAAGCATTTACTCCCAAAAACTATAGAGTTAACCTGCACCCTACGTTCATATTTCCCGGAGGTGTAAGGAGGAAGTTGGGATCATTTAGCAAAAATGCATATGGGTCAAAGAACTAATCCATCCATAAAATGCATGAGGGGAAAAACACAGGAAAGGAGATTTTCAGTGGACATCTGTTTACCTACTATTACTGACATGCTAGCAATTTGCTGAACTAGTTGTTTCATCTTACATTATATGTGTGTTTGTGTATTTTAATCCCTACTTCTGCTGGATAGCGAGATATATGATAAAATGGTTCACAATTGTATATAGTATAATTATAATCCAGAATTTGGTCGACATTAAACCTTCGTTTTTTTTTCTTTTTTTACTAAAATAAGAAACACAGTATACTTACCTGCTCGTTGCAATAGTATTGCACAGAGCAACCTGGATCCTCCTCTTCTGGGGTTCCCTGCCAGTGCTCCAGGCTCCTCCTCTTTGGCGGGTGCCACCATGGACAGCTGCTTTCCATGCAGGCACCCTTGCAGGCTACTTCCTGAGCCACCCTGTCTGTGTCCATTGACACAAATCGGGTGGCTCGGCTTCGCCTACCGCTGGCTTGGCACAGCATTTGATTGACAGCAGCAGGAGGCAAGTTTCACCTTAGTGGCTTTAGAACCACCAAATGTAAGCCCAATTTGTCCTGACAAAATGTGGTGTAATCCACCCGGATACACAAAAGTAGTTGCGATGGATGATATGTACAGTTTTACTAACACTTTTCAAAGTTTCAAAATTGAATTCAGCCATTAAGATTTGATTTTACCCGCCATCATAAGGGGTTAAAAGGAGGTCACTGCCATTTTTTTTCTCTAATCATCTATTCTGACTGTTTTTCACTAGTTTTGAATTTGACTAGGGTCAGTGTTACTACAGGTAGCATGAGGCAATACCTGGACCCTACAGAGGTTGCACAGGCAGTCCAACTCCTCCAGGATGGCACATCAATACGTGCCATTGCCAGAAGGTTGTGTTTCCCAGCACAGTCTCAAGAGCATGGAGGAGATTCCAGGAGACAGGCAGTTACTCTAGGAGAGCTGGTCAGGGCCGTAGAAGGCCCTTAACCCATCAGCAGGACTGGTATCTGCTCCTTTGTGCATGGAGGAACAGGATGAGCACTGCCAGATCCCTACAAAATGACCTCCAGCAGGCCACTAGTTTGAATGTCTCCGGCCAAACAATCAGAAAGAGACTTCATGTGCGTGGCCTGAGGGCCCGACATCCTCTAGTGGGCCCTGTGCTCACTGCCTGGCACCATAGAGCTCGATTGGCATTTGCCATTGAACCCCAGAATTGTCAGGTCCGCCACTGGTACCTTGTGCTTTTCACAGATGAGAGCAGGTTCACCTTGAGCACATTTGGGGAGGCATATGGAGGGACGCACAGACCTCTACAGGCTATACAATGGCATCCTGACTGCCATTAGGTATTGGGATGAAATCCTTGGACCCATTGGTCTTATTGCCTTTGTGTATTGGTGGGCATAAAGGACACAGGGTAGCAATGTTTGTTAAAGATCCTTCTGAGTTTTTCTGACACTTTGACACACACTGTACTGTGATTGCATAAGCTATATCTACCAATAGAATGTGTCTTTTTGCATCCTTTGCCTAACCAAATCCTAGTCCTCTGAGGATACTTTACTAAAACAAGCTTAAGTAGCCATTTAAATAATTGCAGCAGAAGGCAGCATATAGGATCTTTGCCAGTGATGAACCTCTGCAATCATTAAAATAAGTCAAGTTCAACATTTAGAGGATTTGCTTCCTGTATAAAAATAATATGCAATTATTGTGCAATAATTTAATGCATTCTGTTATCTAGAATTTGTTATGGTTTATTATTCATGAAACATTATATTTTGCCTTAAAAATCCTATTTTATTCATAATCAAAATCTGTTTACCTTCTAAATGCTTCTGAATATGACGTCAGTAAATACTGCTAAAATGGGGAAAGCTCTGGATAATTAGTTTCCACATAACAAATTCCATATAAGTATCTGTCATGCTTTAACTTCTTGCAGAAATGTTCTGACAGGCTTGCTTTATCATTTCTGCTTTTTGTATTCTGAATTTGTTTCAGCTAAGAGTAAATCTGTCATGTCGCCAAAGTTTTTAAACTGATAACAGAAGTAAAAATCCAGTACCCAGAGGTACCCGCATGTAGCTTTCTTAACCTTCCCAAGTGCCCTTAGAGAATCTTGGGTGCTTTATGTACAAACACTATATATATATATATATATATATATAAATATATATATATATTCACTGGTTCTACCTTAAAGTGTTACCAAATTCACAACAGTAAAATCAGTCTGTATATGCAGTAAAGCATGCTTGTTATACTCACTGTGGAACCTAAGGGGTTAATCCTAAGCATTGTTTAAAAAAATCTGTTTGATCCTGACTCCTCTGGTCCTCCCCTTCTTCCAGTGTCCCCCTCTTATCTCCCGATAAGACATATCTTGTGGAGACACTGAGCACATGCTCAGTTTGGTGTGTATTGCTAGAGAGGTTTTTTTTTACTTGGGAGAGTACATGTGATCAGCACAGGGCCAATCAGCACTGTTCAGATAGAGGTCAGGGGCTCTGTATCCTCCTTCAGCACAATGAAATCTCCTACAAGCTTTAACATGTGTTCTGTTGGACACCGATATAAATCACAAGACTGCTCTAACTGCTGATGAGAAAAGGTATTTAGCAGTTTATATTTACTAAAATAATTGCACTTCCATGTTCTGTGTACTGTGGGAGACCAGACAGAGTGAATGCAGGGTCCTGGGTTTAGTAACACTTTAAGGTTAAATCAGAAAAATGACAACATATGAAATAAATGTGATCAAACTATAAGAGTACCTCAACATCTCATATAAAATGGTATCACCGTAAGTTTCCATTTTATATGAGATGAGATTGTTTTATCTTGGTTCATCTTGTAAGTGGCTTTTTACAGAATTGTGATTGAGTTTGTTACTATACCATTGGAGGCTATTCCTTTCTTTTCCATATAAGTTTGAATATCATTGAGCCAGTTTGAGAAGTGATCTAATGATATGATGCCTGGAGGTTATGGAGGAGTCTTTAAAGCTAGGTACGCTAGTCATGAGAATGGTTGGCATATTTACTGTATCTGGTGAGTTCTATCCTAAAGGGAGATGGACTGCACAAACACATATGGCGTGTGGTGGATGCACATATGGTGTCCATAAAGTGCAGATTCGCTGCACTTTAAAGACACTTATGGGAATTCTTTTTTGCCCTATTTTAAATTTTTTAGTTTTTTGTTTGCACTATTTTGTGTTATCTGAGGTTCATTTATCACAGCGCTACTAGTAAAGTTGAGGTGCACTTATAGTTTGATCACCTTTATTTCATATGTTGTCATTTTTATGTGCAAATATGCTTTTCTCTACATGGTTTGTAGTCACCCTCAGTTTCCTCTGATTTATTTTCATAGTGCAAAACATACCAGTTTTGATTAGAGCCCCAAACTTCAGTGTATATATTCATAAAGAATATTAGGTTGTAAACTTCTCTTGGGGTTGCAACATACAGTATGTTAATTATTGAAAATCTTCTGTAAAGCGGTGAAACAGCACTGTGTCATTAATAAAAAATAAAATGTAATTTTTGGTGGATCACTGGGCTTCTTCAACAACATGGTTGATTGGGCAGTATTCCATTTTAGGCCCCTTTCATACTGACAGTCCAAACGGGTCCACCTGTCAGTTTTTCAGGTGGACCCAATCGGACCATCCATAGCCTTCAATGGACCGGCAGGTGTCAGCAGACATGTGTCCACTGACACCTGCCGGCATCCAATCTGATCTTGTACTCTAAAAACAGACAGATGGGGATCCATTCCCCATCCATCTGATGGATCGGATGACATTCGGGTGGAAAGGGACAGGCATTCCATTTCCATCCAACCACCCTATAGAAAACACTCTGCAACAGAGGACCAGACACAGACCTGTCATCCATTTGCTCAGAGAATCCCTGCTGAGCAAGCGGAACCACTGACGGGTCTGCCCCATCTAAAAGAGGCCTTAAAGCACCAAATAGCTATGATACTCGTTTCTGTTTCATTTTAACAACATATCCATAATAATTAGTCCTAAATCCAAATAAACAAAAACAAAATCCTTAATGTCCACCATCAGGTGCAATGTGTGCAGAAAAAAAAGTGTATATATATATATATATATATATATATATATGTAGAAATACATTTGTACAAAAGTTCTCTTTGCAGAAAGGTGTGATACCAAAGCACCCAGTGTCCTCCACCTCTTAAAGTAATTTGCTCACCTTTTTCACCACAACTTAAAATACAAAGTAAAAATGTGTTCCTTTAAAAGGCATCATACACAGTACAATTCACTTCCAATCCTGTTAGAGCACTATGCAATCTTTAATAGGTTTACCCACAGCCTGTGTTTGTGGCTGGAGCCGACAGATTTACTTGCATATGCCATCCCTCCTTAGTGACGGACATGACACATGGCAATGTGAGCGCACCTATGATGGTTTATATTAATAAATAATAGATTGTTTTATGCTATGAAGCCTTCCTTTCTGTTTTTTAACATGTTGGCAAATAGTCTGGAACTGTGAGCGAGCACCCTGCAAGCCCATTAATGAAGAGTGTGGATCTATTAACCCATTGTTGGCTGTTAAAGATTGCATAGTGCTCCAACAGAATTGGGTCACTTTTGGTATGATACCTTTTAAAGCAGTGGTTCTCAACCTGTGGGTCGCGACCCCTTTGGGGGTCAAACAACCCTTTCACAGGGGTTGCCTAAGACCATCGGAAAACACATATTTCCGATGGTCTTAGGAACAGAGACAGCGCTCCTCTATCCGTCTCCAGGCGGGTCCGCCCACATGCAGATACGCCCACATACAAGAAAGAGAACAGTCAGCAGTGATGACACCTGACCCCTCTGGCCCAGCCTATCATCTCCCACAACATCCGCCCCGGCCATTGTCTGCACTGCTCCCCCAATCATCACTGAGCGGTGACATCATCCCCAGCTCTAAATGCGGGGTGGGGTTTATCGGGTTTAAACTAGAACTTGACCAACCAGACTCCTCCTCCTGTGAGTAGATGGGGGTTTCTAGTGCTAGTCCAGTCCCAGGGAAGGTCTCAGTGGGTGTGTTGGGAATACCTGTCCTATGTGTACGAAGGCCTCATTTATAGGGGGGTTCCTCAGTGTACCCCTGTGTGAGGGCCATGGATCGTGTAGAGAAGAACATTAAGAAAATAAAATATAGTGAGGACTTTTTACAGTATGGTTTTACAGCAGGAATGGAGAAACCGCATATCACATATTTACATTAAGATTCATAATAGTAGCAAAATTGCAGTTATAAAGTAGCACTGAAAATAGTTTTATGGTTTGGGGTCACCACAACTTGAGGAACTGTATTAAAGGGCCGCGGCATTAGGAAGGTTGAGAACCACTGTTTTAAAGGAACACATTTTTACTTTGCATTTTAAGTTGTGTTGAAAGAGGTGAGCCATTTACTTTAAAAGGTGAAGGACACTGGATGCTTTGAAATCACGCCTTTATG
This sequence comes from Staurois parvus, assembly GCF_062004578.1. Classification (NCBI taxonomy): domain Eukaryota; kingdom Metazoa; phylum Chordata; class Amphibia; order Anura; family Ranidae; genus Staurois; species Staurois parvus. The sequence continues at coordinate 6,804,316 of NW_028317816.1, read as the reverse complement.
CAAAGAGACTTTTTGTGCAAATATATTTTATTATATATAATATATATATACAGTATATATATATATTATTGTTTGGTTTTGTTTTGCATATATTGCACCTGATGGGGGACATTAAGGACATTGTTTTTGTTTACTTGGATTTAGGACTAATTATTATGGACACATTGTTTGTGAATTGAGCTGCACAATATTTTGAATGCAAATATTTTGTTGATACCTGCGTTTGCCCGCACTGGGTTGCATGGTACCATTTTACCATGAGATCCGATTATAGTGTGCTTTAAAAAGCAGTGCATTCACTACTTTTGGTGCGGTGTGGTGCAATCTTATCTCTTTCAAAATGAATGGGTTCAAATTGCACCACACAAAACTACATGTGAATTACACAGGAACACACAGGGGTCTATTTACTAAAGCTGGTTCACTCAGAAACTCATGCACTTTTGCATAGAAACCAGCTTCCATGTTTTATTACTAAAGCTTAACTGAACAAGCTGAGATTTATTTTATTTATTTCAGGTACTTATATAGCACTGTCAATTTACACAGTGCTTTACATGTATATTCACATCAGTCCCTAACCCCCAAGGGGTGTACAATCTAAGGTCTCTAACTCACATTCTAGGGCCAATTTAGACAGTATCCAATTTACCTACCAGTATGTCTTTAGAGTGTGGGAGGAAACCAGAGTACCTGGAGAAAATCCACACAGGCACAGGAAGAACATGCAAACTCCAAGCAGGTGGTTCCTTGGGTGGGATTTGAACCCACAACCCTAGGACTGCCAGGCAGAAGTGCTAACCATTTAGCCACTGTGCTGCCCAAGATTAGATGCTGATTGTCTACCATGCACAGGTGCATAAGATTCTTAGTGAACCAGCTTTAGTAAATAAGCCTCACAGCGCATTTGTGTGCGATTCATGTGTGGGCATGGTGTGAACTTGCCCTAATGTACTGTATGTGCATGGATACATAGGCTAACATAGAGTTGCTTATACGGAATGAAAAAAAAAAAGCCAAATGCATGTATAAGCAGCATTTTTATGCCCAGTGAGCATGGACCCTTATATTCTCATGATAAAATTTTTGTTGAAATGAATGGCCTGGCAGAGGGTCTTTTTAATATGTGCTGGCTTAAAAAGTAAAAAATATACATACAACAAATTAAATAAAAAAATAGCAACTATTTTAAAAAGATAATATTTTTGTTTATATAGTAGGATTTACTTGGATCACTCTATTCCTGAGCGACACGTTAATTGATAACCAAGTGATACAATTTTGCTAGACATGAAAGACTGTCAGATGTCTGTTTATACAAAGTATCTTCTGGTTGTTAATGAATCGTACATTTCCTTGAATGAGCGGAACTTCATTTCCTTTTGCACAGTAAAAAAGGATTGACTTAGGCGGCTGAAATAATAAACTTTCACTATTCCCTGGTGGCATGTCACTGTTTGCACTTCTTTGCTGCTCTAATTTCATTCCTTAGTCATTTCTGCATGTCACTTGTAAAAATGAATTACTGTGTCATGATAACAAAGTAGAGAACAGGCTGCACACTGAAAATGCTTGTTGCTCCTAAGGTGAATTAATAAGTGACAAGGTAGATTACATGTTCCTGTGTGTGGACGTCAAGAACTTGTTTGTATATCATACTGCACTGTCTCAAATGACAAAACAAAAAGCCGCATCACTTTGATATTTGCATGGGTACTTCAATATTTTATATAATTCGGCAAGAAAAATGAAAAGACTTTCCTAGACAGAATCACAAAAAATAATTATAGTGGTAACCAACATCAACACTTGGGGTGCACTTACTCTGAGATTGGTTAAACTGAACTCAAGTTTGTTTGTCCCTTTTCCCCACTCTCCCGGTGGTCTGCATTAACAGTGGACTATAAGGAAGTATTCTTGGGTACACTTACACCATGCTGACCACAGTGATCCCTGCTTCGGTACCCAATCATCCCTGTGGAGTTCTGTAATCTGGCACAGTTTACACTCATACTGAAGCAAACCATACCGGACCTCAATTGAACTGCACTCCAGACCACAGTGGTCCTGGGCACAGTATGCTTAACTAATGTTTGAAGCATAACATACAGTGACTTGAAAAAGTATTCATACCCCTTGAAATGTTCCACATTTTTTCATGTTACAACCAAAAAGGTAAATGTATTTTATTGGGATTTTATGTGATAGACCAACACAAAGTGGCACATAATTGTGAAGTGGAAGGAGTTTGAATAATTTTTAAAGGCACTGTAACATCATAACGAGTGAATCCAAGATTAATTTCATTCCATACAATCCATTTCATTTTATTTTGCATTAACATTTTTTATTATTTTAAAAAATGCACTTACATATGAAATGGAAACATATTACAATAAATACAGTAATGTATAAAAGAGAAAAAGGATGATGATTCTTACTTATTATGTTTGAGTTTGCTGGAGGTGGATCCATCATAATCTACGAATCATAACATAATGACTGAATCAAAAATGAATTTAGTTCCATTTGTTCTTTCGGATATCGTCCAATCAGCTCATTCCATTTCTCTTTGTAATGAATGAACATAAAGAACGAATCTGAAATTAATTATGTTCCATTCATGTTTTTAAATCATTCAATCAGCTCATTCCATTTTTCTTTGTGGGTTGAACTAGCCAAATCAGAATGCACAAAACTAATTTGAATATATAAAACAAATCGGAATATATGAAACAAATTCCAAAAATGAATCATTCTAACATAATGAATATGACAAAACAAAATAATTAACTTAACAAACGAATTTGAAAAAAAAAAATGTTTTTGTCTTGCACATCTCTATGTTTAACTTATCCTGGCCACAGTTCAGAACACTCACTCTACACAAACAAACAGGACCAAAGGGCTGAACTGTGCCTGGGACCAGTTAAAAGTGCTAATGTGAGTGCACACTAATGACCATTTTAAAGTGAAAAAAAAAGGAAACACTTGAGAGATCCACATAAGACTAATAAAACAGAATAATAACTTTTCACAGCAAAAACAATAACAATATCTAACCGACTTGCATGTGCATTCTGTGGGTGCACTAACAGACCCCAATTTGGTTTTTAAATGGAAAGAGTTTCTGACTTTCTGTTTATCAATTTATTTTCTATTGGATAGCAGTACTGACACCAGGACATGACTGGCAAGGCTCTAGAGATCAACTTAAGACTAATAAAAGAGACTAGCTAACTTTTAACAAAAAAATAATACCAATACCAAACCCGCTTGGGTACCTGTAGTGTGTGTGTACTGACAGTCACCAGTTTGGTATAGAAATGGGAAGAGTTGCTGTCTTTCTGTTTTCCTCTTTGTACTTCATTGGGTGATAGCACTGACTGCAGGATTTGACTGGTAGTCTGGCAAAGCTGCAATTTGCTAAAAAGGAATCCTGTTTCTGGAACAATAATGTTCAGTTGGTGTTAGTTTCTTGTGGGTTTCTCAGTCTCAAGTGCACTTATTGAACTAGCAAACATTTACTTCAGAGACCTTTAGAACTTTTGCATTTGATCTCGGAAGAACTGGAGACAATAGTGATACTTTTGATGCCTTTACATAAAGTTAATTGTTTCATTGGGAGCAACAAAGTCTAGTCATGGGCCCAGAAGTATAGAAAATCATTGAATTTGTTTTGAATTGTTCTTGGACCTTAGAAGAAAAGGGTAAGGCCCGAAAGCTTGTCCTGAAAGCTTGAATGTTAGTGTAAAGAGAAAACGTATGGCAGATAGTACTCAGTTGTTGTTGTTGTAAGTTCATTAATATGGATACATTCACCTCAACTATTCTGAGTTCTCTGTAATTCCCTTAAGCCAGAATCCAGAAAAAAGCTCCTAGGGTTCCTGTGAGTCTGTGCTGCATAACATCCTCTATATCTTCCTCATTCTCCTTTCTGTGACTAATTGCATTAAAATTTCTAATTTGTGGCCGTAAGAATCAATTTTATTTTAAGTCTTTCTGTATGTGAGAGACAGTGAGGGCCCTACAAAGAGTTGGGTAGCAGTTTTTCGAATAACTTAAAGCAAAACTGTAGCTATGCGCATACAAATATTTACATATTCTTATCAAGTAGTAAATTAAATTTTAAACAAGCCATCACTGACATATGAAGCTGGGGGCACTGTGTAACAATTTATCTTCAACATTCAAAAGAGAAACAGTGAAGTGCTGAAAAACTGTCTCAGCACTTTGCTCTACCTCTACCTATTCTCCTACTCTGTGCTTACATTAGAACGTAGAAGGCTGGTAGGCTGCCAACTCACTTTTGGAAGAGGAAGCAAAGGGAGCTGCTGAAAACCAAAGCAAAAGTGCTTTCGCTGAAAACATTGAGGATTAATTACTCCACAGTCCAAATATTTCTTTATTAATGTTTGAGTACACATACAAATACAGATAACACAAGTTATATTCAATGTATTTACCATTACAAGTAGGCTTACAGAATAATAAGCTATGAACAACACAACATAACTCGAAGCCTATTTTGTGGCAAAAAAAAGTACAAGATTATACGTTTTTTATAAACAGGAAAAAAAGGAAGGGGAAGCAGATGGGTGGAATGTGGGAATGGCAAGGGGGGGCAGGGTAAAATAAGGGTTGGGGGGTAGGAAGGAGGGGGAAAGAGTGGGATAGAACCCAGGAGTAGAATGTAGCAGCTAACATTTTTGTTGATTAGACAGCATAATCACTAAAAATTAAGATAGGTAGGTGTTATATATCAGTCAACAGTACATTTTGGGTTGTTTAACCATAATGACCATAACTTTTGGAACTTTGAACCCGTGAGGTTAGTAATAGATAACAGTTTCTCTATTTCACATTGGTGGTTAAGCGTGGATATACAGTCTAAGGCAGAAGGGTTTTGATTGAAGTTTCACAATCTAGTGATTGTAAGTTTAGCTGCAAGAAATAGGTGTATGAGAACTTACCTAGTGTTGGGAGGGAAATCATGGATGCCCAATTGTAATAGAACCAAGGCAAGGTCAGGGTCTATCGGAGCTCCTGTTATGAAAATGTGGAAGATTTGGTTCCAATAGGACTGTAGGGATTTGCATTGCCACAAAACATGGTATGGAGAACTGGTTTCTCCACAATTCCTCCAGCACTGGGCATTTTGTTGGTGTAGTAGAGTAGAGTTTGTATGGTGTAATATACCATTGATGTATCAATTTTTGATCTGGTTCCCAGTGGGTAGCGCAGCGGGAGGAGGAGTATGTGAAAAAAAAGGCTCTTTGCCAAGTTTGCTCAGAAACGGCAGTACCTAATATGCGTTTCCATTATAAGATAGTATTTGTTTTAGAAAAGCAATTGGTCTGATTGTACTAATTGTAATATAGTGAAATGCCTTTTATAGGGTATGAGGATTCTTGAAGGATTCTATTAAGTGGAACAGGTAGTAACAGGTACAAGGGTATTAGGTGAGAATGGAGATAATTCCGGATTTGTAGATAGGTAAAAAAAGGAAGAAGGGGAAAGGGAGAAATGGTCTCTAATGTGTTCAAAGGTGTGGAGGGAGTCATTATCATGTATGTCCACGAGGTATTTGATACCATTGGAAGGCAAATATAGTGAGGTTGTTATGCGGGATAAAGTGGTATAGAGCGGAAAGGGGGACTAGAACCTTCTGTGTGGGTGTATTTGATAAGGAAGGAGGATTGGAATCCGACCATACTTTAAAGGTTCTGAGTACTGGAAGGATCTTGGTAGGTGGGTACTGAGCTCCTAGTTTTAAGGTGATTAGTATAAATTTCATATTTCCTACTGGAAGAGACGAAGATGTGTGCCAAAGTTTGTGGTCTGGGAGAGTCCACCAGTGTTTAAGCTGGTCTAGAACACACACTTTGTAATAATTAAGTATATTGGGTGGGCCCATACCTCCATTTTTCTTGTGTCTCATCATAGTACTGGCTGAGCATCTGGGGGGTTTATGTTTCCATATGAACTGGTTAAAGGTCTTTTGAAGTTGACTTAAGAATGCATTTGAGAGTGGAATGGTGAGAGTGCAAAACAAATATAATAACTTTGGAGTATTATCATTTTTAGGACCGCTATTCTACCAGAAGTAAAGCTGGCGTGCGGAGATTGTCCAGGAGTCTGGGAAGCGAGGATAAAAAGGGTTGATAATTGTAGTGGAATAGTTGAGTTGGAGACTGTTAATTGCATACCTAAGAAAGTGATAGAGGAAGAAGTCAATATAAAAGAGAACTGTGTAGATAAGATGGATTTTAGGTAGTAAGGGACATTAATCCCTAGGATTTGGAATTTATTTACGTTTAATTTGTAATATGACACCTCACTAAATTGGTTGTTGTGTTTTCAGGAGTGATATCTCAGGTTTGGAGAGTAGTAGCATGACATCGTCTGCAAAAATACTTATCTTGTGTTGTTTGCCAGCCAAGTGGAGACCCGTGTTGTCAGGGTTAACCCTTATTTTTTGCGCAAGGAGCTCCATAATTAAAGTGAATATGATGGGTGAAAAGGGTACCCCTGTCTAATGCCATTGGGTATAGTTATGGGGTTAGACAACAATCCTAAAATGAGAACACTTGCTGATGGATTGGAGTAGAGGGATATAATGGCGGAGTGCATCCAGCCCGTAATATCGAATTTGGAGAGTACTTATTGAAGGAAGCCCCAGTGGACCCTATCAAACGTCTTCTCCACATCCAAGGAGAGGAGCAGAGGTTATTAAGTTGATTAGATGTCTAGTGCCGTCCAGGGCTTGATGGCCTGGTACAAAGCCTACCTGTAGCCCTGCTACCCTCCCACCTGCCAGCTGGACACCCCCCCCCCCAGACATGGTATGTTTTTATATTCTCGCTGCTCGTTAAGAATTTGCAAATATCTAAAAGTCTGTTTTAAACTGGAGTTACAGTCAGACCCTAACTAAGCTTACCTCTACTCCCACCCCATTCTAAGACTATTTTATCTACTGTGTAAAAGATGCCTATACTTACCTATGTTGAAGCTGCTCCGCATTGGTCACATGACTGGGCTCCAGCTCTGGCTTCCGGGTAGATGAAAGGCAGTGACAATGGCTGCAGAGCCTAGGCGATAATTTCATCGACAGACATACTATGGGGCAACTATTTTTGGCTGTTACTCCTCTACACTGTAGCTGGCACTGGAAGCTGGTCATGTGTCTGGACCATAGTGATTTCAGAATAGGCAAGTATGATCGTCTTTCCTTTTCAGGGTACATATAATATTCTTAAAATGGGGTTGGGAGTAGATTTGGCTTAGTTAAGGTTGGACTGGAATTCCACTGCAAACACTGAGCAAGTAGGCAGCAATCCCTGTCTGTATCTTTGGAATTTAAGTTGAACTCCAGGATAAAAAAGACCCATGCAATGGGGCTCATTGAGTCTAGGGGTAGAGGAGTAAGTTGTAACATTTACCTTTTTCCTCGTTCACCTAGTTGGCAGCACTCTTTCCGATGCTCAGGGTTGTGGGCAGGTCATGTGCATCCTCAAATACAATGCAGGACTCTTGATCCAGCATTGTACTTGATGTGACTACCGGTCAGAGCACCTTAGAGAAGAGGCTTTGGAGAACTGGTCACATAGATGGAGGGTACCTGCTAGAGTTAGGAAAAAGGTAACCATTACACATTATTTCTCTACTCCTAGACTTGTAATACTTGGAGTGGGGCTTTCATTTTCAATTTTGATTGGCTTGTCCCTTACTGGGTAAAGAAAAACATGCAAAGTGGAAACACCCTTAGCATTTTATGCCAGAAAGTTTTTCATTGATACATAGTGGTTGATTTACTAAAACCGGAGACTGCAAACTCTGGTGCAGATCTGCACCAGAAACCAATCAGCTTCTAGGTTTTTTGTCAATGCTTAATTGAACAAGCTGAAGTTAAAAGCTAATAGACTACCATGCACAGCTGCGCCACATGCTCCACTTTTAAATCAACTTCAAAATCTTTTCTTTCACTGCAGTAATGAATATGTCTGCCTTTAGGAGACCTGCTTTATATATGGTATTTTTCTTACCTTTGGTGGTGTTTCATTAACCTGAGTTTAAAGTGAAAATTAATCTTTGTATATTAAGTTATTGGGTGTAAGTGCAGGTCAGACAGCTATTAAAACCACTTTTTTCTGGAAACAGTTCAGAGTATTAAAATGTCTGTGACCTCACTATTGCTGTCTATTCATGAAGATTTCTCTTACAGCAGAAATAAACTCCACTATTTTGTTTTGAAATAAATGTGCCCTAGGAGCTTTATGCCATAATGTGCCATAATGTGCTAGTATGCACCACATATTATCATATTATTACAGACTTACCTGTCAAATGTTGCCCTTGAGCACTCCCCATTTTCATGGGCACTTCCATCTTCTTCTGGTCTCTCTTCCAGGTTTGGTTTTTTTGGCTGCTTGAATGGCTGGGCCACAATGTTGTTACTCACATGCATGCACATGAGAGTAACATCATCATGGGACAGAGGGGGTCAGTGGCGTAACTAGCACCTTCAGGGCCCCAGTGCAAACAAACCATGACCAAGAAAGAAAGAAAGAGGAAGGAAGGAAGAAGGAAAGGAAAGAAAGAAGAAAGGAAGAAAAGGAAGGAAGGAAGGAAGGAAGGAAGGAAGGAAGGAAGGAAGGACTCCCTCTTACATTAGAGTACTCATTGGAGGGAGGAGAGAAAAGAGAGGGGGGGACTTCACTTACAGTGAATCGTCAGGCTGCACCTTTCCTCTTCTTCCTGGACTTCAAACCTCCTGCCCATGCAGTGTGGGCTGGGCAGACACAAGAGCAGAGGAAGGGGCAAGAGGAAGAGGAGCAGAGGCAGCTCCCTCTCCTTTCCTGTCTGTGCGGGGGGTTGTGGGGCAGATTGTCAGCGCTAACTCTCTCAGCTCAGGTCCTGCCAAAAGGAGCTAGATAGGAGGAGCAGCAGGGCAGCTGCATATAGAGGAATTCATCTCTTCATGTTCCTCCATTAGCCACTGAATGCAAATGGAGAAACAGAAAAAGAGCGACCTAGTGCATTATCGTTTAAAATATTTATTGAAGAAACAAAGTAAGTATCATACTTACAATAGACATAAAAACACAGGCATGTAAAACTGAACAAGATGTATGATCCAAACAACATCTGAGACCATACGATGGAACCCTGGATAACCAACTGGCTCAGCTGAGTGCATTAAAACAGTGTTGCACTATGGAGGTCTGCTTTTTCTTGCATATGCGCCCTGTGTCTGAGTCCGTATTGTGAGGGGAGTTATTGGAGTGGAACTCATTGCCTGGAGGAGGATCCTGATTGGGTCGGTGGAGGCAGTGGAGGAAAAACACCTGGCAGAGATATATGATATATATATATAAAGCTTTGTGACCCGCAAGGGTCGAATGTGGAAGGTGAGGGGGCACTTTGGCTATTATTGAGGGGAGTCACGTCAAGATTTTCACGAAGAGCACAATTGCAGCATGGAGTGACGTCATTTGAACACTTTTTATGATTTTGCACAGTGTGGCATCACAATTTATTTCATTGTAATTAATATCTTATTTAATTGGTTTAATTAATTGGATATAAGTATCACTTTGCACAGTTCAAGAGGTATTAGTTGTTCATCATTATACCACCAGGGACGTATAATTTTTATATGTGAGGACATTGCACTAGTTTATTGAGTTTGTATATTTGCACAGTTCAAGAGGTATCAGTTGTTTATCACTATACCACCAGGGACGTATAATTTGTATATGGGGATATTGCACTAGTTGGTTATTTATATTGATTATTGAGTTTGCATATTTATTTAGGTATGAGATAATCTTCACTATTATTTAAGTTGAGCGCTTCACCACTTATATAATTTTGTTTGCACATATCTTGCGGTATAGAGAATAGGTGATAGCAGCTAACTCACTAGGGTCTGTGGAGCGCAGGGGGATTTCTGTATATTTATACTGAGATTCAGCTAATCAGAAAATACTTGTGCATGTTTCAATGTCAAATTAGACTGTATCATGAGAAATAGGTATTTAAAACAGAGAAAACTTACGGCAAGTGTTTTTTTTCATGTCATTGTAGAACAAAGAAGTGACCTGCAAGAGGGAGAAGTGCCCGGTGGTGTCCAAGGATTGTGCTCTGGTTATCAAACAGAGAGGAGCTTGCTGTGAACGTTGTAAAGGTACAATTTTTTATTATTTTTTACTGGTATTCCCTTTTGTCTTTATTATGTCCTAATAATTGTTATATATCATATTGCTTAAAGTGGTTGTAAAGGTAGAAGTTATTTTACCTTGATGCATTCTATGCATTAAGGTAAACAATCTTCTGTGTGCAGCTCCCCTTAACCCCAATATACTTACTTAAACCTGGTCTCGATTTAGTGCTGTGTGAAAGCAGCATTTCTCTCTGCTCCCTCTCTCCTCACTGGACATGGGAGCAGCAGCAGGAGCCGTTGGCTCCTGCTGCTGTCAATCATAGCCAGTGAGCAGAAAGCAGGAGGCAGTGCCTATGAACACAAACAGTGAGGCTCAGGATCAAGCCTGCATGAGTGTCCCAATAGCAAGTGGCTTGCTATGGGATCACTCAGCAGGGGGGAGGAACTAGGAACATCAGCAAAAAATTCTCCTGCGCTGTAGGACCCAGGCGGGTGGTGGATGGATGGCACCAGACCCGGAAAAATCGACCACCAGTGCAAATAGAGTTGGGCAGCTCCAAACAAGGCTGGGGAAGCCCAACCAATACTGCAAAGCGAAAATAAAAACGAGAAGCGCACCAACCTTGCGTATTACCTCAGTAACCAAAATGTATTAATGCAAAATGATAGTCACAAACAGCAAATAAAATCAGGCATGTAAGTCCTCAGAGGGACTTGAAAGATAAGGAGCCAGTGCGAGTCCCATCATGGGGGTAGACACTCAGTACAGCGAAGGGCATCCCTTCTTCATCAGAGCTCTGGGCAGCTCTGGGCAAAACAATTGCACAGAGTAGGTAAGTCTGATAGGTTTGTTATTTAAAAAAAAAGAAAGAAAGAAATTAAGTTTACAGTCATGTTAATATAGCATTCAGCAAGCCAGCGATATCATTAGACTATCCATATATCTATAATAAAAAAATGACACCTCAGCATTTAATAAAGATGTTTCCCTGCCCTCCCGATCACACCTGGAGTCTCATCTCTTCAGTATTCCCACAGATGGCCTTATACCAGACCAGTAGTCTGTACAGTATGATACATAGAACTGCATTATTTTTGGAACATGAAGACACAAATAACCTGTAGTTTTTGGCTATGCACAGATGGCTATGCAAGTAGCACCCAAACTTGCAAAAAGTAATGCATAAAGCACTTTCCAAATTGGTGCGACTCCAACGTCCGAATCGCACCAACATGTCTGCTTCCATTTCAAACAATAAGGTGCGACTTGTCATAAGATTTGCAACTATCAAATTGTATGACAATTCACACCGGTGTGAGCAGGGACCAGGGGCGGACTGACAACTCATGGGGCCCCCGGGCAATTGGGGATCATGGGGCCCCTGTGTCCTTGCCCAAACTCAAAAAAGCCTATGAAAATGGTACAAGGGGCATCTCATGGGGCCCCCTGCTGACCCCGGGCCCTCGGGCAGTGCCCGAGTTTCCAAATGGTCAGTCCGCCCCTGGCGGGGACTTAGGCAGCTTAGCTGTTTCTCTACAGATCACTTAGCATGCTGTAGGGACATAATGTAAGCTCTTTTTATTCCCTTCTTGTCCATATAGGTTCTAATTAAAATAAAACACTGCCTTAATCTGAGTGAGCACTTGAAAAAAATTAAGTCCCCAGTTTTGTCTAACATGAAGAAATTGTAAAGCATTAGATCAGTGAATTGAAATGTATGCGTTTTTTATGCAGATCTTAAAATCTGTTAGATTTAAATTTGGCTTAACACTTGAATGCCTCTGTGGACTATTAAAACAGTGTTAATTAGGGAGCTTACCACTTTTCAACATTTTTATTTCAGTTATAATACTAATACATCAGGATGTGAAACCAGCAGCTCGGAGAGTTCTACAGACACATTTAATTGTGATGAAATAATTCAAGTCCCTTTGGCATCATCTTGTGTTTTTGTGTTGGCCTGACTAGATCTGTCTCGAAGGATGAATTTATCAAAACTTCTATAAACCATTTGTGGCAGATGTTTCTTTGTACAGTTTATTTCACATGTCAAATGTAATTTTTAAATGAAAAAAGAAGAGAAGAGGAAGGGTAGTCTAGTAGCAAATATTCATAGATGAGGGCTATGCTGTAGTATATTTTTAGTTTGTGGTTTAGTCTGCTTTGTGCTTATACAATGACGTCTCTATACAATGCACATTAAGCTGGACTCCAGTTCATCTGATTTTATCTTCTGATCTTTAAGTTTATATTAACCCTTTATTGCCTTATGCTAGCCTTTATGGAATGAATATTACACAAAGTACACAGTGCCTTGAAAAGTATTTATACCCCTTTTCCACATTTTGTCATGTTACAACCAAAAGCGTAAATGTATTTTATTGGGATTTTCTGTGATAGACCAACACAAAGTGGTGCATAATTGTGAACTCCTCCAGAGTTACCATGGGCCTCTTGGCTGCTTCTCTGAATTTTTTAATTAATTAATTTATTTCTTTATGATATCTTTTCTTAATTTTTTTTCAATACAAACAAGAAAAGAAAACTTCTAATACACAGACATAGGAAGGAAATACAAAACGCAAATACATCAACAATACATAAATTAATTTGCATTTTCTACCCCCCCCCCATCTTCTTTACACCCGCCCACCCTCCACATACCCCAGTCTATATCCTTTTTCCTCTTTTCTAACCTCTCTCATGGTTCTGTCTCTATCTGTAACCCTTCACTCCTGCCTCCATTCTCTCTCTGGAGTTCTCCTTTAAGCTCTCTAATGTTTTCCCACCTTAACTCCAACCAGTTCCAGATATTTTTAGATGTTTTAAAATGTAACCAACTACTCCACGTTTTCCTAAATTTGTCTATTTTGTCCTCCTCAATGTGGTATAACTCCTCCATTCTATAGATATTATCCATTCTGTTTAAATGTATTAATGGTGGCTCTGGGACTTGCCAAAGCTTGAGAATCAAGCCCCTAGCCACACCGATTAAATGGTATAGTACCCTATTACTATATAAATCTACTGAAGGCTCACATTTATAAATCAGACACATGCACGGTTCTCTCTGTACCATAATCCCACATATTTCCCCAATAAATTGTATTATTCCCTACCAGTAATCCTGTATTTTCGGACAGTCCCACCATATGTGTAACATTGTTCTCTTTTTCTCACAACCTCTCCAACACAACAGTGAAACATCTACGTGTTGTTTGTGTGCCTTACTCGGTGTAATATACCATCTCGCCAAATGGCTGCTTCTCTGATTAACACTCTTCTTGCCTGGCCTCTCAGTTTAGGTGGACGGCCATGTTTTGTTAGGTTTGCAGTTGTGCCATACTCTTTCCATCTTCAGATGATGGATTGAACAGAGCTCCGTAAGAAGTTCAATGCTTGGGGTATTATTTTATAACTCTGCTTTAAGTGGCTCCACAACTTTATCCCTGACCTGTCTGGTGTGTTCCTTGGCCTTTATGATGCTGTGTGTTCACTAATGTTCTCTAAAAAACCTCTGAGGGCTTTACAGAACAGTTGTATTTATACTGAAATTAAATTACACACAGGTGGGCTCTATTTACTAATTCGATGACTTCTGAAAGTAATTGGTTCCACTAGATTTCAGTTAGGGGTATTAATTAATACAATAGATTAATACAAAATGATTGATACAAATGCACGCCACACTTTTCAGATATTTATTTGTAAAAATGTTGAAAACCATTTATCATTTTCCTTCCACTTCACAATTATATGCCAGTTTGTGTTGGTGTATCACATAAAATCCCAATAAAATACAGTTACTTTTTTTGGTTGTAACATGACAAAATGTGAAAAATTTCAAGGGGTATGAATACTTTTTCAAGGCACTGTAATATTTGTCTTTTCTTCTGATATAACCAAGCATTAAGTAGAGTGTGAGGATACGTAAAGCTCAGATCCAGGCAAATAACTATATAGAGAGTTGAAATACAATATATCAGCAAGAGTTCAACTTTAGGCTGCCAATCCCCCTCTGTTGTAGTAGTTAATCATTATTCCATTAGTATGGGATGCTTCTGTTGACCTTGAAGCTGTGAGCAGGGCACATAAATGGAAAGTACCAATGTACATAACAGTCAAGACATCAAGAGTGTGATGACATCATCATACTATAGCTCTATTGACATCACCTTGTGTCCTGGCTCACTGATAGCAGTATTCTTCTAGATACAGTAATATATCCCTTGTAACTCAAATGAGATTGCAAACCTATTTCATGTTCTATGTCAAAATACATTGTGCCAGCTGTGATAAGACAGAGGTTTTTGCTGGACTGTGTCTCTTGTTAGCTGATATGCTTACACAGTGAAAACCTGGTAATCTCTTTAAAATAGTTTGGTTAGAAGTTTGGTTCATATTTTACTTTGCTGTCCTGTTTCCAGTATTTTGTAAGGCTGTTTTGCTGCCTGATTGTCAACTGATGTTAAGTGCAAAATTTTCATTCTGTTGCTTCCAACTTGTGAAATTCTTAATTTCCTGATGCTCAATCCTGCTAACAGATGTCATTTAACATACACCTGTCCTTTCCGATAATGTCCCAAACTGGCGACAAACATTATAAATGTATTTCAGAGCACACTGAAAATGCTGAATTTCAAGGGGGCTTTATTAGAAATGTTTTAGCACTTCCATGTAACGATACCACCTGGCCCACTACTTTTGTCTCCCATGCCTTCCCATTGGCTCATCACTATGATGTCTGGCTTAATTATGTAGTAGGAAGGTAGGTGTTTAAAGTGATACTAAAACTAAAAACGTTTTTACCTTAAGACATTCCTTGCATTAAGGTAAAAAACATGTTTTATTACTCTATGCTTCCCCTTCCCTGTGTGAAGAGGAATAGATGGGAGAATGGATCTAGCACTGTGCACGGCTGAATTTCTTCTCCCCTCTACAAATTCAGTGAGGAGGAAGAAGGCGGTGGGGTTACGTCCCCCTGTTTGTGTCTATGGAGCGCAGCTCCATAGACACTCAGCTTGGTAGCGAGTAGATACCGTTTGCCCCCATAGCAATTGGCTTGCTATGGGGACACACAAAAAAGAGGAGGAGGAACCAAGATCATCGGCGAGGGGCGCAAGAAGAGTAGGATCACTTTAACATTACATGGAATTGTTAGAATTTGTATATTAGGTCTTTCTGAGATTCGGGGCTCCTGTGGCATCCAGTACCTTTTGGGTTTTGTCACAGCTTGCCTCTACCCCACATCCCTATTGGTCTATCCCTTTGATTGGCTGTCTCAATGCCAAATAGGAATATGCAGGAAGCGGCAAGGTGAAGCGAAAGCTTTAGAAACGCCAGGAAGTACCTGTCAGAACAGCATTGCTCTGAGTCAAAGCAGGAGGTACAGAAAGCTTGTGCAGGCATTGTGGGAACCTCTGGGTGCCTACACTTAATACCTATCGGCAGATTTTTTTTCTTAGATATGATGTTAAAGTGTAACGGACATGGTCTGTTTAAGAGACCATAGGTCTGACATCTAGTTGAGCCAAAGAAGGTACAGCCTGAGTGGTTCTGAAACCAGCTCAGGTGAAGACTTTAAGGTGACCTTTTGAGAGAAGCAGGGTACAAAAGTATTGAGTACACATTACAGTCTACCATTCAGCTCTAGGAAGTTTCTTATTGAACAGCTCCTTAAAGTGTATGTCTGATCACAAAAAAAATCAGTTCATTTTTGCAATTCATGCACATTTGCCCATTAGTTAACCCCTAATGCCACCTCGCGGAAGCCATTTAAGTAGTGACCAGGAGGCAGTGTGGATTCTCTATCATATGACCACTGTGATAGGCTCTCACAGCAGTCACATAATGGACAGCTCCTGATCAGAAGTCATGACCGGAAGCTGTCAGTGACAACTTAGTTAGTGTTCTGGAAGCACACTCTCAACACATAACCTCAGACCACCGTGGGTGCATATGTCTGGCAACTGGGCATTAAAGCCCACTTTTGTTACTGTTGCATATATACATTTTCCAGTAGGCAGTGGTTAAAGGGTCTTCAAGAAAATGCCTGTTGATTTGCCACATATACTCTTATTTTTTCATTTCCTGTTGTGTGCTGGCAGGACACCGGATTTTGTGGACAGAAATTTCCAAGAAATGGTGTCAGACCTGCCCAGTTGTCTTTTACTTAACTACTGAATATCTCCTTCTCCTTGTCTTCACAACATAAGTAATTTTTTGGTAGTTCAAGATAAGAATTGATAGCGTGAACTAGACTCCTAGAGATAAAACAATAAGTGTGCACAAGTGTGCCCAGACTTGAAATCTTACTCAACTCCCAGTTTTTGGGACCTCCTCATTATTACTACAATAGTTGTCTCAAATAGAACTCAAGTACTATGGTCTCTGGAATTGCAAATGTGCATCATTTCAACCCAACCTGTAAAAAGCCCATTTTTGCAGAGCAGCTATTGGACCTGTGCCACCAATATATTTCAATATGTATAACTTTTTGGGCCAAGCATCTACAGGGTGTAACACAAGGAACAGCAGAACTCAGGCACAGAAAAGAGCAGTTAGACTAGAATCTTCACAATCTTCTAGTTTTTTTCTGGAGTTTCCCTTTAGCAGTCCACAATGCATTTATTTTTGTATTAGTTTACCTATTTATGGTGCACTATTCCTAATTACAGCTTAAAGGCCAAACAATTTTGGGATCTAAGTCTTAAATGAAAATCAATAGATATTCAAAAAGTTCAAACAAAATAAATATTCCTGATGTAGACAGGGATTTGTGAATTTTTTAAAGTTAATTTGTTAAAAAGTGGAATGTTAAACCTATTTTCATACATGGCAGGCAGTCCTTTGAAAATTATATTTCTATTTCAAAGCATTTTTCAATAAAAAAAATGGCAGTGGCAAGGCTTGCTATATATAGGCTGTGGTTTGTAAAACCAGGGGAAGAAACATGAAACGCAATGATTCCTACATAAGTATTATAGCTCAGATGTTTTACATTGTACTGGTTTAATGGATAATATTTTCCATTAGTTTCCTGTAGTGCTGTGACCTTATGGAGTAGTAAATAATAACCATGACTGAGGTTGCATTTCCATAAAAACTTTTTCAAACCCCTGCCTAAAAAAGATCTTTTAGACATATATTTAGTTATAGTATTCTGTTTATATCTATTATAAACATTTTTCTCTACACCACATAAAACGGCACAGTAGCTTTTCTTGACATTGCAAACAAAGATATCTCAACATTGAGGTCAAAATTGAAGTTTATTGCCCTGTATATTTACAGCCTCTGTTGCCAATAGTTATCAGTCTTTGATGACATTAAATAAAACCCAAGGTCTGAGGCAAGCAAGAGTATAACTCCAGTCTTTAGTTTTTGTAAAACAGTAACTGTTAAAGCATAAAGGGATTTTTGGTGGGGCCTTGCTGATACCAGTATTGGTGCCGATACTAAGCATTTGCACAAGTACTTGTGCAAATGCTGTGATACCTGAAACCAATACCTTTGCTGTGTGATTTGAGCCCATACAAAATGAATAAGCTCAAATAGTACTGCAAAGAACCGCATGTAATTTGAACTGAAATTGCGCTACTTCAGCTGAAGTAGCGGTGCAATTCCTGTGTGAATTACATGCAGCTTTCATATGTGTGCAGTGCAATTTGCAGTGCGATTTGAACTAGTGGTGCACCGAAATGAAAATTCAAAATGCACTTGGCCGAAAACCAAAACACGCACTTTTTTAAAAATGTATATTTATTTTTTTGGAAAAAAAATACACTGATTAAAAAAACCTGCCAAAAAACCTATATATACCACAATTTTTTAGTAAAATATGAAAGAGGGTGTTATGGCAAGTAAATAGTTACCCAACATGTCACGCTTTAAAATTGCCCACACTTGTGGAATGGTGTGAAACTGCAGTACTTAAAAATCTCCATGGGTGATGCTTTAAAAATGTCTACAGGTTAGCAGTGTAAAGTTACAGAGGAGGGCTAGTTCTAGAATTATTGCTCTTGCTCTGACGTTCGTGGCGATACCTCACGTGTGTGGTTTGAACACCACTTACATATGTGGGCATGGCCTACATAGGCGTTCACCACCATGTGCGAGCACGGGGGGACGGGAGCACTTCAAGCATTTTTTTATTATTTTTTTTTTTCACTGTCCCTTTAAAAAATAATTTAATCACTTTTATTCCTGCATGCATTCCTTGTGATAGAAATAATTAGTGTCAGGTCCTCTTTATGGAGAGATATGGGGTCAATAACACCCCACATCTTTCCTCTACAATGTAAAGAAAAAAAAAGAATTGATCTAGTGCTTTAAAAAAAAATTAAAAATGGCCGGAACGGGAAGTGACATCGCTCTGGTCCTCCAAGGGCATAGAGATGAATGGCAGCCATCTTTCCTTCACTCATCTCTATGCCCAGCACCGGGATCGATGGTTTCTCAGGTAAGGCTGAGAACTACCGAGCGGCGAGGGGCGGGGTTTTTCTGCACCTGTATCGGTGCTTTTTTCATTTCGGCCAACGGCCGAATGGGGTGTTTTTGGCTGAAACGTTTCGGCCACTGAAATTTCGGTGCATCCCTAATTTGAACCATTCATTTTGTATGGTTCAAATCCCACTGCAAATTGCAACGTGCCCTCAGGGAAACCACATGTCTTTCAGAAAGGAATCGCACCACATTCCACATGCGATTATTTGCAGTGCGAGTTAAGCCCATTCATTTTGTATGGGCTTGAATTGCACTGCAAATGTATCAGTAATTGGTATCTGGGAGTACTTGAGCACAAGCATCGGTACTTATACTTGCCGACAAAAAAACGGTATTGGTGCGACCCTACCTGGAGGTGATCAGCAAGTGAATGCAGGTCTTCACCACAGGGATCTGGTCTAGAGATGGACTGCCTCATTCACTGGATTGTTTCTGGAGGAAGCTGGAAGGTGGCAACTGTCCTGTGGACTTGTGAGTAATGACCCTGAACTGAGTTCTGGGCACTGTGTGCTTTTGGGATATAAGTGCCAGAGGTTTCTTGGACTGAGACTGCTTTAATAGGGTACCAGATACTGGCCAGTCCCCTGTCCTCAGCATTGTCCTAGACAGTGAGCTTATAGAAGACTGCCCTCCTGTACTGTGCAGTGTTCATGAGATTTCACTGGGTTCCAATAGCCGTGTAGTGGTGCAGGGTAACCAAATGCAAAAGTGATAAGATGCCTTATGGTCCCCAGCTGTGAGGCCTCAGACTGTCCAAAATTCACATTTGCTTAAATCAGAGTTATGGCCCCCGCCAAAAAGAATTAAAAGTCAGCATGTACTAATACTGTAGCTGCTGATTTTTATTATTAGGGCACTAACCCATCCAAGGATCCAGCAGTGTCCTCATCCTGAGCCAATTCTTCAATCGGCTGTCTGGTGCTGGTGCTACCATCTTGACTAAGGGAAACTGGCAGAGAAGCCTGGCGGCCCTAACCCCTTCTCGGTCACAAGTTTTATCAGCAATAAATAGAAAAAGACAACCCCTAAATGTATCTGGAGTTGATGGACTGTTGCTTGGGTGGCTGGTAACCTCTGTACTGTTTGGAGAAGAAAAAGCAGCAGTCCCTGTGGGGGTAGCACTACACTTAGAAAACTAGCAGCTCTTTATGGGTTTCCCATCACTCCTATGCCGTAGCTCCCAACAATCCCTGATTTGAAGGAAGTGTCTCACTTCTGGACCAAATCCCTCTTTACCACTGTCCTCCTTAATTGTCCCACTTTTTGACCTGATGTATAGGCTGCTATAATAAAATGTAATATTTAACTACTAATAGTGTTATACCACACTAAATCTTTCATCCAGCTTCTTAATTAATGTATTCCTTATTTTGATAAGTCATTTCATTTGCAAAGTATTGTTGGAAAAAAGCAGTTGCAGGTTTAACTATTCATTTTTTGCACATCAAACCTTTGCGATCTGTGTGACTGGGGATATAGTAGGGGTGTGCTTTTATTTGCTTACATACTTTGTGCTAAAAGGTGTTTACCTCATTGTCATCTCAGAAAGTAAGGAGGTATGCTACACCCAGGACCATATGAAGAACTTTGAATTTTCATGTGTTCTCAACATTTCTCTGAAATGGAAGATGAAGCAACACACCACTTCTAAAAGTTCCCTATAAAACTTTATTCTAACAAACGTCAGGGGGACAATCCAAAAAGTATCCAATGCATTTTGGGGGTCCAAATATGCCCTCTTCATCAGGGCTTTATTGGAAACAATGTAAATAGATTAGATTAGATAAACTGGACCTTTATTGGTATTTCTTCTAGTGTGATTACAAGCACAGACCTTGTCAGCAGCTGCTTTGAGTTAAGGTCAGTGCCAAACCAGCTGCTGACAAGGCCTGTGCTTATAATCGCATTGGAAGAAATAGCATTAAAGGTCCAGTTCATTTCTAGTCTTTTCACATTGTTTCCAATCAAGCCCTGATGAAGAATGCATTTTTTAACCCCCAAAATGCATTGGATTCTTTTTGGATTGTCCCTGTGACTTTTATTGGAAAAAAGTTGTATCCTGACTTCTTGGCAGTGGTGTGTCACTTTGGTTTCCATTTTTGTTACATTATACTACAGACCAAGATAACTGTGAAGATCCTCTCGGGTGTAGAAGCCACCTGCCGGGGAACCAGATTATTTACATAAACGTCAATATTTTAAGATAGCAATAACAATAAAAATAGTTGATCCAGTACTATTTTTCCACTTTTTTCAGCAGTATTTCTCTGAGGCTTTCTATGTTTTAAACATTATAAAAAAACTGAAGAGGTCTGAATAGTAAAAGCATACCTAGGTAGAGGGCACTGCTCCAAAACTTTGCCTGTTGATATTCATGGACCATTCAGGTGCTGGTAACCACAGTTCGTCTCTGCTACAAAAAGTTAGTGTATATTGAAAGATAAAAGTCGCACTAAGTTGTAAATTTGTCTTGGCACATTTTTTACATAAAAAAGTCCATAAAAAGGCTGCACCCAAATAACCACACTCCCTATATGCATTTCACCTTCAACAGGCTTGCTCACAAGGATAGAGTAAGTACCATGATCTGCACAGAGTCCTGACCTCCTGTTGAACCTTTTTGGGTTAAATGTGAACAGTTGTCACTATCTATGTCTTCTTATCTAGCCAATACATCTTTTCCTGAATAGGCAGAAACTCCTAAAGACCCTCCAAAATCTTGTGGAAAGCCTTCCTAGAGAGTTAGAGACTGTTAGAGCAGAAAAGTGGGACAACACCATGGCCATGGCCTTGGAATTAGATGGTCAATAGTTGTGGCGCTTACGTGTCTGCAAACGTTAGGCAATAGTGTAGAAATAGAATGAAGTAAGTCATAAAGCCGACATTAAGATGCTGAAGAAATACGTATATTTTTCATATTTAATTTTTTTCTCTCTTCATTTGAAGGCTGTAACTTTCATGGTAGCGTTTACAATAGTTCAATGAAATGGCAAGACTCTTCGCAGCCCTGCCTCATGCGGCAGTGTCAGGTAAGAAGCCCATTTATTTATTTTAAAATGTTTTCATTATTAATTAAAGAGGAATAATGTGCAATTTCTAAATTTGATAATATATAATGTATGTTATGCAAAAAGTTTTAATAATATCCCTGGATGAATATGTAAAAATTTGAAAATGTATAAAATAAAGGTTGCAACAATTAGGAAACAGCTGTCTAGACTAGTAATCTCGAAAAGAACACTAACTACTAATAATTTGGATTATTTTTCAGTGAGCAAATATTTTTTGTTCAATACTGTTTGAACTTTTACATTTTTAACATCTTGCTGTGCTGTATTTCTATAATTGTATTGCATACAGATTAGTACATTCTCCCCCCATTGATTGTCACTGCAGTCACTTAGCCTTCCTGCTCAACTGCTGAAATCCAATCTCAGTCACTGAGTTGCTGTAGAAGTCACCTGCTTGTGAAATCCTAGTACACATTATTAGAAAATTGTCCGAAAATATCCACATTTAGAACAATCGTTAGATTTTCTCTTTCATAGTACACTGATTACGAGAGTCGTTGGAGGTGACTGTTCAGATGGCATGTTAGGAAATGTTTCTTGTTAGTTACCAGAATGAACAATTTTCTTTTAATTAGTACTCTATTCGTTCTTAAAAAATTGAATGAGCAAGAACGGTCATGGTTGGAAACAAAGTACAACCCAGAAGATGTTAATGAAAATAATTGTCATAAACACGAAAGAATGATCATATACAAGATAATAAAAGATTTTTTAAGATATACAGTAAACTGGAATTTCTGTTATAGAAATAAAAGAATAGCAGTATACAGTTTGCCGGTATACAGATTATTTGAATACAAATAACTAGTTATGATATAATAATAATAATAATGATAATAATAATAATTATTCATATTATTATTAGTATTAATAATACTATTTTTTATTTTTGTCAATACTGATGTTATTATTGTTGCTATGATTAGAAGGGTCACACTCATCTTAAATCACTTCTGATTCTGCGCTTGATCATAGTTACGTACCTAGTTACGTACCCGGAAAGTTTTCCTATATCATTTGAGAATTTTTGTATCAATAATGGCATTCTTGTTTTCAACATGGTATAAACATTTGGATAAAATAGAATGATTGTTAGTCAGATTTTGTAATTATGTGTACTAGGCTTAAATCTTCCATATACTTAAAGAGTCTTTTTGATTTTATCTTAAGGAGTGTGCCTTCTATGAATCAATGGCCGTTTTCCTTTAAAGGAAATCTATGAGCAATAAAGAATCTCTTATAGCTGACTTCTGCTGAAAATGCTTGTCTGGCAGCCATGCTTTTTAGTCATTTCTGAGGCGGTGATTCAGAAACAGTATGCAGATTAGAAGTTCTAATATCAAAATGACTTCATATGATGCTTTCTTATAAGTGACTCAAAGTACTATAGTACAAGTATCATCACCATTACCGAGCCTATTCACTGGCCCATTCACTTTCATGACTGGGAATCACAAGCTAAGTAAGCAAATGGGCAAGGAGTGGAGCAGGTTACTTCATTACCTAAATATGGCCACATGGCCAAATTTTGGAAATTATGTTACCACTCTCCTGGGTGTCAATGGTTGCAAAGAAAGCAGTAGTGGCTTTTACCCGCCATGTCTTTACCAAACAGTAATGTCACCTGACATCAAGGAATCCCTGACTATGTAAACAAATGGACTTAACTGGAGCATTACATTATTACCCAACCAGTGAACTGTTAATCACAATCTGATGGTTGCAATAGCTCCATAGCTGTAGATCACTTTCACAGAGCCTGCAGCGTGGCCCCCCCCTCCATCGGAGGCCCCCTCCTTCCGTGGTTCCCGGTATCTCCTCTCTTTCTGAAGCCCTGGAACACAATCACTGGCTAGGGTAGGGAAATCGGTGTGAGACCAAAATCATGCCTCAATCTCACATGCAAACAGTGAAACCGGATATGATGTCACTTCTGGTTTCCAATGCGCCCTTTCCTGGCAAGTACATCCAGGGGACACATCTAACCAAGCCAATATGTGCTTGGTTAGATGGTGTGAAAGGCGGGGGGGACATTGGGGTCTATTAGACCCCCAATCTCTCTATAAAGAGTACCTGTCACCTACCCATTGCTATCACATAAGGGTTTATTACCTCATTGTGATAGCAATCAAGTTAAAATAATAGAAAAAAGTTTTAAAAATGAAAAATGTAATAAAAAATATATTAAAATAAAAAAAATTGCCATAGGCCCTGTTGCCCCACACACCAAATGCAAGCCCTGGGTGTGCATGTGTATGCCAACTGCGGTTGCACCACACGTGTAACATATCGCCACAAACATCAGAGTGAGAACAAAAAGTCTAGCACAGGAGCTCCTAATTAACTCTAAACTGATGAGCTGTAAATGCTTTTAAAGCACCACCTACGGTGATTTTTGGGCACCTTTGTTTTTGGTGATATTGTGGGCACATGCATTTTTAAGAAATAGAATGTTTGGTATCTATTTATTTTAACCAAAATTGGGTATTCTGTTGTGTGTTCATGGCACTAAAATGTATTTTATTATATTTTTTCCTGAAAATTTGTATTCAATAAACAGTTGCGCAAATATCATGTGACATAAACATTTTTAATTATCACCTTTTTATTCTACAGGGCCTCTGCTTTCAGAAAATATATAATGTTCTGGGGGATTAAGTAATGTTATTGCCAAGAATTGAGATTTTTTTACATGTATATAAAAAAATTGTTATAGAGCTGAACTGGCTAAATATCGCCATGGTCATATTTGGGCAATGACGTCAACACTATCCCTGACACTTTTTTTAAATAGCTGATGACAGCTTGAGTTTTATGGTTGGAATTGGTCACATGCGTCAGGTCTTCAGTGGGTAGCAGTGGGCATCGTGATTGGCCGTGGATGTACAACAAGGGACCTTTTTTTTGATTATTAATTTTTTTTTGGATTATTATTAAAATAAGATGTTAGGAAAACAGTCCGACAAACACACAAGCAGTGTACACAGTGCTTCCTAAGATTGAAATAGTCTAGATTCTTTGCCATTTTTGTAAACTATAGCTGGTGGCAAATTAAAATAAGAAGTTAACTTTTACTAAAAGTAAACTGTGAAAAGATTTGTGTATCTATCCCATGTTATACTTTTTTTTAAATACAATTGAACTTTAATCTACACTTAATGTACTTAGAGTTTCAGCTTTGATGGGATATCTGCACAGGGTTCTATTGATGTGGCGTTCCTTATTTCACCACAGAGATTGTTGTTGTGTCTATAGCAAAGGTATTCAGCTTAGTCCTGATTTAGGAAGCTTTGAAGTACACCAACATGACTTCCCCAATCTCTAGCAAGTTTGTTAAAATCCTTGCATTGTGTACCTGGAGAGGACTTTTTCACAATAACTCTTGTTTTAAGATTTATTTTTGCAGTAACAGCCATGAACTTGCTTTACTTCTTGAATACCAGGATATATAAATGTACCTTGGTAGACAAGGGGTTAAACTTTGCTCTTTCGAAGACCTTCAGGTGCCCCTGCTATCCTACATTTCCAGGAGTTTGTGTAGCAGGGCGCTCTGGTTCATCTATCCTACATTTCCAGGAGTTTGTGTAGCAGGGCGCTCTGGTTCATCTACGGATTCCTACATCGCTACTGTGTCCTGTAGTGATATAGGGGTCAGAGGAAAAAGCACAGCGTCTGGTAGGGGACAAACCATCTGAAAGAGCTGAAAGTGTTGGATAGCAGTGGCACCTACAGCTTTTCAAGAGATGAATTGGACAGGTGAGTATTCTGCTGCTTTTTCTACAGGATACTTTTCATTTCAATACTTTTTAGAGGCTACAGAGTTGCTTTCAAAAGTAATTTTTAGGAAGATTTGTAAAATGTTTTTGTTTATAGAGAAGAGAGTAAGTCCTCATGCACACTGGACATTTTTATAGCTGCTGTTTGTGGCTTTTGGCGTTTTTTTCTTCAGCATGTAATCTCCCCAGCATGTTATCCTATGTGTCCATGCACACATAGACTGTCATCAGACTGGCAGGGGTGTTTTTTGGCTGGAAAAAAACCCCAGAACTAATGGGCTTCTAGAGGAGTTTTTTTAACTGTAAAAATGCAGAAATGCTGAAAAATGCAGCAAAATGCGGTAAAATGTGGCAAACCGGCGTTTTTGGTCTTTTTTTAAGCAAAAAAAACATTTTTTTGGTGAAAAAAAAACTAAAAATGTCAAACGTGCAAAACGCCGCCAAACGCTAATGCAAAAACACTAAGAAACACTAAAAAGCTCACGTTTTTAACACGACTTAACACAACTAATGTTACCAGCATTATTAAAATGCCCAGTGTGCATGGAGCCTTAGGGGTTTCACAACAGCAATCAATCAGATCTATGAGAATACTTTTTTTTTTTTAGGTTTGAATGCAAAAGCTAAGACGTAGTATCTGACAGCTTGCTGTGGAAATGCTTTCACTTTTCTTTTTCATTACCTTGTGGAAATCAGATCCTTGTTATTTCCTCATACTAAGCCAAGCGCATAAAGTACAAATACAAACAGACATACATAGCTAATTTAAAGTTTCCCCTGCTGCATTGGGAAAGTCTTTGCAATTACTGTGGGCTTTAAAAGACTATTTAAATAATATTGCTAACTTCAGGTAATTAGTCAATGTGACAAAGTAGAAACACCTTGTTTTTCCTCTTTCCTGTTTATAAGTATTATGTGTGACTTACTTGTACTTGTTACTTGTTGCTTTTTCTGTAAATAAGGACCATAAACTATTAAGGCTTGTTCACACTGGAACACGGTGTGGGAATTCCATGTTCCATGCCCATTTCCTGCAACGCTTTCAAAAAGCACTGGGGGTGCGATCAACATAAAATCCTAATGACACCTCAAACGCACATTACCAGTGTAGTATGTTTTGGAAAGTAATGTATGCACTACATTTGGTGTGATCCAGTGCAATTACATGTGATGAATGGGCTTAAAATAGCACCATAATGAGTTGCATAGGAATTGAACAAGAACATATAGTTGTGAATTGGCCCTTAGTCATTAAAGCCATTTTTTATGTTTTGGATTGGAAAGTTTGGGAGTAGAAAGAGTTATAACCTCTGTTTTTTGCTGCCTGTGCCCCTGCTGAGGAGATGTTCCCATCTATTTGTCCTGATAACCATTATCACCAGTGCAATTACATGCGATGAACGGGCTGAAACAGGGGCGGACTGACCATTTGGAAACTTGGGCACTGCCCGAGGGCCCGGGGTCAGTAGGGGGCCCCATGAGATGCCCCTGGTACCTTTTTCATAGGCTTTTTTGAGTTTGGGCAAAGACACAGGGGCCCCATGATCCCCTATTGCCCGGGGGCCCCATGAGTTGTCAGTCCGCCCCTGGGCTGAAAATAGCACCATACTGAGTTGCATAGGAATTGAACAGAAACACACAAGTGTGAATCGGCCCTTAGTCATTAAAGCCATTTTTTATATTTTGGATTAGAAAGTTTGGGAGTAGAAAGAGTTATAACCTCTGTTTTTTGCTGCCTGTGTCCCTGCTGAGGAGATGTTCCCAATTATTTGTCCTAATAACCATTATTATTATTATTATACAGGATTTATATAGTGCCAACAGTTTGCAAAGTGCTTTACAAAATGAAGGTAGACATTACAGTTACAATACAAATCGGTACAAGAAGAAACAGAGGGCCCTGCTCGTTAGAGCTTACAATCTAGGAGAACAGATATCACCAGAAGAACAGAGTGTAAAGCTTGCCATATATACACACACACACACACACACACTATCTTTCCTTTCAGCCTGCAGAAAGAACAGAAAAAAACACTATACAACATGGATGGACCAATCTCCTGGTGTGGTCATTGTACCCGAACAGTGCCCTCATCTGATTGAATTTAGGCGCTGTTTCCATTTCCGTCAATGTTTTAATCGAGAGATGTAAAGTTAGAGATGGCAAAGAGGGCTACCCACTGAACACATTTCCTCATGTATTTGCTGAAATTTGCTGTGCGCATGGCCAGCTTAAGGGGGAAAGCTGTATTATTTAGAGTGGACAGTAATTAAAACATCTGTAAGTTTTTATTGCTGTCTGTGCCCCTGTTAGAGAGATTCACCCTTTTTGTCCTGTTTACCATTATCATGGAAAATAAAAATAAAAGAAAATCCCAAATTTTGGAGTTGTCCCCAGAATAGGAATAGATCGGAAACTTCCACTTGTTCTGATGACCCTGGTGATAACCAGGAATACCGTCCCTTTGAAGGGATTTCCTCTTCCAGTTTTGGCTGTGTGACACGAAGTGAAAGGAAATCTCCCCAATGGGACACAATAAAACTGAGGGTTGTAGCCCTCCATTACTGTATTGAAAATTAAAAAAAAAAGTTTTGACTTTAGTTCTACTCTAATTTTAGAGTTGTTACAAGAACAGTGTAAACTGTCTAAAAGGCAAATTTCCCCTAACTTTGGAGAGATGTTCTCTCGTTTCCTGTCATGTCTCTAGAACAGAAAGTGAATAAACTAACAGGGTTTAAAACCCCTCCTACTCTATCAAAAACTAAAAAAAAATTTGATTTTCATACTTTTTAACCTATATGAAAACATTATAATCTATGCAGTCTGTGTTTAGGATATGATTAGGAACAAAACAACTAAATCAGACATCACTAAATGGCGGACCGTGCTCCAGAGCCAGGCAAAGTGACATGTCTATATGACCACCAGCCAGTCCCCGCCTAAAATATGTTTAATGCACATATAATTTTATGGGGACATTTTTGTTGAAATTAATAATTTGACGACAGGGTCTCTTGAAATGTAACCATAGGAAAATGCAGGCAAACCTGCTAAGAAGGGTTAGAGAGATAAGTGTTACACTCTTTTCCCCCAACTTTACCAGTCAGCTTTCAGTGTTGTTGACTTTATTGTCTGAAATATAGATCTCCAGTTTTAATAACTGCTACAGTATGTGACTCATTATATTCTATTAATGTTTAATATGTTTAATTTAATCAAAATGTTTAATATGTTTTATAAAACCCTGATGACATTAGTAGAGTCTACTGATATAATGCAATTACTACCACAGATCAGACTACTCCATCCTAATAACACTTTTGTTTCCATTTACAGGAAGGGGTGATTACAGAATCTGATGTTCAGTGTCTAGTTCACTGTAAGAATCCTATAAGACAACCGGGATTGTGCTGTCCTACATGCCCAGGCAATTATTTCTTTATTTACATATTGTATAATAATACTGTGTCTTTTCCTTCATCTCCCTCCCTACCGTTGTACTCTCTTCATGTGTTATCAAGCCTAACACAGGCATATATGATATCTATACAATGGAGACGGTTTGACTGGACCATGGAAATAGTTACATAGTTAGTCTGGCTGAAAAAAGACAAAAGTCCATCCAGTTCAACCATTAACCACTTCCTGTCAGGACACTTTTACCCCCTTCCTGTCCAGGGCAATTTTCAGCTTTGACAATTGCGCGATCATGCAACACTGTACCCATATGAAATTTTTACCATTTTTTTGAGACAGATAAAACTTTATTTTGGTGGTATTTATTCATCGCTGGGATTTTTATTTTTTTTGCTATGTAAATGAAAAAGTCCAATAATTTTGAAAAAAAGTGTTTTTCTTATAAAATGTTGCAAATAAATAATAGTTCATCATAAATCCTGGCCAAAATTTATTCCGTTATCTATTTAGTAAAAAACAAAATAAGCCAAATTAGTTTATAACCAAAAATTATAATTTTTAAACATTTTTTTTTACATTTTTATTTTTTTTTTAAATATATATTTTTTTTACATATGGTCACCCTAGCAGTGCTTTGTCCTGTGCCCTGCCTGCATTTTGTCTGTTCTTTCTGCCTGGAAACTGAGAAACGTCCATGGCGTCCAAAAAGTGTCCCTTTAGGTCAAAAGCAGGTTTAGATCAGCTAGAGAACAGCGATAGTAAATCAGAACCACTTGCAGAAATCAGTGATAATGATTCGTGGGGAAATGCGTCATCAGCCACTGATTTTTCGACTTTGCTCAGCAATGTGCGCACTTGGCGCTCTATTTCAAATTTCAGTGTTTTTGGTTTGATTATATTATTGAATTAAAAGTATTATTAATATAATATTATTTTTTTATGATTATTTATTAAATTATAATTTATGATTTCGTGTTTCAAATTTTATCCTACCCGGGATGTTTACTAGACTCTTGTTCGGACAGATTTCAGTTATTCCTAAAAATTACAGCCTACAATAAAAAAACTACATATTT
Organism: Staurois parvus; assembly: GCF_062004578.1. Lineage (NCBI taxonomy): Eukaryota > Metazoa > Chordata > Amphibia > Anura > Ranidae > Staurois > Staurois parvus. The sequence goes on along the minus strand of NW_028317816.1, from coordinate 6,774,304 downwards.
ACATGCAAAATAATGGTACCGCTTTCAGCACAGAAATACTGACATAATCAGACCGCCAGGAAGGTTAAAGCAGGACTTCACTCTCTCAATTAACAGAGACTATTTTAACCCTTAAGCTGTTAGCACATCCCAGAATTCACACTGTCTGCCCTTGGGCACCCACATTCACCCTTACCCACATGGATGTCAAACTGGGAGCAGCGGCTGTGTCTGTGCAGCCCCCTCGTCCCAAATGATATGAATGGAACTGTCTGCGTGTGGATGCACGGAACACCTCTGCATTCCATGTGAGTAAACATAGCCTTACACTTTAGTACATTCATGTGAACAAAGCCTTACATGTCTGTTTAAAAAAAATCATAAAGGATTATATATTTCCTTTTAAATATTTCTCTCTATGAACTGCAAATAGGAATGGCAAGCTGGCTAGTCTCCATGTACATTTTTCTTATGTGACACTCCTAAGGAAGCGCAGATAACATGAAACAATGATCAAAGATGTAGACTATGGTTTTTGTGTTCTGTAGAGGCATTCGCTTTCCTAACCACTTCCTCTGTCTGTTTCAGGTTGTGTATATGAAGGCCGACACTATAAAGAGGGGGATGAATTTCAGCCAGAAGGGAACAAATGTCTTAAGTGCTCCTGCGTTGTAAGTTGTGGTCATGAAAAAAGGACAGACAGTTTTCTGTTCTTGCTAATTTATAAAATGACATAAAGTAGAACTCTATGTTTAACATATTAATGGAGCAGACGTTTTCAGTGATGTAAATCTGAAGAAAGACAAAATACATCTCCTTGCATATTTATTCATGCTGAATTGCCTGTAGATTTACCAACAACTATGTTTTTAAAGGGCCTACTTGATTAGATTTTACATATATAAGCCTCAGTGGTAAATAGTTGTTGGTAAATCTAAAGGAGATTGTATAATCAATTATTTGCATGGCCAACTTTAAAGTAGAACTAGGACATTCAAGTATTTGCATATTCTTAACAAACAGTAAATAAGCTTTTACCCCATTACAACATGGTAACACATACAGTATATGTGGCATCCAGGAGGTTAGGCTTTAACCAGTACACGCCCAGCCAATAGCCAAAAGGCGGCCGGCAAAATGTACTGCATTAATGGGTTGGACGCCAAATGGCGTCCTCCCGCACATGCATAGTTTGCGCTCCTGCAGAGCCGCACAGTGGCACGATCTGTCACCGGCCGTGTACCTCGGACACGGCCGATGACAGATCTGAGTATCGGCCCCATTGCCGGTACCATGTGACTTGCTGTGACCAATCACAGCAGGTCACATGACAGTTGTATACAATGGATGGCTTCATTCATGCCATCCATTGTATACTACTGTCTAGCTGTGAATGGTCACAGCTAATCACATGCACATGTCATGTGATTAGCTGTGGCCAAATCACAGCTAAGCACAAAAAAACAAAAACCCTGAATGAATCAATGTCATTCAGGTAAATGCTTGCTTATAGCAAAGTCATTCTTTGCTATAAGCAAATTGTGTAAAAAAAAAAAAATACTGATCACTTCCCCAAAGTAGTACAATGTTACTATGGTTAAAGCTGGGTGCCACATATATGTATTCTTGTGTTTGTGCTGGGAGCTGACTAGATGTCTACAGCCCTGGTTCACCTACTAATAGTCAGGACCCAGGGGAAACAGATACAGATCACTTGATAGTCTCTGATTGATAATGATCATTCAATCTGTAGCCCATCCCAGTGTTGTTTTTCCTTTGTGAAGATGACAAATAACACACTTTCCCTCTAGTGAGGAGGAGAAGATACATTGTACCTTTTCCTCCTCCCTAGAAGACATGTCTGAAAAAAAAATCTGTTTAGGAAAAAAAATAAACATGAACATCTTCAGTGCCTTCCCTGGCTTAGTTAGTGTAGATATCAGTGTTATTGAAAGTGTAGGTGTCAGTTAGTGGCAACAATTATTTTGCTTGTTTTTTTGGTGGTGGGTCATGGTAATGGCATACAAATATACAGATAAATTGTAAAAAAAAAAGATTTTTTTATTATTTTTGGCCAGTTTTCCTTTCATATTAAAAACAAAATCAGGAAATATACATTTACGTTTCCTACCAAATGAAAACCCAATCTGTCGCAATAAAAAAAGTATAATCCACCTGAATACACTAAGTAATTTCAATGTTATGTATGGTTTTACTAACACATGTCAAAGTTGCAAAATTGAACTTAGGCATTAAGGTTTGTTTTAATCTTGGTCATGAAGGGGTTAAAAAAAACCCTTCACTGAGCATTGTAGCTGCAGACACTATGAAATAAGGTAGGTCATCCTTAAAGTTTATAAGAGAGGCACCATGGTCACTCAATTTGGATACCAGCAGACTACTTTCCCCCTCTTCCTTTACACTTGCTCTGTGTTTACATTAACCTCCCTGGTGGTATTCCCGAGTGTAGCTCGGGGTAAAGTTTCATTACCACAAGCGGTAACCCCGAGCTACACTCGGGCTTACCATGTGGCACTTCTACTCGATCCCTCGATCACTTACCTTGTCCTGCTCTCCCGCGATGTCCCTCCTGCAGTGTCCCCGGCAATGTAATCCGGCGGATGCCGGCATCTGTCATCTGGGTTCCGTTCCCTGCGAGCGTCGGGACGTACGGGGGACGGAACGGCGGGAAATTTGAAAATGACAAAAAGTGACATTCACTAAAATCACTAAAATAACATAGTAAACCATTACTGTATCAAACCATTTCACATACATTTTGTCCCGAGTGCTTTGTCCTGTGCCCTGCCTGCCTTTTTACTGTTCTTATTGCCTGGAAACTGAGAAACGTCCATGGCGTCCAAAAAGCGTCCTTTTAGGTCAAAAGTGGTTTTAGACCAGCTAGAGAACAGCGATAGTAAATTAGAACCACTTGCAGAATTGAGTGATAATGATTTGTGGGGAAATTCGTCATCAGACTCTAAAAACGATTTTGCGACTTTGCTCAGCGATGTGCGAACTTGGCGCTCTATTTCAAATTTCAGTGTTTTTTGTTTGATTATATTATTGAATTAAATGTATTATTATTATATTATTATTTTTTATGATTATTTATTAAATTATAATTTATGATTTCATGTTTCAAGTTTTATCCTACCCGGGATGTTTACTAGACTCTTGTTCGAACAGATTTCAGTGAGTTATTCCTAAAAATTACAGGCCTACAATAAAAAAAATACATATTTCCATGCAAAAAAATTTACCGCTTTGAGCACAGAAATATGGACATAATCAGACCGCTAGGGAGGTTAAAGAATAAAAAGGTGAAAGGCTGCCAATTTACTGTTGGAGCAGCTGAGCTGCTATAATAAAACCAAAAGTACTTTCTAGTACTTTCCATTGTAAATTTTATGAATAGTTTACTCTACTGTGCATGAAGATACATAGGTCAATAAGGGCTTGTAATAAATCTAATTTACTGCTTCCTAAAAATATACTCCATAGCCTGGTGGCAGTTCTATTTAAAGGTTATGAACTGCTGTGACTATAGTGTAACATTATTAAAAAATTGCTGCAATTATTAATATAACACAAATTCTGTAGTGACATTAATAATGGCTACCAATGTAACAACCCAAAATGGGACTTTAATTATGTCTCCCAGGAGATTATATACAACAATACAGAAACTAAGAGAACTAAAATGTTACAATTTTTTATTACATATGCAATATTTTAAAAGTTGCTTATGGATTTCAACTTCAATGAATACATAAAAAACAGAGCTCATATTATTATTATACAGGATTTATATAGCGCCAACAGTTTGCGCTTTACAATATAAGGTAGACAGTACATTTACAGTACATTTCAGTACAGAAGGAATATGAGGGCCCTGCTCGTGGAGCTTACAATCTACAGGAAGGGGGAGGTGATACAAAAGGTGATAGCTGTGGGGGATGATCTGTTGGAGGCGATTCAAGTACAGTTCTTAGGTGGAGGTGGGGTAGGCTTCCCTGAAGAAGTGAGTTTTCAAAGATCGCCTAAAGGCAGACAGGGTGGGGGCTGACCAGACATACTGTGGTAGGGAGTTCCAGAGGATGGGAGAGGCTCTGGAGAAGTCCTGGAGGCGAGCGTGGGAGGAGGTGATGAGGGAGCTAGAGAGGAAGGTATCTTGGGAGGAGCGGAGTGGGCGAATTGGGCGGTATCTGTGGATAAGGTTGCCGATGTAGCTAGGGGCAGTGTTGTGGATGGCTTTGAAAGCTGTGGTTAGTATTTTGAATGTTATACGTTGGGTTAGTGGAAGCCAGTGATGCGGGTACTGTGATGGCATACATCCTGACAGTAAAATCACATGTGTAAGCCTTTCATGGACAAAACCACTTCCTCAGGAAGTGGCTGTTGTGTTGCAACACACATTGTGTTTTGGTGCCATTTATTTAATGGCACCCAAATGCACTTTCCAAACACAGATGCATTGCAGCACACTACAAAGTGCAGCAATGCACTACAAAGCATTGTAGTGTGCTGCGATAAACAAATTTATGCCAGTGCATATTCCAGTGTCCTGTTGCGTATTTGCAGCCTATTAGCATGAATGGGCTGCCTTAGCACAACACACTTTAAAGTGTGAACCCTTACCTTGTAAAACAATCCATTTATTCTGAAACAAAAATTAAAGGCAAAATGTTTGTGTATACATAAAAATAATATATAAATACCTTTTTTTTCTTTTCTTTCTTTTTTTTTCTTTTTTAATAAGTGATCACATGACTTCTGTTTTCAACTGCATAAGAGGCTTAGAGAGGTGGGGTGCAGGGGGGGTGTCAGCAGGAGGCAGAGAAACAGCAGTACACAGATTATCCCGGTATTAGCACACGTCTGATCATTGAATTACAGGCAGACTGTACTCCCAAGTAGAATGCAAAGAAAAAAACTGATCACGCTTGGATGGGTGTGCTTCCATGCCCTGATGTAGTTAGTTTGAAATAGGAAAGTGGGGAGATTTTCACACAAAGGAAGCAACGCTAAGAGAACATGATATTTTTTCATACAAGTATATATAAGGAATTAATGCACGTGCGTTATACACTGGTATTCGTGCTGCTTCAGATAACTAATTATACCAAGTAACTATATAACTGTTCATAAATCTAAAAACAAATATTTCCTTTCTTTCATAATTTTACTTTTATTTGCTATCCCTATATATTAGTCTCATTCCTGAAATGCAAAGATGTTTGTGATTACACAGCAGACCCATACATTTACTTATCTACTTGGCCATGACATGAAGCATGTGAACTGTCTATTTACCGTAAATTTGTTTTCAGACTTGAAAAAGTGAATTCTTCATAAGATATAAAAATAGCAGGCGAACAGATGAGTGGATATCTGGGAATTGCCTCCTATCGCATAAAAGACATACCGTATAGACATGAAAAATTAAGAAAAAAATCAGCAGTGATATATAATAGGTTCTGACAGTATGTTCCATGCTTTATTTTTTTATTTAAACGTGCTGAAAGCAGATGGGACAGGTACTTCTAACTGTTTATTAGTGAAAGCAAAACATTGTTTTCCAGAACTGCTTAGCCATTTTAATAAACCCAAAAAGGTAATGTTTATATATTAGATCCCTTTATATTCTAATCTAGAATCCCTATATGTATAACATAAAACAATTGAAACCTTTTAATACTGAATCTGATACAGTACAAATAAAAACAGACATCATAGCAGAAGCCTAATTAACATACAGTTGCAAGAAAAAGTATGTGAACCCCTTGGAGTTTTGCATGAATTGGGCATAAAATGTGCTCTGAACGTCATCTAAGTCACAACAATAGAAGAACACAGTCTGCTGAACATAATACTACACAAACATTAGATGTTGCCATGGTTTAATTGCACATAACATGTAAACATTCACAGTGCAGGGAGGAAAAAGTATGTGAGGCCCTAGCTTAATGACTTCTCCCATAGCTAATTGGAGCCATGAGTGAGCCAACCTTGACTCCAATCAGTGTGATGATATTGGATGTGTTGCTGACAGCTGTCCTTCCCTTAAAAAATACACACCTGTTTTGGGTTTACTGGTTTCAAGAAGCACTGTCTGATGTGAACCATGCCTTGCAGAAAAGAGCTCTCAGAAGACCTACGATCAAGAATTGTTGACTTGCATGAAGCTGGAAAGGGCTACAAAAGTATCTCCAAAAGCCTTGATGTTCACATGTCCATGGTAAGACAGACTGTCTACAAATGGAGAAAGTTTAGCACTGTTGCTACTCTCCCTAGGCGCGGTCGTCCTGTAAAAGAGCACAGCGCAGAATGCTGCCTGAGGTAAAGAAGAATCCCAGAGTGTCAGCTAAAGACCTACAGAAATCTCTGGCACATGCTAACATTTTTGTTGACACATCTACAATAAGGAAAACATTAAACAAGAATGGAGTACATGGGAGGACACCACGGAGGAAGCCATTGCTGTCCAAAAAGAATATTGCAGCACGTTTGAAGTTTGTAAAAGAGCACCTGGATGTTCCACAGCACTACTGGCAAAATATACTGTGGACAGATGAAACCAAGATTGAGTTGTTTGGGAAGAACACACAACACTATGTGCGGAAAAAAAAAGGCACAGCACATCAACATCAAAACCTCATCCCCACTGTAAAACATGGCGGAGGGAGCATCATGGTTTGGGGCTGCTTTGCTGCCTCAGGGCCTGGACGGATTGTTGTCATTGATGGGAAAATTAATTCCAGAGTTTATCAAGACATTTTGCAGGAAAACGTACGACCATCTGTCCGCCAACTGAAGCTCCGCAGAGGATGGGTGATGCAACAGGACAATGACCCAAAGCATACAAGTAATTCAACAAAACAATGGCTGCAACAGCACAGAATACGCCTTCTGGAGTGGCCCAGTCAGAGTCCTGACCTCAACCCGATTGAAATGCTGTGGCATGACCTTAAGAGAGCGATTCACACCAGACATCCCAAGAATATTGCTACACTGAAACAGTTTTGTGAAGAGGAGTGGTCCAAAATTGCTCCAGATCGTTGTGCAGGTCTGATCTGCAACTACAGGAAACGTTTGGTTGAGGTTATTGCTTCCAAAGGAGGGTCAACCAGTTATTAAGTCCAAAGGTTCACATACTTTTTCCTCCCTGCACTGTGAATGTTTACATGTTATGTGCAATTAAACCATGGCAACATCTAATGTTTGTGTAGTATTATGTTCAGCAGACTGTGTTCTTCTATTGTTGTGACTTAGATGACGTTCAGAGCACATTTTATGCCCAATTCATGCAAAACTCCACGTAATCACAAGGGGTTCACATACTTTTTCTTGCAACTGTATACACAGTTTTGCAAATTAATATGCAATGCAACATTTGTATTTTTCCTATATTTCACAACAAATTATTACCATATTTCCAGTATATTTAAAGTAACAATGTAAAGTCTATTGTTATAGAGACTTCATCAGTCTAAAGACTTTTTTAACTTGAAAATATTGCAGTTAATTTATTTAACCTTTATAAATTAATTTTCTTTTTGGCGGTTTTTTAATCAAATCTACCTGGGTATTACCATTTATTTTCTTTAATTTTATTTCAACACTTTAGCTTTACATTTCAAACTCTTCTGAAGTGTGGAAACATTAGAAACAGGTAGGTTGAATAGCGATAAGATAGAAATATATAATTTCACTGATCTATAGCAAGATGAAGCATTGGTGTTTCATATGCAGAATTAGGAATTTAGGTAGAATGAAAAATATGCTAGACATCTACTGTAGATCATTATACCAGCATCATAAAATGTACTATACTGTAAATAGACTAAACAGCTCTTTCCCTGTTAATGCAATGTCTAAAAAAGGTTGCTTTTATTCTTTACACACACGCACACATACAGATATACTGTATGTACAGTGGGGGAAAATTTTTTTTTTATCCCCAAGCAGAACATGATTTAGTGCTTGGCTGAGAAACCCTTGTTGGTAAGCACAGAGGTAAGATGTTTGTTGTAGTTGGTTACCAGGTTTGCACACATCTCAGGAGGGATTTTGGTCCACTCTTCTTTACTGATCTTCTTTAAATCCTTAAGGTTTCTAGGCTGAAGCTTGGCAACTCGAAGTTTCTGCTCCCTTTATAAATTTTCTATAGGACTAAGGTCTGGAGACTGGCTAAGCCACTCCATGACCTTAGTGTGCTTCTTCTTCAGCCACTCATTTGTTGCCTTGGCGGTATGTTTTGAGTCATTGTCATGATGAAAGACCCATCCACGACCCATCTTCAGTGTTCTGGCTAAGGGAAGAAAGGAATAATTTTACTGGCAAACTTCAGATGGGTCTGTACATGTGCCTTCTTGAGAAGGTTGACCTTGTGGGCACTGCAGGATTTTCAATCTATGGTGGTGTATTGTGTTACCAATGGTTTGTTTGGTGACTGTGGTTCCAAATGCCTTGAGATCATTCACAAGCTCTTCCTGTGTAGTTCTGGGCTGATCCCTCACTTTTCTCATGATCATCCTTACCTCATGAGGCGAAATCTTGCATGGAACTCCAGACTGAGAGCGATTGATGTTTATTTTGTATTTTTTCCATTTGTGAATAATCGCTCCAACAGTACTCCTGATGATCTTGTAGCTCATTTCAGCCTTGTGCAGATCTACAATCTTGTCCCTGATGTACTTTGACAGCTCTTTGGCCTTGCCCATGATGGTGAGGTTTGAATGGAAGAATCAGATTCTGTGGAAAGGTGTCTTTTATACAAATAACCGGTTGTTGTTAGGAGCACCTGGGAGCCAGAATTATTGTTGGTTGGCCATCAAATACATATTTTACTCACTGACCTGCAACTCAATTTATAACATTTTTATCATGTGTTTTTTTTCTGGATTTTGGTTGATATTCTGTCTCTATCATTTAAAATACACTATGATAAAAATGATAGACCCTTTATTTCTTTGTAAGTGGGCAAACTTACAAAATCTGCAGGGGATCAAATAATTATTTTTGCCACTGTATATACACAGTCATAAGTGCACATGCAACCAATGATGCTTTTTGCCTTTTTATGGTTACTGTCATGGAACTCCATTAAGATATCTTATATCCTTCTTGTAACGTAGCACAACCTTTTGTATCCAGAAACAAATTAGGACATTTGTAATTTTAGCATAACTCCAAGTTTTTCCCCCAAAAGGTTTTTTATTGTGTTTATTATAAGACAGAATTGCAAATGTTTTAGTTGTGTGAGTTTTGCACATGTTCCCTAAGAATATTTTCTGGATAAAACTGAGCCTTGAATTTAGTAATCTTACCTCCAGTCATAACAGGAGCACTGGGTTAATTATCAAGAGTGTCATAAGCAAACCTAAATTCAAAATTTAAATCTGAAAGTCATATGAATGCTAGAGATAGAAGAAAGCAAGGGTTGTATAAAAGTGACCTGTCATCTATGAAATGCAGGTCCTGAAGCTGGCATGTTAAGGCCGCAGCTGATGCTTCAGTTTATGTAACTCAGAGCACCAAAGGATCTGTTTTTTCCCAATGACAGCATGTTTTTACATATTTCAACATCTATAAGCCTCTCCTAATTCCTGACTTAAGTAGGAATTATGAGTTAAACAATTAGTTAACATAGATCTAAACCCTAACTGGATGACAATTTTTGTCTTAAACCACTGTGTAGCATAACAATATTGCCTTTTTAAAAATAAAATACTGTTTTCACATTTTTATCATCTTTTTGCAGCTTAGTGCTGCTGATCTTTACTCCAAAGTTGCCTGTACACCATTGCTCTAGACTGGCTTCCTGCCAATGATGGACCATGCCTTTGCAATGTTTGTCAGCATTGCCTCCAGTAGTCTCTAGCGGGGGTGCATTTGACAGGGAGACAACGCAGGAGAACAACTAAGAGACAGTTGTCAACTCCTAACAGGAAGTGCCCAAACAAGAGCCTTCATATTGGGATCACCAAGGGATTCTTTTATTAACAGCTACATATTTCAAAACAACTGTGCGTACTGAAATTGCAACAACTTACTGAAATTACATTAACATGCTACAGCTTGTATGAGCTTTTATTTATTGGATTTAGATCTACTTTAACCTCTTGTTTACCAAGTTATGTTTTTAAATGTCCAATAGCTTTGTAGTGAAAGCCAAATGTAATTACATTTTTCAGCCAGTGATTGGCTTTCAGGAAAAAGAGATCCCTTTATGGGGCTGTAAAGTTGCCACCTTGCCGCCACCAGTGCCCAGGGTGTTTTTCAGGTTCTCTCATGTGTACGGCATGCATACGGTATGAACGTGTATGGAAGCATAAATTACACCACAAATGTGAGAAATCGCTGCAAAGGTCAAAGGGAGAGAAATTATTCTAGGGTCATAATTCATGGATAACTATAAACTGATACTCTTTAAAGGTTTTTAAAGCACTGCCTATGAACAATTTAGGATGCATGCAATTTTAATGATTGATATGTTTGGTATCTATTTATTTGATGCAACCCAAACTTTTATATTTTACCAAAAACTGTGTATTGTATTGTGTTTGCTTGCTCTAAAATTAATTTTAGTGTATTCTTTTCAGAAAATATTCATTGACAGTTGTGCAAATGTCGTGTGACATAAAAAATTCCAACTGCCAGAATTGTATTTCACAGACTCTGTTTTGACAAAATATATAAGTGTGTGTGTATGTTTGTGTGGGGGTGTGTGTGTGCGTGTGGGTGTGTGTGTGTGCGTGTGGGGGGTTAAGTATAATTTTGCAAAAAATGCATATTTTAAGATGTGTGCGAAAAATTAGGATTTGCCTTAATAGAAAAATGGTTAAAGCCTACCTTAGAGAGAAAACAGGTGGCGCACACACCTAGTGCATTATCCAAGGTTTATTGTAGGAATGAAATAATAAAAACATACTCACAGACAAAGCATGTATCTAAAAAGCATAGAAAAATGATAATGGCCACAACGGCGGGCAAGGTGTTCTCACTGTCAGTGTGGTCAAATGCCTGACACGTTTCGGGGACGAATCCCTTTCCTCAGAGCTGATGACCAACCTCTGATGCTGATGTATGATGTATGAGGCATCAACAGCGAGGCTCTTTCTGTCCATACATCATATGGCCATTGTCATTTTTCTATGCTTTTTAGATACATGCTTCGTCTGTGAGTATGTTTTTATTATTTCATTCCTACAATAAACCTTGGATAATGCACTAGGTGTGTGCGCCACCTGTTTTCTCTCTATCCAGTGGCTGATTTCCACGTCTGAGGAGGGCTGCACCCCTGGAACATTTCCTTTGGTTGTCGCTGTCCTGGTACCCTTGGCTTCCTTTTTGGCTGTGCATATCCTGAGGCGTTGGAGAGTACATACGATATTAAAGCCTGCCTTAACTGTTATTCACAAAAGAATAATTTTACCACTAAATAAGTGTAATCAATACACTTTTAAAATAATATAATGATAATGATAATATAATGCTTTTGATATAAAAAAAATTTTCAAAATATTAATATTAACCAGATAATTCTTCTTCTTAACCTATATGCACACACATATACTTCATTGTAAATGTGGTGTCTTTCATTGAAAACGTGCCTGTGAATTGTCTCTAATAGTTTATTAAATGATGAAAGATGTTTGTACATTTGTCAATATTTGTGCTAAATGCAGTGGTTTATTAACGTGAGGGTTATACCGCCTGACTTATTTCCATTACACAAAAATTTTCAGCACGTTTAGAGCTTTTAGAAAGTTTGTGAATGTGCAATCTTCACTGTAATTGCCTTTTTGGCATTGTTTCAATACTTTACAGCCAGGGGAAAGCCAAGTGCTTGTAAAGGTAACTTTAGATTCCTACTTACTAATATGCCAAAACATAGACAAATATTTGCAAAACTTGTGCTGTGAAAGAGCAGTACTTGGTTAAATGCCTTGTACACCTCCTAGAAGATGTCAAAGATAAAATAGAACATCAGTTGTACTTTGTATTGCATGTTATACTTTTCTTTTTTATATGAGACAAGCAAAGCAAATAGTTTGTGTTTAATTTATTACCTAGGTATAGACATGACCATAAAAACACCAGGAATTAAACATCGGCTATTTTTCCAACCAGCCTGCTTCTTGTCAGTGTGTTATCTGTCAGTTGAGGTTCAATGCTTCCTGGGAGCAGTCAGCTCACTGTTGAGCACCAGTGATGACTTACATGGATTTGCAAATTGCTTAACCATCATATTTTTTCTCTACCAATTATTCTGCTTCTAAATGGAATTTAAAGTGGTATTCAAGTCAAAATTTGTAAATCAGATGAAAATTAAAACACATTTTCTACTCGTAGAGTAACCTCTTATGTTTTCCACTCGCAGTCTTCCAAGTGGTTTATCCTTTTTTAAATTTTTTCAATTCAGTTTAATTAAAGTGGTTGTAAACCTCAGACATGAAATATGAACAAAGCATATCCTTCTATAGAGTGCACTTGTCTCAATTAAGAGCGCTAAGTGTCATTTTCTGTCTGTTGCTTTGTTCCGCTGCTATCAGCATGAGTCACTTCTGACACATTTTCCTGACACCAGGAGAAAAATGGTGACAGGGAAGAGACCTCTGTTCCAGTGTGCTGTTTGGAAGGAGGTGTGTCCGTTCCCTCCAATCAACTCTCAGAGATCTTCTCACTGAGCTCTGCAGTGTGTAACTTCAGATCGGCTCCCTTTTTTCTCAGAAAGCTGTATAAATGCAGCACTTTAAACGGATGTAGAGAAGAGGAGACTGCAGATATAAATTATGAAGGATCATTTGTATCATCTCTGTGTATCACCTGAGGCCCTTCACTTCACTGGGTATAGGTAAGTATTTACAACCACTTTAAGTTAAAATGATATTAAAACCATAATTTCTTAAATTGAGTAAAAATAACATTACTCACATCCATTTGAATTTTTTGTTTAACTAGTTGCCAACTACAGATAGCCGAATGACGGCTGCACTGCGGCCGGACAGTTTTGAGAGGGCGTCATATGATGACCTCCCAGAACGCGGGGGCATGCACCCGGCTATCTCTGTGATCGCTGTGTCCTACGGACACAGCTTATCACGTGGTGTGGTAAAAGGCCAATCACAGCAGCCTTTTACCACATAATCAGCCGTGTCCAATGACACGCTGATCATCGGGAAATGCAATTGCCGGTTCTCAGTTGCACTTTCTTCACGCTGTCAGAGCGTGAGGAAAGTACTGCCAAGACCCAGCAGTTGTCAGAGCAGGGATTGGCACTAATCATCAGGGAACTCAGCAGTGCCACCCACCAGTTCCACCCACAAGTGCCCAGCAGTGCCGCACACCTGTGACTAGCTGTGCCACCCACCTGTGCCCAGCAGTGCCACCCAGCTTTGCCACCCATCTGTGCCCACCAGTGCCACCCACCAGTGCCCATCAGTGCAGCCCAGTAGTGCCGCCAGTCAGTGCCCAGCAGTTGCGCCAGTCAGTGCCAACTATCAGTACCCATCATCAGTGCCAGCTCTTCAGTGCCACCTATCAGTACTGCCTATCAGTGCCGCCTATCAGTGCCCATCAGTGCCGCCTATCAGTGCGCATCAGTGCTGCCTATCAGTGCAGTCTCATCAACGCACATCAGTGAAGGAGAAAAATTACCTGTTTGCAAATTTTTACAATAGAAACAAAGAAACTTTTTTTTTTAATTTTGTGCTCTTTTTTTGTCTATAGCGCAAAAACACCCAGTGGCAAGTAAATACCACCGAAAGAAAGCTCTATTTGTGAGAAAAAAATTATAAAAATTTCATATGGGTACAATGTTGCATAACTGTGCAATTGCTATTCAAAGTGCGACAGCGCTGAAAGCTGAAAATTGGCCTGGTAAGGAAGGGGGTATAAATGCCCGGTAGGCAAGTGGTTAAGTCTCCTTCTCCTTTTTCAATTGTCCCAAGGCTGCACCAATATAACCCCATTCTCTCTGTACCCAGCCATGCCACTAGGACTTATCGAGTCCTGTGTGAATCTCTATAATGCGTGATTCCGGTCTGTACTAAACCTTTACTTGCAACCATTCAGAGCACTGCACACAAAGCCAGTGCAAGAGGCATACGGAGCAAAAGTCATGCCTCTCCTCCTCTGCTACAGCAGTGATTGACAGCAGTTGTGTCCCTCTCGCGATCTATATATCTATCGATCAATGTGATATCTGATTTTATTTAGGAAAAAAGTTGACTTTAATATCACTTTACAATACAACTTGAAAAAAAGTACACATCACTTCAAAGACTAAGAGTAGAAAACATAACAGGTTACTTTACAAATAACAGTTAATAAACTGATTGAATTCTAAATAAAAAGACAGATTTCAGAAGTAGACATGTGCGTTATGTAACAAATGATTTTTCATCCAAAAATTTTATTTCAGATGTATGCAAATCTCAGAATGGACATAGTAACAATTGTAAACAAATCTGAAATAGTTATTGCAAAATTAACAGATGCATTTGTTTCATTTAGATGATGCCACATGAATCTATAATTCAGTTTTACTCAAACCGATAATTTGGATTCAAGTAAATTTGTGATTTAAATTGAATTTGTAATCTTCACATTCATTCAGTTCAGTTAAACAGTCTCATGCAATTCTTAGGTTTGAAAAATTCAGGGCCAACAAATTTTGCATAATTTATTCCACTATGTCCAAAATTATAGAATTCTTCCGAATAGGTTTGTATAAATATCGAATCCACCAGAAATATATACCAATCTTCCAAAAAACTGCAGAATTTTTCAAATCCACCTGGACCAATGAATATACGACACGAATGTCAAATATAACAAAATGAATCCTGAAAATGTATCGGTTCAACATAACCAATGTAGTAAACGAAATTCTTCAGTGAATGGAAAGGAAAATTTCCAGCGTGCACATTTCTATTCAGTAGACCAGGGCTTGAAAAAGCCGCTCGCCAAATGCGAGGAGAAATTCCTCTGTGGCGAGCAGCGAGCACAGATGAAGTATGGAGCGACTGCACCTGCGCTCCAAGCCTCATTGTGAAGCCGAGTTCCGGTTTACAACTTCTGGTTTCCGGCTTCTGCGGCACTGCCACTGAGGGGACAAGTGCAGGAGAGGTCCGCTCTCCTCCGCTGAGAGGAGACACCCTCTCCACCGCCGAGAGGGACTCGAAGGGACTAGGAGTAAGTACTGTATACATGTCATCACTATAATGGAGTACAGGGGAGCTGGGATATACATTACTCAGTAATGTATATCCCAGCTCCCCTGTACTCCATTATAGTGATATGACATGTATACAGTAATGTATATCCCAGCTCCCCTATACTGCATTATAGTGATGACATGTATACAGTAATGTATATCCCAGCTCCCCTGTACTGCATTATAGTGATGACATGTATACAGTAATGATTACTGTATACATGTCATATCACTATAATGGAGTACAGGGGAGCTCGGATATAGATTACTGTATACATGTCGTATCACTATAATGGAGTACAGGGGAGCTGGGATATAGATTACTGTATACATGTCATATCACTATAATGGAGTACAGGGGAGCTGGGATATACATACTGTATACATGTCATATCACTATAATGGAGTACAGGAGAGCTGGGATATACATTACTGTATACATGTCATATCACTATAATGGAGTACAGGGGAGCTGGGATATACATTACTGTATACATGTCATATCACTATAATGGAGTACAGGGGAGCTGGGATATACATACTGTATACATGTCATATCACTATAATGGAGCACAGGGGAGCTGGGATATACATTACTGTATACATGTCATATCACTATAATGGAGTACAGGGGAGCTGGGATATACATTACTGTATACATGTCATATCACTATAATGGAGTACAGGGGAGCTGGTATACATTACTGTGTACAGTTTTATATTTTGGACTCTTTATTCTAAAGAAAAATGTAAGCTTTAAGGGGGCGTGGTTGGGGGCACGGCTGGGGGTGTCGTTGAGGGACGGTCCGGGGGTGGGGTTGGAGGCGGACCTGAGCAAGGTTGGGTGGGGCAACTGGTGGAGAGTAAGGTTTGTGCCTGACTAGTGGGTCTAGACTCTAAATTTTAAGCTCTGCAGTAGACAACAATATACTGCATTCCAGGTAACGATTGTCTCTATTTTATTTAAAGCACAACTTCAGTTAAAAATTATGATTGTAGTTGTGTTTAGAGGAGAACCCCTGTCAGGATATTATTGCTGCTTGTGCCCCTGTACCTGCCCCCCTGTTGTTGGCGCAGGAAGTATAGAGAATTCTTTATGTAAAACAACAAAAACATTTATTTTAGTGGAGAGATTTTAAAGCTTTAATTTAGTTTACAAAAATAAAAAATAAGCACAAAGGACATTACTTATCATTAATATAATGTGTCCCTTGTGCTGCTGTCTCCTGGTTTAGCAGTAAGCTTCCTCCTCTAATACCCCACCCCTGCAACCGTAATCTTCTGTTGCGGTGTGGGTTAATATATTTGAGTGTACTGTGACAGACACTCATCAAGAGTACCTGACTATGCCCACGCATCCACCCACCAACTCTATTTATCATACCAATAGCCATATTAAAGCTTCTATGAATGAAACATGATCTATGAATGAAAGATGGGTGAAAGATCCACGCCTTCATTCATAGATCGCAAATACTTTGATCAGCAGCTGCTGATTGAAAAATGTTTTCCACAATGTCCCTTCAACAGAAGTCGGCCAAATGATTGACTTCTGGCAAACAGAGATGGCCACACTCAGATCAAAACCTGTCTGGTCCTTTCTTAACCGCCCAAATTTCAATCAGTGTATAGCCAGCCTTAGTGAATAAAGTGGACTGTGCTTACTCTGAATACCCTATCATGCTATAAAAAAAAATCTGATTTTTTTTTATTTCCTGCTACCTTGCCTAGGTACTTTATACTCATACTTTCTGAAGTGAACATATTCTTTCCAAGCCCTAAGCTGCACATGTATTGGGAATCGGTCCTAACTGCTATTAAAAAAGCATTCCAAACTGATCTCCCCCCAAGCTATGTTTATTGGGTATTCTATAAAATATAGTTCTGGATGCCTGTATTAGGGAAGCTGTTTTTAGGGCCCTATTCCAGGCATGTAAAGCCATACTACTCCACTATACACTCACCCCCCCACACATCTTAAAGAATGACTTACGCATATGAGTGCCACTTTACGATATGAGAAGATTATCTATCAACACAGAGAATGCTTTGCCAAATTTGATATAGTTTGGGGAGGCTGGCTTGACATTCCTGGTTTGACTTTGGTTGACCTAGTTATGAACAGAATATTGGGGTAGGTTTACATTTGTAATATTGTTTTTATATTCACAGTCAAGGTATAGTAGGTTGCTGTTAACACGCTGTGGGACCATACCTGCTCTTTTGGCCCGCTGGTGGAGGCCATTGGATTTAAAACTAAAGGGCTTGGATTTGCCTCAAGCTATATAGTGCTGGACATTGTACTTGTCTACTTTTATATGACCTGATGTACTGGATGCTCTGTTTTGAGAATTTATAGAACCTGTATTACAAATATTCAATAAAGGTTCTTCTGAATAAAACAAATTCTTTCCAAAGAGAACATTTGCTTTGCTTGGTGAACAGCCATAGCCCATTAAAGCATATCTAAGCCAAAAAACTATTTTATTTCCTTTATATTCACTTTATGATTCCATCAGTAAGGCACTCCCTGTCCTAGGGTGTCAGTGTTTACTCACTCTTCTGTATCTGGACAACAGAAATAATACAGGAATACCAAATCGATCCTCTCTTCTCTTCTCCATAACACAGAGGAGGGCTCTGTAGCCCTCAGAGAGAGCTGGGAAGAATAATAATTCATAACAGCAAGAGGCAGAGAGTACATGATATTACAAGCTGACAAGATTTCTTGTAGTATCAACAGGTTTTTTTTTGCATTTATCGAACCCGTACAACAAAACACTTCCAATTGTATATTTAGCAGGCCACAGGGGACCAAATAAGAGAAGTTCATGTTTACAAATGCTTTAAGTTCAGCCTGATTCTAGCACAACCTGAAGCTCTTAATGTAACGTATGTGTTAACAGTTAAAGGCAGCCATGGGCAATGCATGGAAATGTGCATTATTTTCTATACAGTCCATCTCCTGACCTAGACTTTGAAAGTTGTTTGATCATAACTTGGCTAACCAGTCTTTCTAGCTCTTGACACTTGTGTACCACTTTGGTGATCCTGGTAATTATCAGTCATTACCCACTGTGTGCCTAGCCCCAGAACTAGGGATACCCAGCCCTTCTAACTCTGACCAACAGTCTTCGGCTGGTCTTCACTTTGCTATGTTGGACTAGGTAGTTGGAGGCAGCTGTTAGTTGGACTAAGTAGCAGAGGCTTGATGAGACTTGTAGTTCCACAACAGCTGAAGGGCCACAAGTTGAGCACCCATGGTTTAGACAAACTGCAAACTGACTAGGGGTTTTTTTCCCCTTAAATATTTATCTCTAAATATCTCTGAATCTTATAGAGCAGTTCTGTTCCACTATCTTCAAACTTTGTGTAAGCTGTATCAAAGGGAAAAGATTACCAGAATAAACATATCAAAAGCTGTGTAAGATGATGAAATATGCTAGTAGTAGGTAGATCACTGAAAACAAATTATATCATTTTTACCTTTTTTATTTGTTTTATGTGTTTGTAATTTTTTTGTCTGCTATGACAGTATTTTCCACTTTCTTTGTTGTTATGAATGACTTCGATTACATAGTTTAAGGCATCTGTTTCTTTAAGAATTCCAAGTACACATGAAACTTTTTTGTTGATACAGTGTCAAAAGGCTGTCAGCAGACCCAGTAGTATTCGGTTGTCAAGGACCACACATGCATTACCTCTCTACAAGATCATTGTACACTGCTAGGGTGTTGACTTTAAACTTCAAAGAAAATCAATTTTTTTTTTACTTCACTGACACAGACTATTATGTTTAAAACAACAATATATTGTCAAATGGGTTATGTAATATGCCCAGTGGTAGTATTTTGTGTCATCAATTTTATCAGTCTTTTTTGTCTTTAATTAAGTACAGTATATTTTATAGGAACATGTATTGCACATTTGCATACATTTTCTCTACATTTTTTGGAAGTTGGTGGTTTGTGGATTGTTTCAGTAAAATCTGGCTTAGGATAAGGTCATATTGGCACTTTTAGGGCTATAAGTTTATGTGTATAAAACCTAAAAAGTGAGAATTAATGCCTATGATGCTTAAATCATTCCTACAGGTTCTTGATGACTTGAGGCTTTGATGTGACTTTTAATTTCACTGATCCACTGTGCAACATATAGACACAGAACTACACAAATTTGTGATAATGTATTCAGTATATACTGTGTGTGTGTGTGTGTGTGTGTGTGTGTGTATATATATATACAGTTGTGTTCAAAATAATAGCAGTCAGACATCACTAACCTGATCAATCACTGTTTTTGGTAGAAATGATATTTCTACATGGCAAATAATTTACTAGCAGGTGTAGTAGAGTAATAGAAATCCAACAGACCCAACAGTCATGACATGCATGCTGCTGATTCTGTGTAATTGAATCACTAATTGAAAGGGGCATGTTCAAAATAATAGCAGTGTGGAGTTCTGTTAGTGAGGTCATTCATTCTTTGAAAAACAGGTGGCGATTATTGCCCATATTTAAGGAAGGAAGGCAGCAAATGTTGTACATGCTGGTTACAGTGCATTTCTCTCCGAAATTCTGAGGAAAATGGGTCATTGCAGACATTGTTCAGAAGAACAGCATACCTTGATTAAATAGTTGATTGGAGAGGGGAAAACATATAAAGAAGTGTAGAAAATAATAGGCTGCTCAGCTAAAATGATCACAAATGCTTTAAAATGGCAACCAGAACCTACCATTGGAATGGATAGAAGAATAGCCAAAATGACCAGGACTCAGCCAACAATTAGCTCCAGGAAGATCAAAGAAGGTGTAAAGGTACCTGTGAGTACTGTTACAATTAGAAGACGCCTATGTGAAGCCAAGCTATCTGCAAGAAGCCCCCGCAAAGTCCCACTGTGGAAAAAAAGATGTGCTGAAGAGGTTACAATTTGCCAAACAGCACATTGACTGGCCTAAAGAGAAATGGCGCAACATTTTGTAGACTGATGAAAGTGAGATTGTTCTTTTTGGGTCTAGTGGCTGGAGATAGTTTGTCAGACGACCCCCAAACACTGAATTCAAGCCACAGTACACTGTGAAGACAGTGAAGCATGGTTGCGCAAGCATCATGATATGGGGATGTTTCTCATACTACGGTGTTGGGCCTATTTATCGCATACCAGGTATCATGGATCAGTTTGAATGCATCAAAATACTTGAAGAGGTCATGCTGCCTTATGCTGAAGAGGAAATGCCCTTGAAATGGGTGTTCCAACAAGACAACGACCCCAAACACACCAGTAAATGTGCAACATCTTGGTTCCAGACCAACAAGATTGACGTTATGGAGTGGCCAGCCCAATCCCTGGATCTTAATCCAATAGAAAATTTGTGGGGTGACAACAAAAATGCAGTTTCTGAGGCAAAATCAAGAAATAGAGAAGAACTGTGGAATGTAGTCCAGTCATCCTGGGCTGGAATACCTGTTCACAGGTGCCCGAAGTTGGTTGACTCCATGCAACACAGATGTACAGCAGTTCTCAGAAACAGTGCTTATACAACTAAATATTAATTAAGTGATTCAAAGGGAAGCAAAATCTTCAAACATTTTTCAGTTTATATAGTGAATGTTTGAGTTTGTAAAGAAGAATACAAACACTGCTATTTTTTTGAACAGTCTAATATTCACTTTTCTTCAATTTTTTTAGGGGAACAACACAAATTTTATATATTTCTCTTCATGTTAGAAGGATTTTGAGCTTTATTCACTTTTTTCAACACACTGTTATTATTTTGAACAAAACTGTATATATATATAGATATATATATATATTTTCAGCATATCAACATGGATGTTGCACCACTTCTTTAAACTAAATCTTTCTAAAACCAAGCTGATAAAATTCCCCTTGGCCTGCTCGTGCCCTCCTCCAGTTCCTCCGCTCCCGCCAGGGCACTGGGTGTAATCTTCGATTCTTACCTGTCCTTTCAGCCCCAAATACAATCTCTTTCAAAGATTTGTAGACTTCACCTCCATAACATCTCAAAAATTCACCCTTTTTAACTAAACTAAACTTTAAACCACCAAGCTACTAATTTACTACCATGTTATCTCTCGCCTTGACTTGTGCAAGTTCCTTCTCATAGGCCTCATAGGTTTTTCCCTCTTCAGTCTATCATGAATGCTATTGCCAGACTCATTAACCTTACCAATTGCTCGGTGTCTGCCACCCCTCTCTGCCAATCTGTCCACTGGCTTTTGATTGCCCAGATAATTCAATTAAAAATACAAACAACAACATACAAAGCCATTCACAACTCTACCCTGACCTACATCACCAATCTTGTCTCAAAATATTGCTCAAACCATTCTTTCCGCTCCTCTCAAGACATCCTGCTCTCTAGCTCCCTGGTCTCCTCCTCTCATGCTCATCTCCAGGACTTCTTCACAGCCTTTCTCATCCTCTGGAATTGTCTACCTCAATCTGTCAGGTTCTCCTACTCTGGCTGCCTTTAGGTGATACCTGAAAATGAATCTCTTCAGGGTAGACTATCACACCTAGAACTGAAATTTTATCACTTCCATCAGCTCATCCCTGAGGGCCCGATATCCTCTAGCGGGCCCTGTGCTCACTGACCGTCACCACAGAGGTTGATTGGCATTTGCCATTAAACCCCAGAATAAGCAGGTCCACCACTGACGCCCTGTGCTTTTCACAGATGAGAGCAGGTTCACCCTGAGCACATGTGACAGGCGTGAAAGGGTCTGGAGAAGCCGTGGAGAACGTTGTGCTGCCTGTAACCTCATTCAGCATGACCGTTCTGGTGGTGGGTCAGTGATGGTCTGGGGAGGCATATCCATGGAGGGACGCACAGACCTCTACATGCTAGACAATGGCACCCTGACTGCCATTAGGTATTGGGATGAAATCCTTGGACCAATTGTCAGACCCTACGCTGGTGCAGTGGGTCCTGGGTTCTTTCTGGTGCACGACAATGCCCGGCCTCATGTGGTGAGAGTATGCAGGCAGTACCTGGAGGATGAAGGAATTGATACCATTGAATGGCCCCCACACTTTCCTAACCTAAATCCAATAGAACACATTTGGGATATCATTTATCAGTCCATCTGACACTGCCAGGTTGCACCTCAGACTGTCCAGTGATGCCCTGATGCAGATCTAGGAGGAAATACCCCAGGACACGATCTGTTGTCTCATTAGGAGCATACCCCAATGTTGTCAGGCATGCATTCAAGCACGTGGGGGCCATACAAACTACTGAGCACCATTTTGAGTTGCTGCAATGAAATTTCAGCAAAATGGACTTGCCTGCTGCATCTTTTTTTTCACTTTGATTTTTGGGGTGCCTTTGAATTCAGTCCTCTGTAAGTTGATAATTTACATTTCCATGAAACAATGGGGCATCCTTACGTTTCAAAAAAAATTACCCAGCCCATATCAGTATAGATATCCTACATGATAGTTTTCCCCATTGAGATCTGATGTGTTTTCAAAGTGTTCCTTCAATTTTTTTTAATATATATATATATATATATATACAGTTAGATCCATATATATTTGGACACAGGCTTAATTTTCATACTTTTGGCTCTGTATGCCACCAGAATAAATTAAAACTAAACAATCCACATGAATTTTAAGTGCACACTTTCAGCTTTAATTCAAGGGGTTGAACATAAATATCAAGTACAAATTTTAGGAACTGCAACCATTTTTAAACACAGTCCTTCCATTTTCAGGGGCTCAAATATAATTGGACGAATGAATATAATCATGAATAAAATGTTCATTTTTAATATTTTGTTGAGATTCCTTTAGTGGCAATGACTGCCTGGAACCCATGGACATTACCACAGACTGGGTTTCCTCCTTTCTGATGCTTTGCCAGGCTCTAACTGCAGCTGTCTTCGGTTGTTCTTTGTTTGTGGGTCTTTCTGCCTTTAGTTTTGATTTCAGCAAGTGAAATACATGCTCAATTGGGTTGAGATCAAGTGACTGACTCGTCCATTGCAGAATATTCTACTTCTTTTCCTTCAAAAGCTACTGGGTTGCTTTTGTGGTGTGTTTTGGATCATTATCCATCTGTACTGTGAAGCGCCGTCCAATCAACTTTGCTGCATTTGGCTAAATCTGGGCTGACAGTATATCTCTAAACACTGCAGAATTCATCTTTCTGCTTCTGTCTTCTGTCACATCATCAATAAACACCAATAACCCAGGGCCACTGGAAGCCATCCATGCCATGTCATCACACTGCCTCCACAATATTTTACAGATGACGTTATGTGCTTTGGACCATGAGCTGTTCCAAGCTTTCTCCACACTGTTTTCTTCCTGTCATTCTGGTACAGATTAACCACTTGCCTACCGGGCACTTATACTCCCTTCGTGCCCAGACCAATTTTCAGCTTTCAGCGCTGTCGCATTTTGAAGGACAATTGCGTGGTCTTGCAACACTGTACCCATATGAAATATTTATCTTTTTTTCACACAAATAGAGCTTTCTTTTGGTGGTATTTTATTTTTTGCATTATAAACAAAAAAAGATTAAAAACGTTAAAAAAAACATTTTTCTTTGTTTCTATTATGAAATTTTGCAAACAGGTAATTTTTCTCCTTCACTGATGTGCATTGATGAGGCTGCGCTGTTAGGTAGCACTGATGGGCACTGATAGGGAGCACTGATGGGCACAGATAGGCGGCACTGGTGAGGGGGCACAGATAGGCAGCACTGATGGGCACTGCTAGGTGACACAATGATGGGCACTGATGGTTGGCACTGATGGTGGCACTGACTGGCAGCACTGTTAGGCACTGACTGGCGGCACTGCTGGGCATTAATGGATGGCACTGCTGGGCAGCACTGATGGGGGGGGGCACTGCTGGGCACTGGTGGGTGGCACTGCTGGGCACAGGTGGGTGGCACTACTAGGCGATGATGGGCACAGGTGGGTGGCACTGCTGGGCACAGGTGGGTGGTACTGATGGGAACTTGTGAGCGGCACTGCTGGGCACAGGTGAGTGGCACTGCTAGGCACTGATCATCAGGGCACTGATCATCAGTGCCCTGATGATCAATGCTGATCCATCCTCTGACAATTGCTGGTTATCGGCAGTACTTTCCTCATGCAGTGACAGCATGAGAAAAGTGCAGCCAATAACCGGCAACTGCATTTACCGGTAATCTGCTGTATCATTGGACGCGGCTGATCACGTGGTAAAAGGCCGATAGCAGAGCAATACAAACCAATGTGCTGACACAGTGAAAGACATGCACAGCTCACAGTTAACCTTTTGATCGCTCCAGATGTTAATCCCTTCCTACCCAGTGCCATTAGTACAGTGTCAGTGATTTTTATTAGCACTGATCACTATATTAGTGTCACTGGGGATGTCAGTGACAGTTAAACAGCACCCCCCCCCCCAGTGTCAGAATGCCTGCCGAAGTCCCGCTATAAGTCGCTGGTCGCCGCCATACTAGTATTAAAAAAAAAAAAAAATCTAGTATATATACTGCCATTTGTAGACACTATAACTTTCACGTTAACCAAATAATTTACACATATTGGGATTTTTTTTTTAGCAAAGACATGTAGCAGAATACATTTTGGCCTAAATTTATTTTTTTTAATTTTTTTTTACTGGACATGTTTAATAGCAAAAAGTTAAAAATATTGTTTTTTTCTCATAATTGTCTGGGTTTTTTTGTTTATAGCACAAAAAATAAAAAATGCAAAGGCAATAAAATACCACCAAAAGAAAGCTCCATTTGTGGGGAAAAAAGGACATAAATTTAATTTGCGTGCAGTGTTGCATGACCGCCCAATTGTCAGTTAGCGCAGCGCCGTATTGCGAAAAATGGCATGGTCAGAAGAGGGGGTAAATCCTCTGGAGGGCAATCATCTATGGCTTGCATAATCTATGGCTTGCCCTAAACATTTTGTCATCAGTACAGGTGTCGGCATTTGATGATTCCTCTGTGCCAGTGGTGGTGCAAAATTTTGGCTGTCTCATCATGTTCTTTCCTGGTCACAGTGGTTAACAAGATAGAAAGAGATGATTATTAAAGCCTTATAGAGGTTCTCACTATTTCTGATTTTATTAAATACTAAAAAATTAAAAGGGTTTGTTAGAGGTGCACCTTAAAGTTAGAAATATTCTCCTGGTCTGATTAAAATAGTGGAGCCAGGTGACAATAAGAGATGAGTACCTTAACCTCTTTAACCATGTCCCCATTTATTTTGTTCTTTCCCCAGGGAAGTTTCATCAAAAGTCAATAAACATTAGCTGGGTACTTTCGTGTATATTGTCTAGGACTGCTGAATAGACTGATCCATTCACTCTCTGCATGATGCCATTCACCTCCCTAAATGCTTTGCATGCCAAAGATCCAAGGCCTATGGTCCACAAAACAATGAAGTACAAAATCTTTTTTGTAATTCAAGGAGCTTAGTTATTAGTTTAAATACTGCCTTTTAACTTGTGCTTTTCCATGGCTACAATTGTCACTACATCATTTTCCTTTCATGGCTTTCCTGGACGCATGTTACATCTAAAGGAAATATTTATGGTTATTAGAAACTAAATCTTCTGTAATAACAGCCTGTGAAAAAAAAAAACTCTGAAGGCTCTCTAGGGTGTCTTTCACTATTTTGCCCCAAGCAGGGCTTGTTAAGAAGGGGGAACAAATTTGTATTGCAAATTTTGAAGTATATAAACTCCTATAGATATTCTCACTCTATAGCTTAAACAATAGAAATGCACTTATTCACCTGATACTTTTATTCACAATTGTAACCCTGTAGAGGTAAGTTTGGCTGAATAATTGTGTTTTCATGGTTAACATAGTTGGTAAATGTGTTATTTTTGACCAATACAATCCTTATGTAAGGAGCAATCATCTGTGTCTCTGAAACGATGTTTGCTGTACACATACATTTCAAGGTACGTATACAGAGACTGATTATCCCAAAAAAAGTTGTCTGAGTGTAAGGGCTTGTTTGGTTTGATGGACCGGTCCCTGCTGAACTGGCCAAGATACAATCTATCTATGGGCAGGCTGGTTGTACTGAAGTTGATACATTGATCATCTTCAGTAATACCAGCCTGTTGGATTTTTTTTGTATGCAATCACCACCATGCTTCAAAATGTGGTTTCGGACATGCTTTTTTAAAGCGCTCTGAATGCCAATCAAAGCCCTGTCACTAAATAAAAAGGTTAACTTACAGACCTGTTTACAGGTTGCTTTTGCTTTGTTTTGCTCGGCTTTGCTTAAAAAATTATACCCCATGGCACTTTCTTGGTGGTGCTTCAAAGCGTCTCTGAAGCCTCCATAGAAGTCTATGGCAGGTTTTGAGAGGCTTTTATTCAGCTTTACATGGATGTTTGATTCCTACCGCCCAACGCCTGGGTTATGTAGTTCTGGGCGCCGGGCAGGTAGTTTTTCTCTTCCTTTAGCCCTGCTGCAGGCAAGCAGCAGGGCTCACCTGTCAGGTGAAGCAGTCGGCAGCAGTGCTGCCGCCGATTGCTTTCACACAGTGCCAGCCTCTTTGCTCCACGGGCGTGAGGTCTCCCGGGCTCCACTTGCACATCTGTGGGCCCAGCTCGCCGTCGGCTAGAGAAGAGGGAGAAGAGCGGACAAGTCCGCTCCCCTCCCTTCTAGTGCTGACTTGGAAGTGACGGTACGATGTCGCTTCCAGGTCCCCATAGAGCAGTGTTTCTCAACTCCAGTCCTCATGGACCCCCAACAGGTCATGTTTTCAGGATTTCCATTATTTTGCACAGGTGATTTGATCAGTTTCACTGCCTTAGTAATTACCACAGCTGTTTCATCTGAGGGAATCCTGAAAACATGACCTGTTGGGGGTCCATGAGGACTGGAGTTGAGAAACACTGCCATAGAGTGATTGTAATACAATCCCTGAGAATTAATGTAATATGGTACAGATGTGCACCACAGTACACTCAGTGGAGCAGAGGGGAGACATGCAGGGTCTTTTAGACCTTGGATGTCTCAAAGAGAACCTGTCACAAAAAAATCATCACATAGGGGACTTTGTCCCCTATGTGATGAAAAAAAAAAGGTGAATAAAAAAGTTTTTTTTTTATTGTAAAAAAGTAGTTACATCCAAGCACATACCATCCCCCCCAAAAAAAATATTGAGGCCCCCACCCCCACATATACGCACATACAAACGTAAAAGCACATGCTGGAGCACCTACGCATGAAACCGTCAATTGCGATACACATGTCACATATCACCGTGCATGCTAAGATGAGAGCAATAACTCTAGCACCAGAACTCCTCCGTACACTAAACTGGTGAGCTATAATGAGATTTAAAAGTGTCAACCTATAGAAAATATAGGGTACTGAAGTTTATCGCCATTTCACGAGTGCCCACAAATTTAAGGTTTTACAAGTTGGATATCTATTTACTCGATGCAACCTCATCTTTTATATTTTACAAAAAAATAGGGTAATTTATTGCTTTTTTGTGTCCTAAAATTAACTTACTTGTATTTCTTACTAAAATTTTGCGGTAAAATTATGTGTAATCTTCAGGTCTAAAATGATTTTTTAAACATGTGCAAAAAATGCAAAAACAGCTCTGGCAGCGAAAGGGAAAAAGTATAAGTCCTGCCCCACCCTTTCCTGATGAGCAGCCTATCGTTGTTCATCACACTGCAAGGTCTCTCCCCTCCCTGCTAGTCCCCGGGTACGGTGCTGGAGACAGGCAGGGAGGGGAGGAGATAAACAGCGCAATGGTAAAAATATTACATGTTTAAGTTGCCATAAAGCCTCTTTTGTTTTTAAAAGCCCCCCCCCAACATTCCTAAAATCACCTCCGATTTAAATACAATTTTGGTTACAAAAAAAAATGTTTTCTAAGGACAAGTGGATTGTCATGAGGGACAAGTAGATTGGGGCCCCGTTTTAGTCCCTGGACAAGTAGTTTTTTCAAACATTTCCACACTCCTGGCTTTAGCTTTGCTTTGTTTTGGTGGTACTGCAGATTTGAGATTTCCCAGGAAGCACTGGGAAACCAAAAAGTGAACCTTTCCATCCAGATTTAAAACTAACAGAGCCACTGATGGACTTTTAATTTCAAAATGTGTGTACTACTGAAGAAAATAATATATTGTAAATAAATGCAATATTTATATATATTATATAAAAGGCTATTCTGTCTGTGTATTCTGTCTCCCTTTTCACTGGATAACAGGTTATGCTTTCAAAAGCAATGTAATACATATTTCCAGCTCATACACTATATATTTAAAGGTTTGTGGACATCTGACCATAATACCTAGATGAGCTTTTTAGACATCCTATTCCAAATCATGGGCATGTTTCCACTAACCCCTCCTACTTCGCTTTTTAACTATAACAGCCTCCATTCTTTTGGGAAAGCTTTCCATGAGATTATAGAGTGTTTCTGATATTGTATGACAACAACTGGTTCTCAGAAAGAAATTATCAGCAGTCACTACCGGTTTATATGTATATATTATGGGAGTGTCTGGTGCAGACGTCACATCTAGTGTGCAGTGTGGATCAGCAGGAAGGTGAGCAGGGTCTGGACCAGAGCTGAGCTGATGGCACGCATGGTGTGCAACATGGGAATGCTATAGCAGAAGGTGAGTGGGGACTGAGAGGACTGAGCGGCAGGGGATCAGCAGAGCTGGGGGGCCAAGGCAGGAGAAACTAGCACGTGCTATCACACGTGCTGCGCAGCATGGGAGCAATATAGCAGGAGTTGAGTGGAGCCAGAGAAAAAGGAGGAACAGCAAATCAGAGGAGAGCTGGGGGATACTACAGAGTGAGGGATTAGCAGATCTGGAGGTTACTACTGAGTGGAGGATCAGCATAGCTGGGAGTTACTACTGAGCAGGGGATCAGTAGAGCTAGGGGTTACTACTGAGTGGGACATCAGCAGAGCTGGGAGTACTACTGAGCAGATGATCTGCTGAACCATGGCACTAATAGGCTGGGGATATGCTGAATAAGGGTACTTATGAGCTGGGGATCTGCTGACCGGGGGTGCTACTGAGCTGGAGTTCTACTGGGCCCATTTAAAACAAATAAAAAATCAACACACACTTTCTGGCTTCCATGCCTGGGCAAATGATCTCATATATCCCAGGAGTCTTTAGGATGGGTTTTCTCAGCTAAGCACACCCTCCTGCCCGCATGCTTGAGCTAAGGGCAGATGGATTCCAAGAAGTAAATGCTACATTAATCATTTGCCCTTACTAAAAGATGGCCACAGCCAGAAATTATGTTTTCAAAGTGATTTCTCAACACGACAAAACATGGAGACATGGAAGGATAGGGTAGTTGGCTTTGAGTAATGAAAAGGAATTAAATAGCGTTATTGATTTGTGCTGCTCAGATGCAGTGTAGTTCTGCTATAACATTTTATGTCATAACTACAAATATCTACTACATTGCCTTTACAGAAGTAAACAATTCCACAGTACGCTTTATTAAGCCTTCACCTATGCTAGCTGAACTGCCTGTTTAGAATTTTTGTTAATGAACCATATAGACTATTTACATATAGACAGTAAAGTGGAAAAAAGGTGTTTATAGTTTGCAGATCATTTTATAGGATCCATGGAAATTAACTTACTGACCTCTTTCTTTCCTTCCTTTACATTTTTCTGTCTGTTTCCTGTCTGACTCTCCCCAAACTGCCTCCTAATGTATTACCAACTGGGAAAGAAAAACATGGTAACTAGGTAGAAGAAAGACCCCATGGTTTCTTTAGCCTACCACTCAAAACAGAACAATTAATAAAGGGTCATTCATTATTTGACACTCACCTAGAGTGTCTGGTGCTTTGAAGTGTTTTTGCTAAGATCCCTTTATGTAAAATATAATGGCCCGGTGTCTTACAGGCAAAATATCACTAAAAGGTATTATAACCTAAAAAAGATTAGACCAAAGATAAGTATATATTTACACATATCATACAATAAGTAATAGTGGCGATATTATCATGGATGCATTTATGAATGGATATATGATTTTTTCTCTAAAAATTTAAATGTATGTATATATATATATATATACACACACACACACACACACACACATATATATATACACACACATATATATAAATATATATATATATATATATATATATATATATATATATTTACATGATATTTCTGTTTGTAACGTCTTCAATGCTAGAAAGTTAAATATATATACTCAAATATTATTTTTTACAGTTTTAACAATGATGCTTTTAGACATAATAAAAAGGTTTTTTTTTTCAAAGAAAAGACTGCAAAGTTTGTTTTAGATCACTGTACATTTTTCACAGAGTATTAATGCATAATCCATGCATCAAAGTGATTTTGTTTAAATATTGCAAAGCAGTCTGTTTTTTTAAAACAGTGACATGTGCATTGAATAAACATCACACAACATCGCCTCAATATTATTATTGCTTGAAGCTATTTTACGGCACTATATGAGTGTTCAGTGCTGCTGGTAAATCAAGACTTGGTACTGTTGGAGAGTTCTTAGTCACTAGCCCCATCTAGTGTCTAAATGTCATTGCTGCTTATATCCCAAGAGAAAATCATTGGCGGTTTGCCTAATCCTGCTGGGAGTCAAGTCAATACAGTTGTCAAACCAAAACTAGAAAATCTGGATAAAAAAGAAGTGTTAATTTAAGCCTGGGATCATGTTAGAAGTTAATGGGATTGAAGTCAGAGGAGTTCAGTATTGTTCTAGTGTGGCAAGCTAATTCTTTTAAAGCACAGTAATCACTTTTCTAGAAGGGTACATGACTGCCATATTATAAATGCAAAACCACATTTCTAACAAACAGCAATAGTTTGCTTGTGATTTTCTGTTCACTGGCACCACAAAAACTATTAGGCTAGTTCTTATTATGTTTGGTAATACTGGATACTGATTCTGTTCTGTTTCATTAGCCATGATGGGAAGAGTATGTTGTTACTCACAGTTCCTTGTGTATCTTTCTGCACAACTTAATAGATCAAAACATTGTTTTGTTTTTTTTTAATTACAAATATTATTTCTTAACCACTTCAAGTCTGGACACTTTCACCCCTTTCCAGTCCAGGCCAATTTTCAGCTTTCAGTGCTATCACACTTTGAATGACAATTGTGCGGTCATACAACACTGTACCCATATGAATTTTTTTAGCATTTTTTTTAAACAGATACAACTTTATTTTGGTGGTATTTATTCACCACTGGGATTTTTATTGTTTTTGCTATATAAATTAAAAAGTCCAAAAATTTTGAAAAAAAAAGTTTTTCTCATAAAATTTTGCAAGTAAATAATCTTTCTTCATAAATCTTGGCCAAAATGTATTCACCTTTTTTTTAGTAAAAAAAAATAATCCAAATTAGTTTATAACCAAAAAATATAATTCTTCTAAATAGTTCTTTAAATTTTTATTTTTTTTTATATTATTATTTATGGGTTTTTTTTTAACATACTGTCACCCAAGCAGTACAGTGTCACCATAGTGACACTGTACTACTTGTGGGGGGTGATGAAGATTTTTTTTTACTTTTTTTACACTGATTGCTTTTATAGCCATACTGTAAAAGCAATCATTTCTCCTTATCTCTGGCTGCATTCTTGCAGCCATTGAGAACTACTGTGCGAGCTGTGATTGGTCACGGCTTATTATTATTATTATTATGATTATTATTATACAGGATTTATATAGCGCCAACGGTTTGCTCAGCGCTTTACATTATAGTGGGAGACAATACAGTAACAATAAAGTTCAATACAAGAGGCATTTGAGGGCCCTGCTCCTTGGAGCTTACAATCTAGGAGGGAGGGGTGAATGGTACAGTAGGTAGTCACTGTGGGGGATGGGGAGCTTGGAAGAGTGGAGGATTCCAGAAATTAGCAGAGGGTGGGATAGGCTTCCCTGAAGAGAAAGGTTTTCAGTGATCGCTGAAAGGCAAGTAGAGTAGGTGATAGTCTGATAGATTGGGGTAGGGAGTTCCAGAGGATGGGTGAAGCCCTGGAGAAGTCTTGGAGACGAGCATGGGAGGAGGAGATAAGGGAGCTAGAGAGTAGGAGATCATGCGAGGAGGGGAGAGTACGGTTTGGGTGATATTTAGGGACAAGATTGCTTATGTAAATTGGGGCAGTGTTGTGGACAGCTTTATATGTCATTGTTAGAGTTTTGAATTTTATCCGTTGGGCAACTGGGAGCCAGTGGAGGGATTGGCAAGGAGGGGTGGCGGATACAGAATGGTTAGCGAGGTGGATGAGTCTGGCAGCAGTGTTCATGATAGACTGAAGTGGGGATATCCTGCGATGAGGTAGGCCAATGAGGAGGGAGTTACAGTAGTCGAGGCGTGATATGACAAGGGAGTGAATAAGTTGCTTATTGGTATCCGTGGTTAGGAACGGGCGTATCTTGGAGATGTTGCGGAGGTGAAGTCTACATTATTTTGTCAGCGATTGGATCTGGACTGGAAGGAAGGCTGTTGTGAATAGCTTTGTACTATGTGACCTCTGTGATCGTTCACAGATTTCACCAGTAGTAAGCAATGATGTCAGGAAGTGACATCTTGCTCACTACTATTCATGTGATCACTGATTGGCCAATCAATGATCACATGAATTGGGACCTCACACAGAGGTCTGGTACAGTGATCTTTGTTCTGCTGTGTCCTCCGGACACAGTGGGCACCAATCGCGGTGCCACATGCTCCCAGAGAGTGCACAAGCAATGGATGCGGGGGGGGGGGGCATTTAGAAATGTCCACCCGCATCAGCAGCGCTCCCTTTCGGCCCTTCATCTACATGGGCTGGACGGGAAGTGGTTAAACAGTGCTCCAATGCCAGCTCAAGAGTTATTCCTGATACAAAGTATGAGTTTTGTGGAGCTCAGGAGGAGGTCTCGGCTGGCTTTTGTTGGACAGGCTGCTGTACACACAGGCCGAATGTCAGCTGGTTTCGGTTAAACCAACCGATATCGGATGATATTCGGCCTATGTGTACCAGGCATTAGACCCTGGTAGCATGAGCGTTAAAGAGAAACAGGTTTGCATGTGCAGGGGATGGGTTAGATGCCTGAAGATAGACTGTTGCTCTAACACATAGGGGTTTATTTACTAAAACTGGAGAATGCATAATCTGGTGCAGCTCTGCATAGAAACCAATCAGCTTCCAGGTTTTCTTGTCAACGATTAATTGAACAAGCTGAAGTTAGAAGCTGATTGGCTACCATGCACAGCTGCACCAGATTCTGAGTGTTCCAGTTTGAGTAAATTTCTCCCAAAGTGTAATGGTCCAACATCCCCACCGTGCAGTGGGGAGCCTATTAGGACAGTGCTGGAACATTATTTAAAGTGTTACTAAACTCAGGACCTTGCACTCACCATATCTGGTCTTCCACAGTACACAGAATATGGAAATGCAATTATTTTAGTAAATCTAAACCGCTAAATACCTTTTCTCATCACCAGTATATAGCAGTCTTGTGACTTCTATCAGTGTGTGGCTGAGCACTGGTTAAAGCTTGTAGGAGTTTGTATTCCCCTTTGACTTTCCTATGAGGCTGCATAACCCCCGACTTTCTGTCTGGATAGTGCTGATTGGCCCTTTGCTAATCACATGCACCCACCCAAAGAAAAAAATACTCTCTAGTCATACACACTAAACTGAGCATGTGCAGAGTGACTCCTAGAGCTCTATACTATCAGCAGAAGGATTGGGGACAGTAAGAGAAGGGGAGGATCAGAGAAGACAGGATCAAATAGCCTTTTTACACAATGCAGAGGATTAACTTCCACAGTGAGTATAACAAGCATGCTTTACTGCACATACAGACTGATTTTACTGTTGTGGGTATAGTAACATTTTAAGCAGAAAGAACCATTTTACATAAAATGCAATGTTTTATTGCAGCCTGTTTTGTTCTATAAGGTTGTGATAAAAGACACAATCGGACTTTAAAACTACTTTGTATTGTCAGTAATGTTTAATTTTGTGCGTTATAGGTAGGCAAGTACCTGAAAACTGATATTCAGATTATTGCACCATTTTCTGTGCTCCTTTACACAATCACATGCATATACAGCATTTAGATGTTTTCATCAGTATCTAGCATTCTTGCTGAACGACAAGTGAGAATATCAATGAAAAGAAAAAGCTTTTCTTACAGATTGTGGGAATGACTGGGGCCCTGTTCATTAAAAGCAAGAGTGTGAGGTGCGTTTTTACCTCTCCTCAAACTCCTAGTAAAGTAGTCTGTAATTGATAATATGGACAGAACACAGAGTTGTTCACATGTGTGTTAAATGCATGCAAGCTCAACTAACAATCACATTAACTTTGTAGGCACATTTATTAAGCATCAATATTTTGAGACAGTGTGAACAAGGCCTAAAGAAGTAGAAAATGTACACTTTGTAAAGTAAAACTGTGTTCATTTTGAATACCCAGTTACAGTGGATATAAAAAGTCTACACACCCTTGTTAAAATGTCAGGTTTCTGTGATGTAAAAAAATAAGACAAAGATAACTAATTTCAGAACTTTTTCCAATTTTAATGTAACCTATAAACTGTACAACTCACTTGAACAACAAACTGAACTCTTTTAGGTGGAGGGAAGGAAAAATAAAAAACTAAAATAAAATGGCTGCGTAAGTGTGCATACCCTTAAACTAATACTATGTTGACGCACCTTTTGATGTGATTCCAGCACTCAGTCTTTTTGGGTATGAGTCTATCAGCATGACACATCTTGACTTGGCAATATTAGCCCACTCTTCCTTGCAAAAACACTCCACATCTGTCAGATTGCGAGGGCATCCCCTGTGCACAGCCCTCTTCAGATCACCCCACAGATTTTAGATCTGGCTGGGCCATTCCAAAACATTAATTTTCTTCTGGTGAAGCCATTCCTTTGTTGATTTGGAAGCATTTTTGGGTCGTTGTCATGCTGAAAGATGAAGTTCCTCTTCATGTTCAGCTTTCTAGCAGAAGCCTGAAGGTTTTGTGCCGATATTGACTGGTATTTGGAGCTGTTCATAATTCCCTCTACCTTGACTAAGGCCCCAGTTCCAGCTAAAGAAAAACAGCCCCAAAGCATGATGCTGCCACCATAATTCTTCACTGTGGGTATGGTGTTCTTTTGGTGATGTGCAGTGTTGTTTCTGCGCCTAAC
This sequence comes from Staurois parvus, assembly GCF_062004578.1. NCBI lineage: Eukaryota > Metazoa > Chordata > Amphibia > Anura > Ranidae > Staurois > Staurois parvus. The sequence continues at coordinate 6,738,900 of NW_028317816.1, read as the reverse complement.
ATCTTTTGGAATTATGGCCAAAAAGTTCAACCTTGGTTTCATCAGACCATAACACATTTTCCCACATGCTTTTGGGAGACTTCAGATGTGTTTTTGCAAAATGTAACTGGGCTTGGATGTTTTTCTTCGTAAGAAAAGGCTTCCATCTTGCCACTCTACCCCATAACCCAGACACATATGAAGAATACGGGAGATTGTTGTCACATGTACCACACAGCCAGTACTTGCCATATATTCCTGCAGCTCCTTTAATGTTGCTGTAGGCCTCTTAGCAGCCTCCCAAACAAGTTTTCTTCTCGTCTTTTCATAAATTTTGGAGGGACGTCCAGTTCTTGGTAATGTCACTGTTGCGCCATATTTTCTCCACTTAATGATGACTGTCTTCACTGTGTTCCATGGTATATATAATGCCTTGGAAATTCTTTTGTACTCTTCTCCTGACTGATACCTTTTAACAATGAGATCCTTCTGATGCTTTGGAAGCTCTCTGCGGACCATGGCTTTTGCTGTAGAATGCAACTAAGAAAATGTCAGGAAATACTTACTGGAACAGCTGAACTTTATTTTGGGTTAATCAGAGGCACTTTAAATGATGGTAAGTGTGTACTGACTGCTATTTAACATGATTTTGAATGTGATTGCTTAATTCTTAACACAGCTACATCCCCAGTTATAAAAAGGTGTGCACACTTATGCAACCACATTATTTTAGTTTTTTTTTTATATTTACTTCCCTCCCCTAAAATATTTCAGTTTGTTTTTCAACTGAGTTAAAGGCTACGTTCACACTAGCGGTGTGTGCAGGCGGCAGAGAGGCATTTGGGAAGCGTTTTTACCGCTTCCCAAATGCCTCTGCCAATTCTGCACATTACAGCACATGGTGCTGTTCTAACGGGAGCATTTGCGTCGCGTCGCGGCCAAACGGACGCCTCTGGTCGAGTCAGGAGGCGTTGAAGCCTCCTATTCTCGTCTATGGTGCCGCTCCGCAAACGCCCGGCTGGCGTTTGCGGTGCGGTTGCAACGCGTTTGCGGGGCGTTTGTGGAGCGGTAACACCACTCAAACTGCATTATAGGCGTTTGTGGGGCGATATTAACGCTTGGCAAATGCCTAGCAACCGCCGCTAAATCGCGCATGCGGCGTTTGCCGAGCGTTAAAAAAACACTCCGCAAACGCCGGACCAACGCTTGCCAAACGCTATAGGGGCATTTGGCAAGCGTTGGTAAAACAGCCAAGTGTGAACGAGCCCTTACAGTTTATAGGTCACATAGGTGGAAAAAGTTTTGAAATTATTTATCTTTGTCTCATTTTTTTACTTCACAGAAACCTGACATTTTAACAGGGGTGTATAGACTTTTTATATCCACTGTATGTGCAAAATAAAAAAAAAACAGGATTACACCTTGCACTTGATTGGATGATTGAATGTGTTAGTAAATCAACCCCACAACCCCCCTGTGTCATATGAGCAGCAGTTCAGTGAGCTGGGTTTTGAAAGTGAACTTTGCTATGTGAACATTCTGTAGTTTTTCATTAAATCGGCTCCATTAAAACATACACACCAGTGCTATGAAAATCACCTGAACATTTTAAATATAATTTTTTAGTAAATCGTATTGTAGCTGTTTACATGCCTTTACTGGACAAAACTATGTTCTATCAAAAAATATATAAATATAGACTGAAAAATCATATTCTGGGAATGTAATAAAGTACAAGCAACCCTTTAAAATGGCGTGACTCAGATTTAAAATCACTGCCACCTGTTTCTGTAGTTTTACTGACACATGCAGCAGATTCAGGTAGTTCTTAACAGTATTACTTTTTTAAAGTGGCACTATTAGTGCACCAAATGCAAAAACAATAATCCTATAGTTCATAGATAATGAAACTGGAAGTAGTTAAGACCAACCCTAAGTTGGCGTACAGAGACAGGCAGAGTGCCCTTTTTTGTATGTTGTGTAGCACAGTGGCATATTTGCCATCGCTATTTGCTCTCCTCTTTGTCTGTCATTGGTTGTTAAGAATGATGTTGGCTTCACAGTAAACAGCTTACTAACAGCCCTGACTGCCAGCAGGCAGTTGATGGATTCTATGGCCTATATAAGGATGTCTATTGGCTAAGGATCTTCTCACTGCCTGCTGTCAGTTTCAAGCTCAGCCTCTGCACACATTGTATGCCCTGGACTCATGTACCTCTTTACAATGGCTAAATGGTTAGCACTTCTGTTTGGCAATACTAAGGTCATCGGTTTGAATCTCAACCATGGCACCACCTGCCTTGAGTTTGCATGTTCTTCCTGTGCCTGTGTGGGATTCCTCCAGGTGCTCCAGTTTCCTCTCATACTCTAAAGACATGCTGGTGGGTTAATTGGATCCGGGCTAAATTGGCCCTAGTGTACGTATGTAAGTTATGGACCTTAGATTGTACACCCCTTGAGGGTTAGGGACCAATGTGAATGTACTATATATGTAAAGTGATGCATAAATTGACAACGCTATATAAGTACCTGTAATAAATAAACATGTACATGAATTTGTTACAAGCACAGACATTTCTCATGCCGTGGCACTTCGGGAGTGTCTTAGACACTGATTATACATTCCCCTGATTGTCTAAGATAATGCTCTTGAAAGCATTATTTAAAAGAAACCACCCATCTTTTCACTACCTCTTCCTTTCATTTCTGATACAGATAGGTAGATGCACCAGTTTCTACGATGTTCTGTTCAAACAACATTCCAGTAGTGTTTTACATGAAACAGGTGGAAAACATTATGCCAGGTCTCTGGACCTCAATTGGTTAACAAAGCAAAGCGTAATTTAGTTAAGTGCCTAAAGAAAAAGTGCTGGCAGACCAGAAAGGCTCCGTCATAGTCCTCCACCACAGGGACTTAGTAATTCAAGACCTGCAATAAATCCTTGTTAAAAGGATTTCATATCATTCAGAAAATGTCTGAATCCATAAAATCAAGCAAAAGTTAGCCGAACAGACTCTGTGTTTGAGTACCTACATCCTGTTCATGAAATGCTAACATTGCCAAGAGCTCAACTGTGGGCTTAAGCCTTAGGCCCCTTTTCAGTCTGTAGTCATAAGACATTGAGATCTGTCCAGAGGAATGGCTCTAAATGACTTTAACCAGGAAAAATCCAGCCTGCAGTGCCCAAAATAGATCTTTAAGCATATGTATTACATAGTTCTTCCATGGATGTATGCATGTGTACACACTAGATTTTGCTTATCAGACTTTGGTTGCTTTGGGTAACTGCAATTTTTTAAACATCTTTGATTTTTGCCCATTACTAAATGCAACCTTATTTGTCTAGGAACTCTGTGCAGTCTAGAAACAGTTGTTCATAAGAAATGTTATGTACAATATAAATATTTTTGGTGATTTTGTAAAGTTTAACTTTATCAGATTTCAGAAAATATAAAACACAAAGGTGCAGCGCTTTGGATAATCACAATAAAATAAAGAAGAAGTGTCTTAGACACTGATTATACATTCCCCTGATTGTATAAAATAAAAGTCCAATGGTGTCCGGTATAAATAAAATAAATGCCTCTGTATTAAAATATTCTTGATGTCATATAAATGCCAAATAAAAAGTTCCAATGGATTGGGAGAGTCCACCATCAGCAACACCCCAATTAAGTATGGGTCAAAGAGCGCAGTACAGATTCCAAATGTAGATTGTGAACACGAACACTTTTTGGCTCCAAAGGGACAAACTGACCCCCAGGTGTTGAATGGAGGAAATGCCTGCTGGATCACTTTCAAATAGGGGCGGACTGACAACTCATGGGGCCCCTGGGAAATAGGGGATCATGGGGCCCCTGTGTTCATGCCCAAACTCAAAAAATCCTATGAAAAAGGTACCAGGGGCATCTCATGGGGCCCCCTACTGACCAAGTGCCCGAGTTTCCAAATGGTCAGTCCGCTCCTGCTTTCAAAAGATTCCCATAATCAAGACATTGACTGCCAACTGATAATCCGCGAATAAGGCTAAAGATGGACCTGTCAAAATGAATTATCCTCAAAGAGGACAATATTATTCAAAAAGCAAGAAAATCCTCACAGTGTAGTATATTCAAAATAAATCCTTTTGAATATACTACACTATGAGGATTGTCTTGCCTTTTGAATGATATTGTCCTCTTTGAGGACAATTCATTTTTACAGGTCCATTTTTGGCCTTATTGTCGGATTATCAGTTGGCTGTCAATGTCTTGATTATGGGAATCTTTTGAAAGTGATCCAGCAGGCGTTTCCTCCATTCAACACCTGGGGGTAAGTTTGTCCCTTCGGGTTCACAATCTACATTTGGAATCTGTACTGCGCTCTTTGACCCGTACTTAATTGAGGGGTCATTACAGTCTGGTAAGAGGCAGCATTTTTTGGTGTGTTGGTGATGGTGGACTCTCCCAATCCATTGGAACTTTTTATTTTGGAATTTATATGACATCAACAATATTTTATTACAGAGGCATTTATTATATTTATATCGGACGCCATTTGACTTTTATTTTATACATTCTTCTTTATTTTATTGTGATTATCCGAAGCACCGCACCTTTGTGTTTTATATGTTTATGTGTTGTTGTCTGCAATACTGTGGTGGCTGCTTTTTTGTATCAATTTATGTGTGCCATTTATATAATATAGCGCGGAAGTGTCAAATTATTAATTATCCACTGAGATTTCAGAAAATGTATTCCGTATATAGCTAGCCGCTCAATTAAAGTTTAAATCCAGAATAAAGTTGAGAATGTTTTTCTTTTTGCTCTTTGTGTCCCATTGGGGAGATTTTCCTTTAGACACTACAGGAAGTGAAAGGTGATATCTCCAAAGTAGGGGAAATCCTTTTTTAGGGTACATTCACATTTTTGACCTGCATTGCAGTGCTTTTTAATGTGTGCTACTTTAATGGATGGGCTACCGACACACACTGTAGCTAAAATCGGACATACACCTTGTGTTTTGCTATGTGTTGTGCTGTGCAGTGCATATACGTTGTTTTAGTGTTCCATTCCCAAAATCACTGCACTGCAATTTCCTCAACACCTAAGTGTAAATGGTCATTTTTAATAATTGCTAACAAGAACTGGAAGATATCCGACACAGTTACAATTTAAATTTTAGATTTTGCCTTAGTTTAGTCCTCACCATAGTGGTCATCAGGACAAATAGTGAAAATGAATCCCCCCACCAGGGACCAAGAAACCAATAAAAAAAAACTGACAGATGATCTAACCCTCTGCTATTGTATCCTGAAGTAAAAGGAATTGGCTTTAGATAAACATAATTTTATTTGTTGTCTGATTTGTGCATCTACTTACATCCTCAAAGGGCTCATGAATAATTTTTTGGTAGAGCAACAACCTATTGCATGCATTGGCACTAAATGATTCCTAGTAGTCTCATATAAATACCGCTGCGCTCCCCACAACCTCACTAACACCCCCTTCCCTCTCTCTGACCACAACCTGATCACCTTCTCTATCTCCTCGTCCTCCAACGCCTACCCCTCCAAATGTCACACTACTACCAGCCGTAACCTCCGCAACCTTAACCCTGCCCCCCTCCACTCTGCAGCTGACAAACTCCACGACCGCATCCTCCCCCTGTCCTGCCCCGACTTGGCTTTGACCGCCTACAACAATGCGCTCTCAACAGCCCTTAACTCACTAGCGCCTTTAACCACACGCAACATCAGACCCCGACCGCTCCAGCCCTGGCAGACTGATCACACCAAAACCCTCAAACGACAAAGTCGTGCCCTGGAGCGACTATGGCGCAAAACCAAATCCCAACAAGCCTTCACCCGCTATAAATCTGCCTTCCGCACCTACACCTCCTCCCTCCATGCTGCCAAACAGGCCTACTTCTTGACCCTCATCAAGGCCCTCTCCTCCAATCCTCGCCGACTCTTCTCTGCCTTCAACTCTCTACTCTCTCCACCCCCACCCAGCACCTCACTCACCGCCCTTGAGATTGCCAATCACTTCAAAAACAAGATTGACACAATTCGCAAGGACATTGCCGCAACTCACACGCCCTCTCAACCCGTCCCCTCTCACACAGCTACCCCCTTATCCCCCCTCCCCCTCAACATAACCCGCAGGGACTTCGTCGCTGCTCAAACTCTCTCCAACCCCCTTCACCCTCACTCAGCTACCCCCTCATCACCCCTCTCCCACGGCCCCACCACTGCTCTGACCTCCTCTTCCACCCCACCCTACATTCCTCATACTGAAGCTCCCCCCACACTCCGCACCTTTGACCTTACTACCATCGAGGAAGTCTCCAAGATCCTCTCTGATGCCCGCCTCACCACCTGCCCCCTCGACCCTATCCCCTCACAACTCCTACGACCTTCCTCCTCCTCCATCCTACGCTCCCTCACCCACATCTTCAATCTCTCCCTCTCCTCAGGCACTTTCCCCTCCCCTCTGAAACATGCACACATCACCCCCATACTTAAAAAGCCCTCCCTGGACCCCAATGACCCGAACAACCTCAGACCCATCTCCCTGCTCCCATTTACATCTAAACTCCTCGAGCGCCTAGTCTACACCCGCCTATGCTCTCACCTCAACGACAACTACCTCCTCGATCCCCTACAGTCCGGCTTCCGTCCCCTACACTCCACCGAAACTGCCTTACTCAAACTCTCCAATGACCTGCTAACCGCCAAAGCTAATGGCCACTATTCAGTGCTCCTACTCCTTGACCTCTCTGCGGCCTTCGACACAGTCGACCACCCCCTCCTCCTCAAAAAACTACACTCCCTCGGCCTCAGAGATTCTGCTCTCTCCTGGCTCTCATCCTACCTGTCACAACGCTCCTTCAGCGTTACCTATAATGCTACCACCTCCCCCTCACTCCCCCTCTCTGTTGGGGTCCCTCAAGGCTCTGTCCTCGGGCCCCTTCTCTTCTCCATCTATACCTCCTCCCTTGGCCAACTCATACACTCTCACGGCTTCAACTACCACCTCTATGCCGACGACACACAAATCTATCTCTCAACCCCCCACCTCACCCCCTTGGTCTCAGCCCGAATCACACACCTACTGAGCGACATATCAGACTGGATGTCGCTCCACTTCCTTAAATTGAACCTCTCCAAAACCGAATTTCTTGTCTTCCCCCCAGCCCGGACACCACCCCCCATTGATTTCTCCGTCACATCCAACAACGCTACCATCAAACCTGCCCTGCAGGCCAGAGTACTGGGTGTCATTCTGGACTCCAACCTATCCTTCCAGCCCCAAGTCCAATCTTTAACAAACTCGTGCAGACTCCACCTCCGCAACATCGCCAAAATCCGCACGTTCCTAACCCCAGAAACCACTAAACAGCTCATCCACTCCCTCATCATATCACAACTCAACTACTGCAACTCCCTCCTCACTGGCCTGCCTCGCCGCTGGCTATCCCCGCTTCAGTCCATCCTGAATACGGCTGCCAGACTCATTCACCTTTTCAACCGCTCTGTCTCCGCCACCCCCCTCTGCCAATCCCTCCACTGGCTTCCGATTGCGCAACGGATCAAATTCAAAATCCTAACGCTGACGTACAAAGCTGTCCACCATACTGCCCCGAACTACATCACTGACCTAATATCCAAGTACCCCACCCCCTGCTAACTTGCCAACCTCCTCCACTCTTCCTACCACTCCATCCCCCACAGCTATCTCCTCCTGTGCCACCACCCCCTCCCTCCTAGATTGTAAGCTCGTAAGAGCAGGGCCCTCGATCCCCTCATGTTTTGCATTGTATTGGTATTGTTCTGTCACAAAACTAATCTAGGCTATTTAAAAAATAATTTTAATGCTACACGGGTCCTCCAGCTGTACATAGTATCCATGTAGGCAAAGTATACTGTATATACAGAATTTAGGACAGGAGAAGACGTTTTGTTGATGTACCCCATAGGTGTGTCTGAATTAAAGTATATGCACACCCAAGCACAAAAATTTGATTAAAGTGTTAACATGTTAGCAGCCTAGTTACAAAAGTTATTTTCGGTCTTTAAATTAAATTAGCGTCGTTTAAAAGAATTCCTGATCATCCTGCTATGAAGTCCTTGTTCAGGAACTTCCTGTTATGAGGTGACAGCTGTCTCTCCACTGTAATTCTACATTATCACCCTATTACATGCATTCTTGTTTGAGACCACAAGCTATTGTGCTCACATACATTGTTCAGGTATAGTTCACTGTTATACCTATTCAAAAGCTAGGCTAGTGCTGTACTGTGCAACTAATGCTACAGTGTAGACATGTGGACAGGAAGTGGATGAAAAAGCCTGGGGAGATTGGCAGCACCGAGATGCAAAAAAGGGTGAAATAAGGTAAAAAACAGTTCTATCTGCATGAATCAAGACATGTACTAAAGTAGGCATCGCAATCACAGTCATCTCCTCTAGCTTACGCATCCCATGCTGAGTGCTGCATTGTGAACACATGAGGTTGCTGCAGGCGCCAATTTAGAGATTGCTTTGCATTTTCTAAATTAATGAGTGACATCACATTCTCCACCTTATCCAATCAGAGAAAGCTTTGCATTCACTGAGAAAATGCACTGCACTATCTGTATGGCAGGGGACCTGTAAGTTAGTGGAGATCATTGGAGTAGTGGTGTCTCTAATACAAGTCTAAGATCGACCAATGCAACTACATAAAATTATCTATGCCTGGGATTCATCTTTAACTACTTGCCGACCGCAGATAGCCGAATGACGGCTGCACTGCGGCCGGCCAGTTCTGGGTGGGCGTCATATGACGTCTTCCCAGAACACGCTCGGGGGCGCGTGCAACCGGGCGATCTCTGTGATCGCTGTGTCCTACGGACACAGCTGATCATGTGATGTGGTAAAAGGCCAATCACAGCTGCCTTTTTCCACGTGATCAGCCGTGTCCAATGACACGCTGATCACCGGGAAATGAAATTGCCGGTTCTCGGCTGCACTTTCCTCATGCTGTCAGATCGTGAGAAAAGTACTGCCATGACACCTCATTAGTGCTGCCTATCAGTGCCGCCTATCCGTGCCACCTCATTAGTGCTGCCTATCAGTGCCCTTCAGTGCTGCCTATCAGTGCCCATCAGTGCCACCCATCAGTGCCACCTATCAGTGCCAGTCAGTGCTGCCTCATCAACGCACATCAGTGAAGGAGAAAATTTACCTGTTTGAAAAATTTTATTATAGAAACAAAGAAACTTTTTTTTTTTTCAAATTTTTTGCAATTATTTTGTTTATAGCACAAAAAGTAAAGCACCTAGCGGCGATTAAATACCACCAAAAGAAAGCTCTATTTGTGAGAAAAAAATGATAAAAATTTAATTATGGGTACAATCTTGCTTGACTGCGCAATTGTCAATCAAAGTGCAACTGCGCTGAAAGCTGAAAATTGGCCTGGTAAAGAAGGGGGTATAAGTGCCCGGTAGGCAAGTGGTTAAAGTTACATAGACAGTGAACTCACATGAGAGAAATGGGAGCCCCATGATCAGGTGGTAGTGTAACTCCAACTTTGAAGTCATGTAAAAGATGCGCTCACAGGAGAGAAGGGTAATCCCCAAGACCTGGTAGCATTGGAGGGAGTGTAAAACTTTGAAGTATTTTAGAAGCTAAGCTCACAGGACAGATGAGTGATCATCAGGGGTGGAGTAGCACTAAGGGGATTGCCAACGTTTGTTATAATTTAGAAGGTAAATCCAATGGAAAGAAAAGTATGCCTAAGACCTGCAGGGGGGTTAACACATAAAAAAGTGTCTAACTGTAAGGTCAGATAAAAGTGACTGGGTGGCTTTCCAGCTGCCCAAATCAATTTTCCATAAAGGAGAAATGTAGACTTCTGTGTTTAAAATCAGGCCCCTGACTGCTTTTGTAACCATGAGTATGCTTTAAGATCTTGGCTGCTCTACCATAAGAAAAATTAAAATCTTTGCAGTCTAGATCACGTAGACTCGCTACAAAGAAAATTGTGTGTGTTTCTTATCATTAGTGACTACAGGGAATGCAATGTTTTTAATAAAATAGTCTGTCTGAATGGCTGTCAGTTTAATAAGCATTAAACAAAACCTGCATGTGTAATACACTGTTCTTCTTTACAAAGAATACAAGTTATATACACAAATAAATCACAGCTGGTCCTGAATTGTGTGTGATAATGTGGAGGGCTGGAGCTGGAGAGAATAGGATTGGAAAATAGAACCACCTGTATCAAGACCAAAGCTAAATTTTCCTATATATTATTTACCTCTTCAAGAACATGAGGATTGTTAATACCATCCATACAGACCCTTAGATTGCTCTGTTGAACAGTAGCCCATTGGAGTTAACTAAAGCCCAATTCAAACTTCTGCTCCAAATCACTACAGATGCTAAGCAAATGACTGCCAGATCTTGGAAACTACCTGTGCTTTGTACCCTTGCTACTAAACATAGGGTTACCTAAGCAAGGATACTTGCTAAGATTGAGCTTGCAGGACAGAGGCTGCAGGTATACAAACAGTCGTGGGTTGATGAGTTCTTGTCCACAGACTTTGATGAATCCCTCTTGGAGCCTTAATTCCTGGCATCATTTTCTTCAGCTTCTGCTCAATGCAGTTACCTGGATGACCCTTGGAACCATGCGTCGCCCGCTCCTTCCCTACTTTCTTAAGTTCAGTGCTTCCATTCTTGGTTTCCAATTGTTCTATCATATACCCAGAGCTATAGCTGGGTAAACATCTTTATCTACTTCTTTGATCCCCTTCACCCTTTTCAATTTATTACAAGTATTGATTCAATTCCCTCTTATAATTAACTTCAGGGAGCATCTATCTTGGAATTACTAAAGGAGGTCGTTTAGATGCGGCCATTTTGGCTTTGTATCTGATATTCATTGTCCCTCTCTATGTCGAGGTCACAGATGCTTCAGTTTGACCGTACATATTTCCTGATGATCTGCATGAAAATCCTTAAATAAAACTTTTGTACAAGAAAAAGAAAATGAGGATTATGTATAGTATATGCTGGTGGGGGACACATTTTTTTTTGGAGAGCCCAAAGTTCAGCTTTAAGCTAATCTCTTTCACATCTATAAAAGTGTGTTATACAGCAAACTCTTTATAGTTCACTATATGCTACCAACCACTTCCACTACATACCACGAGTTGACAAATAATTGAATCCCACATGCATTATTAGGCCTCAGGCATATTCTGCTTAGTTCATTCCTGGGACGTGCTGCTGCCACGTACAGCTGCCCATTTCAATGAACCAGAAGAGGTGACTGTATGCAGTTTTGAGCCGGGGTTGCATAAAGCACTCACATGCACACTGACATATGCACTGAATGCAGGTAGGCTGCTCATGTCTAATCCTTCTCAATGGGCGGCTTTACATGGAGTCCGAGGAATGTTATCACATAGCTACTTTGTACATAGTTAGGTTGAAAAGAGACACAAGTGCTTCTAGTCCAACCAATAGAAAAAAAACGAAGAAATAAAAAACCTACATAATCCTATACTACAGTTGGATTGCCGAGGAAGACCCAAGACCCAAGAAGCATGATCCAATTTGCTCCAGCAGGGGAAACAAATGCCTTCCTTATCCCCCAGGAGGCAATCGGATATTCCCTGAATCAACAATCCCTAGTGGTATTACCTATAAATGTTAATATCCAATAGTTATAAAGTCATTATGCAGGCTCTACATGCTGTACAGCCTCTAAATGGCCATGTGCATGAAGTCTTATAGTCTCAGATTTTTCAGTTGTTAGTTCATAGTGTGGATTAAAATGCTCATCACAGACCATTAGTTCATCTTTGCATCTTTAACATCTCTACTTATGGGAAAAGAAACAAGATGTTATTGTTGCCAAGTTACTTGCTACATCACAAACAGTGCTAACACTTTACTAGAGCAGACTGTTTATGCTATAACTCGAATTTAGCACTATAACAGCATATAAATGTATGTGAACATGGATGATACAATATAAATCACTGTCAGAGCAGATGTTTTCATTCTGCTGAATTAAACAATGAACTTTTAACAAGGGAATTCCATTTACAATAGTCAAGTGTGGATAAAAGTATTCCACAAGAAGTAAGTTCTCAAATAAACCACTGTGTTAATGCTGAGGACTCACAGATAAGCAATGTTTCCCATTTTGGCGTTCTTGGTAATACTGATAACAAAAGCCAAATTTAGATTGAAATAAAACCTAATAAAAAAGCATTAGAATTTGGAACATAAGTGCATGACTTGTTTTCCATTTAATAAATTGAGATCTTGGGATCTTAAATTACATGTCACTTAGGGTGAATTCATTGTTGACATCCGCTTTTAAAGAATGGAACAGTTAAAGTAGAATTCCAGCTTTCTTTGACTTTAAAAAGTTTATTTGGGCCAAGCTGGCCCAAACAAACTATTTCCATTACTTTACTATGCAGCCGCTGTGTACTCTCTATCATAATGTTGTAGCACTAGCTGCATTTAGTATGCAGTTCTGTGTTCCATCAACAGTACAGGCGACTTCCTGTCTACTGCTGGACCAAAACTGAGTCAAAAATAGACTAAAGGTAAAAATAAAGTGAAGGTAAGAAAAAAAACTAGAAAGAAAGGAAACTAATGTAGCCACCATATCTATGAATTGGTAAACTATTACAGTGTTTCTCAAACTTTTTTCGGTCAAGACACCCTTTAAAATTGTGGACAATCTCAAAGCACCTTCTAAAATTATGGACAGTCTCCAGGCACCCTTTAATATAGGCACTCCATTCTAAAATGTAAAAAAACTATTGCAATAGTTTTAAATAATGCATCCTTATTTACACATGTAGGACGTTAGAGGTGTTTTATTGATACTGGTACTGAGTAGTATTCTAGTGTTTCTCTTCTCCGTAAGTTTTTCTCCATCACTCAGCTACTGTTACCCCAGCGCTGATGGAGACAGACAGGGGAGGGTCAAACCAGGTTGCTGTGCAGACAACCAACATCCTCCTTATCAGCTGATTATGTCATTGGTTGTTGGGATGCCGGTAGCTAGAAGGTCATAATGATGCACGATGAAAAACTGTGGCTTTGCGTGACTAAAAGGCAGGCTTTATCCACCTCTGGCTTGTGTACAATTTTTGGGCAATTTTTAGGCATTTTGTCAAGGCACCTCAGGGTGCCTGAGCACCCTGGTTGAAAAAGGTTCAGCTAATATATTACATTTTTTATGGAATTTAAAACCATTTATATCTGAAACTAAGGGCTAAAGAATAACACCATTTTTATTCCTGTGTCCATCTCTTAATATAAGTATATTTTGACATACATAGACTTGACTATGATGACTTGATGAGACTTGACATGAGACTGATGAAAAGAAAACCACACACAGATATCCAATCCGAAAAGCTCTTTACTGAGAAATCAATGGGTATAGCTGCACTCCCTTACACATTTCACAAAACTGACTTGATCGCAAGGATAGGAGTGGTCTGGAAGACGAATGATTCATATGCCTCATCATTGAGATCACTGTGATTTTCCTATGCTTCATAAGTGATGTGTTCTCCCCACAATCATATAACTGGATGTGTCAAACCCATTACCTATAGCCACGCAGATAATCCAGCTGACGGACTGCAAAAATCCACCAAAACACTAAAATCTCACAAAAACTAGATCTATCCTGGAAACATGGCCATAAACATTAGCAGTGTTCCACTACCAGCAAGCAACGTTGTATCTGGTACTTAATACTCTTGACCGAATGAAAAGGTTCACCAAAAGAACCTCCACAACCAAAATAACCAAATTGGAATACAATGTTGCAGTGCCACTTGATATATTAGTAAATAGCTTTTCAGATTAGTTATTCTTGTGTAGTTTCCTTTTTCATCATAGTCTATAGATGGCAAGCAGAGATGAGCTTCTCGAACTGGCACCCAGACATCCACAGTGAGTGAAATAGGAACAGGTCTGGAGCCCCCCACAGCTTCCTGCTTCCATCTGTAGGTTGAGTCAGCCTCCTGCAGAACCCTGATCACATCAGTTGGGAGGAGGGGAGAGTGGGGACCTGCAGAGGCTGTCATCCTGCCCTACCAATGGAAATAAGCAGCTGGAGAAGTGTTGAAAATTTTTAACCTAAGGCGTTCTATGATGGGCTTGCTTCTGGTTCCTGGGTTTTATACCGCTCTATTATTTACACTGGTTTTGTGAGTATAATTTGTATCTGTTATCCCTTATTAAAGTGCTTGGCATAATGCACTGTGAGTTAGTGCCCTTTGTTTTTTGTTGTTTATTTATTAAACTAAGTGAACAGCTTCTGCTGCTATATTTTCAAATTTGCAACACAGACATTGCAAATGGCCTTTATACACTGCTCAAAAAAATTAAAGGAACACCTTTTAATCAGAGTATAGCATCAAGTCAGTTAAACTCCTGGGATATTGATCTGGTCAGTTATGTAGCAGAGGGGGTTGTTAATCAGTTTCAGCTGCTTTAGTGTTAATAAAGTTAACAACAGGTGCACTAGATGGGCAACAATGAGATGACCCCCAAAACAGGAATGGTTTTTACAGGTGGAGGTCACTGACATTTTTTTCCATACTCATCTTTTCTGACTGTTTTTCACTAGTTTTGCATTTGGCTAGGATCAGTGTCACTACTGGTAGCATGAGACGATACCTGGACCCTACAGAGGTTGCACAGGCAGTCCAACTCCTCCAGGATGGCACATCAATTCGTGCCATTGCCAAAAAGTTTGCCGTGTCTCCCAACACAGTCTCAAGAGCATGTGCGAGATTCCAGGAGACAGGCAGTTACTCTAGGAGAGCTGGACAGGGCCGTAGAAGGTCCTTACCCATCAGCAGGTCCGATATCTGTTCCTTTGTGCAAGGAGAGACAGGATGAGCACTGCCAAAGCCCTACAAAATAACCCCCAACAAGCCAACGGTGTGACTGTCTTTGATCAAACAATCATAAACAGACTTCATGAGTGTGGCCTGAGGGCCTGACGTCCTCTAGTGGGCCCTGTGCTCACTGCCCGGCACCATAAAGCTTAATTGGCATTTGCCATTGAACACCAGAATTGGCAGGTCCGTCACTGGCACCCTGTGCTTTTCATAGATGAGAGTAGGTTCACCCTGAGCACATGTGACAGACGTGAAAGGGTCTGGAGAAGTCATGGAGAATGTTAATCTGCCTGTAACATCGTTCAGCAAGACCGTTTTGATGGTGGGTCAGTGATGATCTGGGGAGGCATATCCATTGGAGGGATGCACAGACCTCTACAGGCTATACAATGGCACCCTGACTGCCATTAGGTATTGGGATGAAATCCTTTGACCCATTGGTCCAACGCTGTTGC
Organism: Staurois parvus; assembly: GCF_062004578.1. Taxonomy (NCBI): domain Eukaryota; kingdom Metazoa; phylum Chordata; class Amphibia; order Anura; family Ranidae; genus Staurois; species Staurois parvus. The sequence goes on along the minus strand of NW_028317816.1, from coordinate 6,723,546 downwards.
AGTGGGTCCTGGGTTCTTCCTGGTGCACAACAATGCCTGGCCTCATGTGGTAAGAGTATGCAAGCAGTTCCTGAAGGATGAAGGAATTGATACCATTGAATGGCTCCTATGCTCGCCTGACCGAAATCCAATAGAACGCCTCTGGGATATCATGTTTTGGTCCATCTTACGACACCAGGTTGCACCTCAGACTGCCCAGGAGCTCAGTAATGCCCTGGACCTGGGAGGAAATACCCCAGGACACCATCAGTCGTCTCATTAGAAGCATGTCCCAAGATTGTCAGGCATGCATACAAGCATGTGGGGGCCATACAAACTACTGAGTACCATTCTGAGTTGCTGCAATGAAATTTTACCAAAATGGATAAGCCTGCTGCATAATTTTTTCACTTTGATTTTCGGTGTGTCTTTGAATTCAGTCTTCTGTAGGTTGATAATTTTCGTTTCCATTAAACGATGGGGCATCCATACGTTCCTAACACATTACCCAGTCCATATCAGTATAGATATCCAGCATGATATTTTTCCCCATTGAGATTTGATATGTTTTCAAAGTGTTCATTTTTTTATTTTTTTGAGCAGTGTAGTTTGAATTTTGATCATTTATTGCAACATCCAGCAAACCTCCTCTGAGGGCAGTTTTCAAAGGCTTCAGAAGGAATGTAACACTCCATGGGTTGGCAGTTATTATATGCTCACTCTGTAAGCTTTTAAACTTATTAAAAAAAGAAAACATACGCTACATCTTAATATGTCATATGTTTGCTGGAAGATTGTTAAAATTGTAGAGGGCAAATGGTCAGATGAATTTATTGGGAATTGTAAAGAAATACATAACCAGGTACTCCTCTCTCTGTTTTGTTTTTCTGGCAAATCTACTTAAGTATAATTTTGTAAATTAATGCTTGCAGACTAGTAATTTTGTATAATTAATGCATAGTCTATTCGAAATTGCAAATATTATTTTAAGAATGTAATTAATGCAGAGTACAATGAAAACTAATATGGAAAATTAAATTGATCCTCTGAAGAACATCATATGAAGCGTTTTAATTTTTACGACTCAAAAGTTCTGCGTGTTCTCCACGTAATTGATTACATCCTTTTATTACTTAAAATTTATACTTCCAGCAAATTAATACGGTTTTATTGTTCTAAACAAAGGCACTTAGCGTGACATTAAACCTAAAATGTCTTGCGCCTCTGCACTCTGATAACATAAACTGATTTGTTCTATGTAATTATGACTATTAAATAAGGACATTGCTTAAAATTATGTTGCATTAGCAATTTCCAGGTTTATTGAATTTTTGAGCTTTGTGTGTTGTGTTCGATGCTTTGATTTTTTGCATATTATGATGAGCAAAACACTCCAAAGATAAAATATGACCAACCCATCAAATTAATAAATCTGGGTCTGATTGTCCAAATGAGCAATCTTTACTCTAACCATTCATACTTATGTTCATAGGAAACACCTAATTAACTAGTTGCCGACCGCAGATAGCTGAATATCGGCAGCACTGCGGCCGGCCAGTTCTGGGTGGATGTCATATGACGTCCTTCCAGAACGCGCGCTCCTGCGCGCCCCCGGGGGTGCGCACCCGGCAATCTCCGTGATCGCTGTGTCCTACGGATCACGTGATGTGATAAAAGGCCAATCACAGCGGCCTTTTACCACGTGATCAGCCGTGTCCAATGGCACGCTGATCACAGGGAAATGCAATTGCCGATTCTCGGCTGCACTTTCCTCAAGCTGTCAGAGTGTGAGGAAAGTACTGCCGAGAACCGGCAGTTGTCAGAGCAGGGATCGGCACCGATCATCAGGGCACTGATAATCACTCACCCGTGCCACACACCTGTGCCCATCAGTGCCACCTACCTGTGCCCAGCAGTGCCACCCACATGTGCCCAGCAGTGCCACCCACATGTGCCCATCAGTGCAGCCCAGCAGTGTCACCAGTCAGTGCCCAGAAGTTGTGCCAGTCAGTGCCCAGAAGTAGTGCCAGTCAATGCTCAGCAGTGCCGCCAGTCAGTGCCTAGCAGTGACGCCAGTCAGTACTGCCTATCAGTGCTGACTATCAGTACCCATTATCAGTGCCGCCTATCAGTGCCGCCTATCCGTGCCACCTCATTAGTGCTGCCTATCAGTGCCGCCTATCAGTGCCCTTCAGTGCTGCCTCATCAACGCACATCAGTGAAGAAGAAAAATTACCTGTTTGCAAAATTTTATAATAGAAATAAACTTTTTTTTTTCAAATTTTTTGCAATTTGTTGTTAATAGCGCAAAAAGTAAAACACTCAGCGGCGATTAAATACCACCAAAAGAAAGCTCTATTTATGAGAAAATCTTGCATGACCGTGCAATTGTCATTCAAAGTGCGACAGCGCTGAAAGCCGAAAATTGGCCTGGTAAGGAAGGGGGTATAAGTGCCTGGTAGGCAAGTGGTTATAAAAGACTGAAAACAAAATACGTTTTTGACTGTATTATTAAGGGCTTGTTCACATCAAGTGCTCTGGGGCTGTGCTAGGCAGCCTTGTCCAATGTAGTCCCAGCACAAGATAAGGCAACATTCTGTGGTTCCTGTGGTGTTAATTCATACCACTGTTGTGTGTGCTGTAAAAAAAAAAAATGTAGGACTTTCAGCGCTTCGGGTTGCGACACAAACTGCTGCAATGCAATGCTACTGTGCAAATAGAACTTTATGAAATGTCACTTTGACATTTCAATAAAGTTCAGAAAAAAGGAAAACAGTGCAATGTGCACATTGGCACAGGGGCAGACTGACCATTCAAGCACTCGGGCACTGCCCGAGGGCCCGGGGTCAGTAGGGGGCCCCATGAGATGCCCCTGGTACCTTTCATTGGCTTTTTCATAGGCTTTTTTGGGTGTGGGCAAGGACACAGGCGCCCCATGATCCCCTATTGCCCAGGGGCCCCATGAGTTGTCAGTCCGCCCCTGCTTTGGCACTGTTCCTGCCAGCGAACACCATCAAACGTGCGGTCAACATGGTTGTCTGGTGTGAACGAGCCCTAAAATAGTTATAGATTTGTTGCTTTGGCATTAAATTCTTCTTTGTAATCTGTAAACAAAAGTGGGAGGGAAGTGAAATAACAATAGACTAACACATAGTTCAGTCACAGCATAATATGTATAGGTCAAATACACAAAGATCATAGAATTTAGCAGTTCACTCTTCTCTGTGGCTGCAGTACTATTAAGATTGTCTCGGTGTTTAAAACAATTAACTGAGAAATACATTTTTTTTATAATTTACAGGTAAAATACAATAAAATGGTTTTCGCCCAAACTCCAGGCCCAACAGAAGAGTTTTATATTCAGCCTCTTAAATGGAAACTGACCTGTTTTCTTCACCAGGCTTCTCTGGAGAGACAAATATCTTCCTTCCACCACCTTATCTGCCATTTTAGCCCAGATTCAGCTATGATATAGAGAGTTACGAAGCAGGGAGCTGGCCTACTTTAACAAGGGTAACAGCCCGAGTGCAGACTATATAAAGTATGCACAAAACAATCCTTAAATAGGCACACTCCTCAAGATTTGGCAACTGAGAAAGCATTCAAAAGTGTAGTTTCTTCAGGTTGATGTTTCAGTAGGCTGCGCCCCAACCAAGACCTGAATAATCTATACTTTTGAATGTTATCTCTGTTGCCATCCCTGAGAGGTGCACCTAGTTATAGATTGTTTCTACACATACACACAGAATATAGTTTTACACAGGTTAGTAAATAAACATTTAGTACATGATAATGGACTTCTAGAAAGCCACGAGTTACCTAAAGGGAAAGCACAGTAGATGTTGCCTGTATTTTGGCTGGCGCTGTCTGAATGAAATCTTTGGGGAAAATCATCCATTAAGAAGTGAGTAATAATATCTCTTATTTACTGTGTGTAAATTTCAACAAGAGAGCTAATGAGATAGTGAATTTTTTTAAATTATTATTTATTGTAGGTACTTATATAGCTCTGTCAATTTATGCAGTGCTTTACATACAGTTGCAAGAAAAAGTATGTGAACCCCTTGGGATTACGTGGAGTTTTGCATGAATTGGGCATAAAATGTTCTCTGAACGTCATCTAAATCACAACAATAGAAGAACACAGCCTGCTGAACATAATACTACACAAACATTAGATGTTGCCATGGTTTAATTGCACAAACCATGTAAACATTCACAGTGCAGGGAGGAAAAAGTATGTGAACCTTTGGACTTAATAACTGGTTGACCCTCCTTTGGCAGCAATAACCTCAACCAAACGTTTCCTGTAGTTGCAGATCAGACCTGCACAACGATCTGGAGTAATTTTGGACCACTCCTCTTCACAAAACTGTTTCAGTGTAGCAATATTCTTGGGATGTCTGGTGTGAATCGCTCTCTTAAGGTCATGCCACAGCATTTCAATCGGGTTGAGGTCAGGACTCTGACTGGGCCACTCCAGAAGGCGTATTCTGTGCTGTTGCAGCCATTGTTTTGTTGAATTACTTGTATGCTTTGGGTCATTGTCCTGTTGCATCACCCATCCTCTGCGGAGCTTCAGTTGCCGGACAGATGGTCGTACGTTTTCCTGCAAAATGTCTTGATAAACTCTGGAATTATTTTCCCATCAATGACAACAATCCGTCCAGGCCCTGAGGCAGCAAAGCAGCCCCAAACCATGATGCTCCCTCCGCCATGTTTTACAGTGGGGATGAGGTTTTGATGTTGGTGTGCTGTGCCTTTTTTTCTCCACACATAGTGTTGTGTGTTCTTCCCTAACAACCCAGTCTTGGTTTCATCTGTCTACAGTATATTTTGCCAGTAGTGGTGTGGAACATCCAGGTGCTCTTTTGCAAACTTCAAACGTGCTGCAATATTCTATTTGGACAGCAATGGCTTCCTCCATGGTGTCCTCCAATGTACTCCATTCTTGTTTAATGTTTTCCTTATTGTAGATGTGTCAACAAAAATGTTAGCATGTGCCAGAGATTTCTGTAGGTCTTAACTGACACTCTGGGATTATTCTTTACCTCATGCAGCATTCTGCGCTGTGCTCTTGCAGTCATTTTTACAGGACGACCACTCCTAGGGAGAGTAGCAACAGTGCTAAACTTTCTCCATTTGTAGACAGTCTGTCTTACCGTGGACAGATGAACATCAAGGCTTTTGGAGATACTTTTGTAACCCTTTCCAGCTTCATGCAAGTCAACAATTCTTGATCGTAGTTCTTCTGAGAGCTCTTTTCTGCGAGGCACCGTTCACATCAGACATTGCTTCTTGAAACCAGTAAACCCAAAACAGGTGTGTGTTTTTTAAGGGCAGGACAGCTGTCAGCAACTCATCCAATATCATCACACTGATTGGAGTCAAGGTTGGCTCACTCCTGACTCCAATTAGCTCTGGGAGAAGTCATTAAGCTAGGGCCTCACATACTTTTTCCTCCCTGCACTGTGAATGTTTACATGTTATGTGCAATTAAACCATTGCAACATCTAATGTTTGTGTAGTATTATGTTCAGCAGACTGTGTTCTTCTATTGTTGTGACTTAGATGACGTTCAGAGCACATTTTATGCCCAATTCATGCAAAACTCCACATAATCCCAAGGGGTTCACATACTTTTTCTTGCAACTGTATACCGTATATTGTACATCAGTCCCCTAACCTCAATGGGTGTATGATCTAAGGTTCTTAGCTTACTTTCATACATACACATACTAGGGCCAATTTAGACAGGATCCAATTAACCTACCAGCATGTGTTTTGAGTGTGGGAGGAAACCAGAGTACTCGGAGGAAACCCACGTAGGCACAGGGAGAACATGCAAACTCCAGGCAGGTGGTGCTGTGGCTGAGATTCAAACCAATGACCCTAGTACTGCCAGGTGGACCTGCTAACCATTTAGCCTCTCTGCTACCTGAAACATACACATACAATATATTATTTTGAAATGAGTTGTACAACTAGCATGTTAATGCAAACTTGTCACAAACCTGGGCAATCCCTTTCTCTAAACATCTTGCTGTCTCCCCTATTGGACTTTTAATGTGTCTGACAGCCTCATAGACCACTGCAGAAGCTCAGGATGTGCAAGGGGACCTGGTCAAGCTCAGAGTTTCTGGAAAAGTCAAGATTTATATATTTCAGCAACTTGTAGCTCATAAATCTTTTTTGCAAATTAGGTTTCAGTAAATGGAAGCTCTAATATTCATTTTTAAATTAACTTTTATTTTATCAATAACCCCTTCCCACTGCTGCCTCCCAGCCGTTTAAGAGGTTCTAAATGCTGGGAGGTGGACATTCCGATCATGTGACTGCTGTGATTGGCAGTCACAGTTGTCACATGTTTGGACATCTCCCTATCACAAGTTTGCACTGGGAGCTTTCCAGTCCCCACCGGTAACTGTGCTGGGAGCAAACTGGGTGTGCGCTCTCATCACAGAAAACTGTTTACATAGGGCCGCATATATGCGGCCTCCCATCCTTGAAGTCCACCCTCAGAGAGGTCACATGTATACTGGCGGGAAGAGGTTAACAAAGAAAAATGTTCAAGACCACTATGTATTCATTTTAAGCAATAGAAAATGTACATTACTTAAAAGAGAAGTGCGGGTTTAAAAACAAAAATTCTACACATCTAAATGGCTACAGCATTGATCCAATGCTGCAACTGTCACCTGCCAGCACTATGCCTGAGTGAGCACAGTGCAGTGACCATAAGCCACCAGTTCTTTTTTCTGGCCCTCTGGAGGGGGACTGTGGACAGGGTGGGAGCAGCTGGCTCAGCTTCCCAGCGGCATGCTGAAAGGCTAAGCAAGCTGCCAATCAGAGATCTGGAGGATCCTGTCATTATCCTGTGACTTCTCCTTTTAAGCTGGCCATATATTCCTTGCTTTTTTGATCAGACAGAGAGCTGATAAAAACAAAAATTAATTATTCCCCCCATCCATACATGCGAGGTAGATGGAGGAATCCTCCCCACTGTACCATTGTATTCTGACAGTGGGGCTCCTCCACTGTCAGAAAACACTGATAAGTGGCTAAAGCTGATTGACAGAAGTTTCGCTACAGTCCCGATCGACAATTGTTAGATTGACTTCTGTCAAGCAGGAATGGCCATGGATGGATTTAAATTTTACTGGTCCCTGCTGAAATGGTCGAATTTTGATCCATCTGTGGGCAGATGGGCACTAGAGAGTTGATTTACTAAAGGCAAGTAGACTGTTAAGTTTGCAATGGAAGTTACATTTTGCAAGGGACATTGCCCAAGATTGTACATACAGTATATCCAATCATGTGCAATGAAAATTGAGAAAAAAAAAAACATAATTTTTGCTCGGACATGATTAGATGATGGAAGGCAACAGAGCTTTACCTCATTCAATAAACTCTGTAGCAAAGTGTAACTTACCTTTAAAAGTTAATAGTCTATATGCCTTCAGAAAATGATTCCCTAGAACCGGTGATCCATTGGAAAACTGACCTTTACCACTTGTTCAAGTGACATTGTTTACCAATGTAAATAGAGATGGTCTTTTTCTGGGGACAGACAACAATATAAACCTGACCAGAGTTCTGATCCTTCCCTACTATAAAATGAAGAGAAAAACTATTGGTCATTCAAATACTTAGATTTGGCTAGAAAAGAAAAAATTAATGTGTAGCAATCTTGTTTTTTGTAACATTAGTGATTTTGGCAGGTTCGGTAGATGGATGGGCAATGTATGTTACATAGACACATAAAAGAGTGATGGAATAAAAAAGACCAAGTGGTCCATCAGAGTAATGGCAGAAAAAAGACAAAAAGACAAAGTGATTTATCACATGTGCCCTGTATATATATATATATATATATATTTAAACTTTTTCGTCTGAGTATTATTATTATTATACAGCATTTATATAGCAGCACCAGTTTGTGCAGCAATTTACAAAATTAAGGCAGACATTACAGTTACAATACAATTTGGTACAAAAGGAATCAGAAGGTCGTTAGAGCTTACAGTCTGAGTATAGAACTATGTATATCCCAAGCATGTTTTGATCCATTTATTGTTGACTGACTCACTATCTCTGCTGGAATTCTATTCCAAACATCAACTAATATTTTGCTAATATAATAATATAATTGAAATCAGAACTTCTACGTTATAAGTACTTTATAAGTTGAACAACTTTGCAGCAAATACAAACCTGTTATCATTTTCGCAGTCTGTTCCTCAAGTCTCCTTATATTGTTTGCATAGATAAGTCATGTACCATTAAAGAAAAATTCCAGGCATGGTATTTTTTTATGTAGTTCCATGGTCCAGCTTGGACCAATGTAATTATGCATTTATCATGCCGTGTCTGATGCTACTGCAGTGATCCCCCTTTACTTTAGGGTCGCGTGCTGCGTGGCAAGCCTGATGCATTGTGAATACAGGAGGTCGGCCACTCAACATGGGTGCCATATAGTAAATACTATGCATTTTCTGAATGAATGCAGACCATTTTCTGAATCGACCAGGTGGAGGGCGTGATACCACTATCCCACCTCTCCACCTCATCCAATCTGAGAATGTTTTCCATTTGTTCAGAAAATTAAAGCATTTTCTGAATAGTGCTTGCGTTGAGTGGTCACCCTCCTTGTATTGGCAATGCATCAAGCTAGCCGCACAGCATGGGACCCAGAAGCATGTGAAGATCACTGAAGTAGCTGTGATATCCAGCTTCCAGGGGGATCGGTCAGGTATGGTATATACATTGTTACATAGGTCTGTGCTGGACCAATGTAACTATGTAAAATATATCATGCCTGGAATTCTTTAAGTGTATTTATCCCTTCATGCTACCCAAGGAGCACCTCTGCTTAGTAGTGTGTTCTCCTTCATGCACCTCCATAAATCATTTTACAGTGTGTCAGACACTTCAGATTTTCTTTCATTCTTTCCTCAACATATGGCAGAAATAGCTCCACGCACCCTTTGCACCTGCAGTCAAAAGTAATTCATTTGATATGTAGATGTTTGCTACTTTCATTATAAGTCCAAGCCTGACCTCTGTCTCACACCTACCAGTGGAATATGCAAGCCTCTTCATATCGAGAGTCAAAACAAAGGCAGGCATACATCCAGCCAGAGGACAGAAAAATAAATCTTCTGCTGGAACACTTAATCTCCTCACATTCTCCAATGAAACATTTCCCCTTCTTTGAGTTGCAGATGAGAGCTCGTGAATCTGGAAGAGATTGCACACTCACAACTTCCATAGGAATGAAGGGCACATTTTGGAAAGAAATCTCCATGACATAGCCTCGGTTTTTCTTTTTTTCTCCCTTGTTAATGTTGTGCGTGAGCCTCAAAAGCACAGAGTTCCAGCTATAGTTACAGAGCATATCAGTAGCCCAGTGAATTCAGTCTGCTTTGTACTAGTCAGCTGTAAGGCTATAAAATAAGGAGCACATTTGTCTTTCTTCTGTTAATTCGAAACACATATTACAAATTCTTTGTAATTCTCACCAGATGATGGAGTTGTGTGTCTCAGCACTGCTGTATAAACAGAGCACCGAGCCACCTAAATGCACAAATCCTAAAATAAATGAGCCTATGTGAGTGACTATAACTAATTCAAGGAAAGGAATAGAATACTTGGCAGGGTGCATGAAATCAGCATCTTTCCGGGACTAAGAGGGTGGAAAAATGAAAAAATAAATACTTCAGTGATAGACTGAAGTTATTTAGGCCAAACCAGTGTTGATTTGTATAAAATATGACCTGTTTTTTTTTTATAATATGGATAAAAATATAAAGTAGACTTCTGAAATTCTATTTTCAGTTGATCAAATTATTGTGCATGAATCAAAATTCCAGGTTGGATTGCCCTTATTAAATTTCTTGTCGGTTTAAAGTTTATTCTCGCAAACCCAAATGTGGCCTGGATTTCAATGAACAGGTAAATTTTGTATACATTATGCTAAAGCCCAACTGAGCTTTCATTTTTAATCAACTAAATACATTAAAGGTGTATCAAAACAAAATGTATGCAAAGTGTCACAGTTCGTTTTATTTAAAAAGCAGCCAAATTCCAAATAGAAAAGGACATGTTGGAATACCACAAGAACGCAACTGCTTCCATACAGAGAGGAAGTGCCTTTCTCTCCAGCACGCTGACAGGAGACAGGCTTTCCTACTCAGGATGTGGCTGCTTTTAAAAGAAAATGAACAACCCAGTTAACTCATTGCATATCTTTACTTTCCAGTAAACAATAAAATCTTGTCCACCAAGGTGAATTTATAAATGGCATGGTGGACAAGTGGTTAAATCAGGCTCACAGCTACTACTACAGCTCTGAGATTGATGCAGGTTTTAAGAGCCAGTAAAGGGCTTTCTCCAGAATCACTTTTATTGGGCAAAGTGAGCCTTCCCACCAGTGGCTCCCCCAGAAAGAGCCATGGAACAATGGAAAACACCTTCTCCAGCAAGAGTAAGAGAAAGTTGGTGAATATCCGTTCCCCGTTTCCGATCTTATTTAATGGTATATCACTATAAAGCATGAACAATCCTGAGGGGGTGAAAACATTTATAGGAATTGCAGAAAAACACACAAAATGGCAGTTTTACATTTTTAAATGTAACAGGGAAAGTAAAATAAATTGGTCATCGTATTTTTTTTAGCATTCTTGTTAAAGCAGTAAACCCCACTTTGCAACTTTTATCTACAGGTAAGCTTTTAACCACTTCAAGTCCGGACACTTTTACCCCCTTCCTGTCCAGGCCAATTTTCAGCTATCACACTTTGAATGACAATTGCGCCGTCATGCAACACTGTACCCATATGAATTTTTTAGCATTTTTATGAGACAGATAAAACTTTATTTTTGTGGTATTTATTCACCTCTGGGATTTGTATTTTTTTTGCTATATAAATAAAAAGTCCAAACATTTTGAAAAAAAGTGTTTTTCTTATACAATTTTGCAAATAAATAATCTTTCTTCATAAATCTTGGCCAAACTTTATTCAGTTATATTTTTAGTAAAATAACCAAAATTAGTTTATAACCAAAAATTATAATTAACAAAAATGTGTTTTTACATTTCTATTTTTTATATGTTTTTTTTTAACACACCGTCACTCTAGCAGTACAGTGTCACCATAGTGACCCTGTACTACTTGTGGGGGATGATGAAGATTTTTTTCTTTGTTTACACTGATTGCTTTTACACCCATAAAGGCTGTAAACGCAATCATTTCTCCTTCTCTCTGGCTGCATTCTTGCAGCCATTGAGAAATACTGTGAGAGCTGTGATTGGTCACAGCTTGTCACGTAGTACAAGGCTGTTGTGATTAGCCTTGTACCATGTGATCTCTGTGATCATTCACAGATTGCACACATAGTAAGCAATGATGTCAGAAGTGACAACTTGCTTACTATTCTTCATGCGATCACTGATTGGCCAATCAGTGATCACATGATCGGGAGCTCACACAGAGGTCCCGTACAGCGATCGGTGTCCTCCAGACACAGCGGGCACCGAACTCCCAGGGAGCGCGCACAAGCAGGGAAGCGGGGAGGATGTTTATTAACGGCCACCCGCCTCTGCACTGTTCCCGTCCAGCTGTTTATATACATGGGCCGGACGGGAAGTGGTTCATAAAGCTTACCTGTAGGTAAAATGAATATCTCCTAAACAGGCACCATTTAGGAGATATTCACATGTTTTGCAGCCGTTGATGTCACCGACGCATGCGCACTACACTCTGAAGGGATGGCATACATGGTCATGGCTCCCGTGCACATGACATCATCATGGCTCGGCCTTTCAAATGGCTGGAGCCCGTGAACCTGGAAGGAATACCGGTTGAAGATGGAAGCCCTGTCAATGTGCCACTGGAGGGCTCAATGCATTCAATGCATACTAGCACATTATGCCATTACCTTGCAGGAGGCCCAGCTTTTCATTTTTTTTTCTGCATTTACTACCACTTCAAGTTACAGCTGTGTGAAATTCAGGTTTAAAAAAAAAAAGAAAAAGACAGTATATCATCTTGCACGCCATGTGTAACCTAAACAGTACATAATTTGCCTTTGTTATTTGTTAAGTAAGCTTTTTATAGACACAGATAGAAACACTGAGGCCCAAATGTTGCACTGTGTAATCTAAACAGGATGCTCAACATGAATATATATTGGGACAGCATGACTGCATGCATGAACATAAATAAGTAGAAATAAGGTTTCTATATCGGGTCAATATTTTTAAGGTGATCATCTTGAATTCCACAGTATATGTAAAAATGTTTTTTTAAAATTCCAAACAGTAGAACTAGTACAGACATAACATATTAATAATTACTATATTATGCCAAACTTACTGAGAATTTCCTCTCTTCTCAATAATATTTTTATGTGAGTACAGTTAAAATCTTTTTACTACTCATGCATGTGCAAACAGTTCATTAACAGGCTCTGAACATTGGTCGGATAATTTTTGACTTAACCCAAATATTCCTCCCAATATTGGAAGCATACACTTGTTAGAAATATTGCTGAGAGAGAGTTTTTTTCCACACAAAATGATACAGGCCTAGATTATAATTGAATTGTACAGTTCATACATGATTGGTTGTAATCTTGCAGTCAACTTTTCCCAAGTTGGATCTGGTCCATGCAAGTTGAATTCTTTCACCCACCGATACTTTTTCTGATTTTTATTTTAAGACCTATACAAGAACAAACTTTGTAACATGCACCAGATGTACAATATGGCTCCCAAACTATTAATCATAATGTATGCCTTTTTTTTTGCTAATATAAATCCAGAGATGGGTCCAGGTTTCAGGACAGCAATGTTGAGCAATATACAATACATGATTTATAAAATCTCACATAGAAGATGAATATATTTATGCATTTTTCATTTTTTACCATTAACATTTTATTTCTCTTTCCATTTTGTTGTACTCTGCATCAATATATGAAAATTTAGCTCTAGTAGATATGTTGTCAAATGTAACAAGCAATTAACAAAGGCTAAAACAAACCTCCGTAAATAAGGATCCAGGTACAAAAAATTAGGAGCCACTAGCAAGGGGTCTTTTATTTGACAGTAACTTCTGGGGAAAAAAGTACAGATTTTAATCTTTTTGAGGGCTTCCTTGTGAATTGGCAATCTCTCTTCCCTATTATTCATCTCTCTACCTTATTTTAGTGTAAACATATCTCTTCCACTGGTGTTCATTGCTACATAGTTGTATGGTACAATGTGCTTTTCCACTGTTTTTTCTAAGGCCTCAAGGGATAGTAACAATAATATTTCATTATTTTTATTTAAAAAAATTATCTGGTTGACTGTGGACTGACAGATTTCCAGATATTTACAATTTTCCAGTGTTATGAGCTTTTTAAACAAAAAATATTGTGCAGTTTACCAATTTTTAGATGCGATGACTGTCTTCGTTTTTTTATGCTTTTTTCCCTGTGTTTTCAACTGGTGATCCGGCCATTAAGTCTGTTTTTTTCCTCTTCCCTTAATAGACCAATCTGTCAAGCACTAATGGCAGTTAAAGAGTTGATACAAACCATTTACTGCTGACAGGGGAGTTTACAAGGGTCAACTTGTATGCATTTATGTAAGACCGTTATCTCAACATTATATAAACAAACTGTTCATGTAACTATGTAAAAGTGTCAGCTGAAGGCTGGAGTTTGGCTTTAATTTGTTAGTCACGTCCCTCTAAATCTGTTAGTGCATCTAACAATACCCTTTCCACAGATTGGCAGTACTTCTGTCCAAAGGTGTCTCCATTGTTCCTCTATTCAGAATGGAGGCACCCTAAGACAGGAAAGGACTTACTGGCCAGATCACTAGTTTAAAACAGTGGAAAAAATTAGTCTGTACAAGAAATCATATGTAGCCACCACATTTAAAGATTGGTAAGCTGCAATATATGTATTCTTTGTTTTTGGGTTTAATACCACTTTAACCACTTCCCGACCACCCTATAACAGAGCTACAGGATGACAGGGCTGCAGAAAATCACGTATATATACGTGATTTTGCACTTCCAGGTAGGGGCTGTGCACCACCCTACCTGCGCTACCATTGGCAGCTACAGCTGTTGAGTATCACTGACAGGGGAGAGACCTGTGTGTAAACAACACAGGTCTCTCTCCTGCCAGCAGTAACATACTGCTGTGTATTTCTCTGCACAGCAAACAAATACACAGCAGTAAGTTACCCAAGTAAAACACACAGCACACACAGTAAAACAGCACACAACACACAGTTAACCCTTTGATCGCCCCAGATGTTAGCCCCTTCCTGCCCAGTGTCATTAGTACAGTGTCAGTGCTTTTTATTAGCATTGATCACTGTATTAGTGTCAATGGGGATGTCAGTGGCAGTTAGTCAGTTCCCCCCAGTGTCAGAATGCCCTCCACAGTCCTGCAGTCGCCCTATAAGTCGCTGATCGACGCCATTACTAGTATACAAGAAAAAAAAAATTCCACTATATATACCGCCGTTTGTAGACACTATAACTTTCATGTAAACCAATTAATTTGCATGTCCTGGGATTTTTTTTTAGCAAAGACATGTAGCAGAATACATTTTGGCCTAAATTTATGAAGAAATTTGATTTTTTTTTTAATTGTTGGACTTTTTGTTTATAGCACAAAAAATCAAAAATGGACAGCTGATCAAATACCACCGAGAGAAAGCTCTATCTGTGGGGAAAAAAATACATAAATTTAATTTATGTACAGCGCTGCATGACTGCACAATTGTTAAAATAATGCAGCGCCATATTGCAAAAATGGTCAGGAAGGGGGGTAAATCCTCTGGAGGGCAAGTGGTTAAAGTATATTTCCACTTATGCCACCAAACTGGGATAACAGCTGCTTTTTAAGTATTTCATGTTCTCATTTACATAGCATAATGTAAAAAAAAAAAAATAGTCAAACATTTCAGTTTACTTTTTCTGGAAATTCTAGCGCTGAAAAATCCTGTAGTTCTCTTAGTTTATGAGGGAGCTAGGCAGCTGTGTTTTACATAAATAACCCTGTCTATGCAAGCAGATCTTCAATATGAGTTGTCTCCCAGATTGTAAGCTCGAAAAAGCAGGGCCCTCGAACCCCTATTGTATTGTCTTGTTACTGTATTGTCTCATGTTCTGTCCCCCACTATAATGTACAGCGCTGACAAACCTTTTTGGTGCTATATAAATACTGTATAATAATAATAATACACTAGATTTGAACACTATTTTTCCTAACAAAGCATAAAGGTTTAGAAGCTTGGCTTCATTGTATGTTAATGAGGACAGACTTAGGACAGACTCACTGTGAAATGTTTCAGCAGTACTTGCAGTCAGCCATGAGAACTTCTCTTGAGAAAGTTCTAAAAAGTAAGAAATATTAAAATAAAATTACGAATGCTGTAGTGGGAACACACAACAAACCTATAGTGGGATTTTCTAAAATTTGACTGCAAAGCCGAAATATGCTTTAAGTGGTATACTTTCTGGGTTCTCTGAAATCTCTTTTGATTAAGCCATATTGAAACAATGTATTTGATCAGTAAACAGATGTTACTGTAAAATGTTTGCACAGTGCTTTACAGTATAAAGTGGGACAGTACAATTACATGCTCATGGAACTTACAGTCTTTATAAAAAATCATTACTTTTTAGTAGCTGTTGATGCAGAATCCACAACTATTTTACCAAAATGTAATTGCAACTTTAATTGGCAAAGAAGGTTTGAAATGTAGTAGAGCGCTGGTATAGTCACAATCATGCTAGAATACCTAATATTCCATTTTGCTTTGAAAATACCCGCTGGGGATTTTTAAAGTTTGCACGTGTGGACACTTGAATTTATTCAGATATAGTCAATATATAATTTAAATGGTTGACTCAAATACAAATGTGGCCAACATATTCTCCAAATATACAGCAATTTACAAGTAGAACTGTTGATGGGTGGTCACACTAAAACAGATGTAGCTTGCAAAGGTTTTAGGGTTGTCTATGGTCACACACTGATCCCCCATAGACTATTAATTTTTATAGCATCCTTTCTGTAAGAATGCACTTATACATGTATGCATGTGACCCATCTGGTGAAAAGTATGCATAAGATGTCTTGTTTTTAAATCGAGATTACTTGCTCTTTATATATACAGTATATTTGTTATGTATTTTAGTTATCAAGGTTGATGTGGTAGCACAGAATACCAATTTTTCAGCAAGTAGGGAATTATTATCGGTCATCATTTTATAGTATCTTGAATTTAGTTATAAAACTGAAATCACTTTCTTTGGGTTCTTCTGTCCATTAACATTGCTGTTTCACATGGACAATATCCAGCACTTCTCATAAAACCAAAGTTATGTCAGTTATGTATTAAAATACATAAAGCTGTCATAACTTTCCTGAAAGTGAATTCTTACTGTTGGATGGAACCTGTTTACTACAAGAGTTGGCTAATTTATAGGTTTGCTACCACCTGCTCTTCCACTCAATCAAAAGACTAGAAGGACTATCTGTTACTGAGTGGGGAACTCAAGAGAGAGCTAAAATTCTTCCTGATCGTGACTCTGGCTACTGGAAGTCAAGGCTTTGCCTTGTGATATATTTAGGTTGGAATAAAGTTTCAGGTTGGCTTATTTCAAATTTTCTCAGCCTACATGAAAAATATGCAGCGAATCGAAGCCAAATGAAAAGACTCAGACATAGTAACTTTATTATGGTCCATGGTGTCTTTAGTGCTAACAGTCTTGAAATGTATTAGTGGGAAATACTAATTGTGGGAAAGAGTAGGATTTTTACTGCTTTGCTTGTCATCTATATAATAAAATACTTTAATGTAAAGTATATGTAACTGTAGTCCTTTTTTAAAGGACTTTTAAATTAAAGCTAAATGTCTTCAGTAGTATGAAATCCAATTATAATGTACTTACTGGTTACATCATATTTCCACTGGTACTTTTAAGAAGAAATAAACTTTTTGTTGCCAGTGCACACCAGAGCCGAAGACATCTTTGGTTTGCCAGCGTGTCTCTCTTTCTGGAGTCTCATATACCTAATGTGTTATTTCTCATGAAAATGTCACCCTTGTGCAAGAAACACCTCTCCATGTAATATTGGTATGTGATTTACATTGGTCAGGATGGAGAGCAGTGTCAAATTGCCTATCCATCCCCCAGCTAACTGAATCTTTTGTTTTATTTCTCCCATCAGCTAATCCCCACACAGTTATTATTTTTTGTTCCACTTCCCCCTACCTATTAGATTGTAAGCTCCTAGGAGCAGGGCCCTCCTAACTCCCTTGTTTTGAGTTTTATTGTAACTGTACTCTCCCTTTATAATGTAAAGAGCTGTGCAAACTGTTGCCACTATTTAAATCCTGAATAATAATAATTGAAATGTGCAGTTTGCTGATACAGTGCATGCTAGCTCTGCACCACCACTACTGAAACTAAAAGTGAATAAAGTAATTGGTGATGATGTGACTGGTTATATGGGAGAAAGCAAAATGTTCCCAATGTACACGTTCCTGAAGGGGGCTGTAAATGTAAGTGAGGGCTGCAGCAACCACCATCTGGAAATCAAAGACATTCAAACCAAGAAGTATGTCACCAGCACACCAAGGACCCCAAAATAGGTCCAAAGCTTTATTCAGCTTTCACATCAAAGTTACAAAAGTGACATTTTGGAGCCTTGCAAGACCTCTTCGTCAGGCAGGTGACATTACATGCCTAACGAAGAGGTCCTGTGAGGCTCTGAAACATCACTTTTGTAACTATGAAGTGATTGCTGAATAAAACTTTGGACCTGTTATGGAGATCCATGGTGTGCTGGTGACGTACTGGTCATATGGGAGGGAAACCATCCTAACACTGCCATTGTGAGAGTAGTGGCCACTGCTTAAGGGGGAATGAGTGACATCACCCTGGCAATGTGACATTCACGTACCAGTACACCAACTATGCCAAGAATGATGCCTGGGCTTTGCATGTGAGTTACACTTTACTCCTGCAAAACGTGCTGTTTTTTAAGCATCTAGATTATCAGCCTACAGTTCTTCTTTAAACAATTTTTGTTTTACTTACTCCTAAGAAATCCCCAGAAGATTTAATCCAAAATAGTTTTGGGTTACAAAACTCAGTGAGTTCATACATAGAAGTCATTCAGTTTATCTCCATCTTTGTTCTCTGTTTTTTACTGCCGTAAGAATCCAGATCGCAGCTCACAGTGTCCCTGGCAATGTCCTCCATCACATTTATAATTAGACTGTCAAAGGTGAGACACCGCAAGGGGCCTGCAGTGGGGATCACTATGTTACTTAAAAAAGAGCCATGATTAATGCTTTACACCATTACCAGGATGAAACACAGAAATAC
Organism: Staurois parvus; assembly: GCF_062004578.1. NCBI lineage: Eukaryota > Metazoa > Chordata > Amphibia > Anura > Ranidae > Staurois > Staurois parvus. Next base: position 6,705,158 of record NW_028317816.1, on the reverse strand, counting down.
TCAGCAGGTAAGCTGCCCTGTCTGCATGTATCTTAAGGCTTAATTTTCAGTTATGACAGCAGTGAAAATGTATAATGCAGAGTTCTGTGAATAACTTTAAAGCTTTACCTCTGTCAAAAATTTAAATACACAGATTAACTGTATATGGGAGTCTTTTACCTGCTAAATTTGTATTTATTTCTGTAAATTCAGTCTCAAGGTTTACACAGTTTTGCTACACAGAAAACCCAGTCTGGCAGGCAAACTTACCTTTCTTTGTTGCACTTTCACTTTCTCTTACAGATCCCCTTCCCACCTCCACTCTGCGACTGGATGATAAAAGAAAAATCATTACAGTTGTGAGCTCATCTCTCTGTCACTCTGCTTTCTCCTTTGCAAGCATAGTCCTGGCACTGCAGCACACCTGATTGGCTACTCGTGCTGGTCCCTAACTCCCTGAGCTTTGCTGTACAGTAAATTGCAAGAGGCAGATACCAAGTCAAAATCAATTACTTATGCTGGTGCTGTTAAACAAATACACAATACATTAATACAGAGCTGCATTATTAATATTTGGGGTTTTTTTAGATCTTCCTTGAGTTCAGCTTTAATTTTTCTTCAAATATGGGCAGTGCCGGATTTATAAAGGGGTAAAAAGGGGCAGTTGCCCCAGCCCCCTTTGTCAGAGAGAGCCCTAGACTGCCTTTATAAAAAAAATGATAATTATAAAATTTGTTTTAGTACTCTGTGTGAACTAGCTTTCAACTGCAGTGTCCTCAAGATGATCCAGTTTGATGAATTAGTTGAAGATTTAGCAAATGCTAAGCACAGGAAGAAAGACTTTTTGTAAATATTGTAGTGTGATGCACTGTGATGTAAGACTTGCCAGTTCCAATTACCTGTGCAATGAGTATTCTTATATTCTGTATAAATACATATTCATACAGTCAATAAAATTAAGAAATACAAATCTGAAAAGTGTCTTCTTCAGAAACTAACACATATATATATATATATATATATATATATATATATATATATATATAAATATATATTAGAACAAATGCAGTTTATTTCCATTCACTTTTTTATTTGTCATATAATTTATTTTTCTATGTTGAGGGTACCCCCAAACTTGAAGTTCCCCAGGACCCCCAGGGTCTAAATCCGGCAATGAATATGGGCTCCCATTAAGAGCATACCCCAAGTGCATTATATCTAAACTATTTGATGAAGAACCAGGACTGATCTCCTGCCTTTTCTTCACCTGGTTGTCTATTTGCATGATGGAGAAAGAGAACAGACAGCTTTTACTGTAGACATACTCCTCAGAGTACTGACAAGCAAGGTATTGGCTGTTTTAGATAAATGGGTACACTTTGAGTTTCTTCAATAAGCTGGCGATGGGGGAAGAAAAATAATTTTACACATTTTTATGTAAAGCAGGACTGTGGTAGATGAAATGCAATATTTTTTTTTATCCACTTTTATCATTCTGAATAATGATTCTGGAACTTTTACTTTTGCTTTATGGCACCTGTCTTGATCCCTCCCCATTAGTGAGTCATCCTCATCATTGTTAATGCAGTATTGCAGTGGTGGTTCGCTCTGTACAGTTCAAGGAGAGAATGGCCTTGCATATGGGTACTAATCACCTCTGCAAAGTCTTTTTCCCTTTACTTTCCCAAATATTTGACTTTCTAAATGCACTCAATACTATATATTACTTGATTTACAAGCGTCATCTTGCTTATGTTTTCTTGTTTATGTTACCACTTAGAACTTCAGTGCCATGCCAGGATGTACGAATGCCAAAAAAAAAAGTTACATAAAAAGTCACAAACACACATATATACACACACACAGTATGTATATATATATATATATATATATATATATATATATGTACATTGACAAAGTAAAAAGAATTCAAATAATTACGCTAAACATACAGTAGGACATGAAATCACAATAGAAACAGCTTGTAAATAGAAATAGTGTAGAAGATTTATTGATGTACTGGTAAATGGGTGAGCTAGGTTAACCTTTGCACTCATATGCACCCTGGCTCATGTATTATGTGTATCTTACAGTGCTATGTGAAAACAACTACTAACTATTTTGTGTTTGGCCCTCATAAATTCATCTGATAAACTAGCTCTGTTCTTTTACTAACAAACACTGAATGAATCTACTATTCACCCAAAAGCCATTACTTCATAGTTATTATAATAGATTACAGCTATCCATAATAACTATGGAATACATGACAAACATTGTTTCTCATGCCCTTGACTAAGTTTATTTGTTCATAGACTGAATGGAGACTCTCCCTAGCCCTGCCTTCTCTTTTAAACCTATCATGTTTATAGAGGACATAGCATTCTCTGATGCATAAACAAGAGTCCGCCTTATTTAGACTAAGCTAGTCCCAATAGCTCTAGTGTTTATTGTAATAGAATTTTGTAGGTGTCATCTTAATTTGTTTCAGGTCAGCCCTTAGTTAAGCCTCACAGATGTATCCCATCTTGGGAAGATAGCTGTCATATCCTATTAATAATACTTATGTTTCATCTAAGAAACACATAAGTCCTTTCTGTAGCTGTACAAAGCAGTCAGTGTGTTAATTAAGATAAGTGCTTTGCTGCTGCTCTTAGAGAAGTTCTAATGACTAGGGGGTTCTGATTATTAACTCTTAGATCCATCAACATCTGGTCTTTCTCAACTTTGCCTTCAAGTTTCGCACCTCATTTTTCACCATTTCATTGAAAGTTCAGTGTTGTTTCATGACAGCTTTATGAGGGCTTTGCCGAAACTTCATGTATTACATTTAGGTAGTTGTGGAAGTACTGCTAGCCTTGGTTGAGGTTCAAGCACTTCTAAATTAGTGACATTTAGAACTTGTCATGTGTTTCTCATTATCCATTCTAGACTTTTGTTAACGTACAAGTTAGTATAGAATTCTTTATGATGTCATACCACACACTACAACAGTGTAATGTGTGATTAAATTTCAGTCCAACTTTCTTTGCAATAGGATAGCCAGTTTTAAATAGCAACATTTTTTAATATAATGTTTCTCAATTATACAATTTAGACAGACACTTTCGGGTACTTGTGTTATGTTTGTTCATCTTACATTTTGTATCTGGTTTATAATACAAAAACACGATCAGTTCACTATTGATTATTACACCTTTGTAAACTGTAAAACAACAGTTTTGTTTTTTTTGTTACAGTTGGGTTCTATTGGGTTTACTTTTTAGGTAGCATGCATACTGGATGTTTTTGCTATCTATTCTAGCTGCCTTTTCAGTGGTTTTTTTTTCTGCATTGTTTTTATTTTTGCAGTTTTTTTTCCTGCCTCTAAATGCCTCATCTCTAAACAACTATGTTTGTATGGATAAATAGGCTAACATGCAGGGGTGTCTAGAGGCAGGGAAAAAAAGCCAGATGCCCCTAAGAACAGCATTAAAAAACAGTGTGTATGAGGCCTTAATTGTATAGTTAGCACTTTCTCTTCACACTTTATTCTTGCATGTATAGAAGATAACATAAGCTGACCTATTTTTGCATCATCATTTCAAAGTTCTGTGTCTGCATAAAGTCTAGTCTAGTTCTACATACACAAATTTTATTTTCTCAGTAGAACTACTAAAATCCCAAGTGATGTGATGCTATAAACTGCACTCAGTGAAAAAGCCTAAATCACTTTGACTAAGGATGGCCATGCACTGATTTTCATTTGAACATTTGTACAACAATTCTCAGTTCATGTGATGACTTGACAAATGTTGTTCAAAAGTACTTCAATGTTTGCTTTTAATATTTGATTTTGAAGCGATCTGTTCATTCAAGAAAAAAATTCCATCATTCTAATTTTCTTGTTACTGCAGTTGAAAACGAACATCGATTTGACCTCACTAACAATTAAAAAAACAAACAAACATTCCTAAAACAAAAAAAAATCATCCAAAGTTCTACTAGTGTGTAGAAGGGTAACTACACTTTCATGGGAAAAAAAGAATAGCAAATAAAAAAATAATTCTAGCATATACAATAGCTACCCAAGTCATTGTAATTGAATGATGTTTTATTGATATCATTTTCAATCTCCAATGCTGTAATTTTCTGTAAAATATAATGCACTATGGCAACCTTGAGTCATTCTGTACACAGATGATGTACAGCATGCCCTCTAGATATGTCATTTCCTGCTTGAATGATTGGCTTACTGATTTTCCCAGAAGTCTGCACTAAGATACAGGTTAGATTTTGGGTACCCCCTGAAACAAAAATCACATCTAAAGGGATTCAGACTAACAAACGTTAGGAATCTGCAACATAGTTTGGTAAAATGCATCCAATGTACATAGACACCCAGATGTACATAGATCACCCAGAGGGGAATGTTTTTTTCTCGACAAAAGTGGAACTACTCTTGCTTCATGCATCAATTCCGTCGCACAGTAAGGCAATGCTCAAGAGAAGTGGTGAGAAAAATTATGAGGTTTATTACAAGTGGGCAACTTAATTTCTAAATTGCTCCAAGAACATCTTTAATGTGGAAATGCAAAAACCTGTCCCTATCCACTTCTTAGGCCTTTTTCACATGGGGAAAACATAAGTGTACCCTGTGGAGCACCATGTTTACCCACATAGTGATGCACAGGTGTCCTGCACAACCCTATGTAGGCAGTCCCATTGCTGTTAGTTGGGATGCAGGGGCTGCATGGACACAATAGACATGCTTCCATTGTGACATCTGTGTGGGTGTACAAGGACTTAACTGTGCAAGTGTTTTGAGTAATTTTTTCTATTTTTAATGAAAATCTCGAGTAGTAATTCTCTTTCATTTATGTGCAAAACTGTCTCAATATACTGCCCAGTTTTGCAGTTGCAGGGGTTGGAGATAAACATTTTGTATACAGCCCTGGCCAAAAGTTTTGAGAATGACACAAACATTAATCTACTTGCAAGGAAACACGTGCAGTCATCATTGCTTTACACAAAAAATGGATTCACAGGCAGGGATATTGCTGCTACTAAGATTACACCTAAAACAACCATTTATCTGATCAACAAGAACTTCAAGGAGAGAGCTTCAACTCTTGTGAAGAAGGCTTCAGGGTGCCCAAGAAAGTCCAGTAAACGCCAGGACCTAAAGTTGATTCAGCTGTGGGATCGGGGCACCGCCAGTGGAGATCTTGCTTAGGAATGGCAGCAGGTAGGTGTGAGTACATCTGCACACACATTGAGGCAAAGACTTTTGGAGGATGGCCTGGTGTCAAGAAAGGTAGCAAAGAAGCCACTTCTCTCCAGGAAAAACATCAGAGACAGACTGATATTCTGCCAAAGGTTCAGGGATTGGACTTCTGAGGACTGGGGTAAAGTCATTTTCTCTGATGAATCCCCTTTCCAATTGTCTAGAGAACAAAAGGTGAACACTACCATCAGTCCTGTGTCATGCCAAAAGTAAAGCATCCTGAGACCATTGATGTGTGGGGTTGATTCTCAGCCAAGGGAGTGGGCTCACTCACAATTTAAGAATGCCATGAATTAAGAATGGTACAAAAACAGCCTCTGAGAGCAACTTCTCCCAACCATCCAACAACAGTTTGGTGATGAAAAATGCCTTTTCCAGCATGATGAAGCATCTTGCCATAAGGCAAAAGTGATAAATAAGTGGCTTGGGGAACAAAACATCAAAATCTTGGGTCCATAGCCAAGAAACTCCCCAGGCTTTAATCTCATTGAGAAACTTGTGTTCATTCCTCACGAGGCGGGTGAACAATTACAAAAAAACCCACAAGTTCTGGCAAACTCCAAGCATTGATTATGCAAGGCTGCCATCAGTCAGGGTGTGGCCCAGAAGTTGATTGACAGCTTGCCAGGGCAAATTGCAGTAGTCCTGAAAAAGAAGGGTCAAATATTGACTCTTTGCATAAACTCAATGTAGTTGTCAATAAAAGCCCTTGACACTTACAAAATGCTTGTAATTATACTTCAGACTAATAGCAGACAAAATGATCTAAAAACTTTAAAGCAGCAGACTTTGTGAAAATTAATATTTGTGTCATTCTCAAAACGTTTGGCCAGGGCTGTACACTTTCATAACTAATAGGCAGCCTAATTTGTGTTTGATCACATTATTAATTTGTTTGAAACATACCCCTCAATGTGTCATATTGCCATCAATAAAGTATTCACAGAGACTTGTACAATGCTTGCCATAACCCACCTATAGTTTAGTGCACCCTTCATGCAATACCAAAGGCTTCCATTCACCCTGTAGTTGTAATCATGCTCAAAATAAACATTTGTGGACAACACAAGTGATGTAGTGTGCTAAAACATATTAATATGAAAGCTGTTATTAAAAAGTGGATGAAATTATTTTGCATAGTAATCATCTATATTTTTACGCCAATATGAACCTATGAATTTAATTTCCAAATATTTTACTTCATTTTCTTTAATTGCTTTAAACACTACGGTAATATATTCTCACATTGCTTAATCAACATAGGATTTATATGTTGCTACAACATTAAAAACCCTGACATATGACAATATGTTGACTGTGACTCCAAGACTGTAATCCCCAGTAATAAAAATTCTGTGGAAATTTCAGGGTAATGTTTATGTAATAATAATATATATAATAGTTACTGGCAGAGGCCACCAGGTTATTTGGATGCAGATAAGTAAAAGCAGATTGGATTTGGTCTTATAGCCTATCACTTAAAATGAAGAAATATAATTTCTATATATGTTTATGGGAGGGTAGCCATGTTGTTAGAGTTTTTCAGCTAATGACTTGTTACTAGGTTAGGCAACCAGTTAGGTGTAAAATATTTATTTTTCTAACCTCACCTATTTTCCTTTAGGGAGGCAGGACACAATGCATAAAGGAGGTCTGTCCTATTCTGTCATGCCCCCAGCATCTCAGTCATGTTCCTACTGGACAATGTTGCCCAAAATGTATAGGTGAGTGAACATATTTTTATATTTTTTGTAAGCCTGCATGGAATTAAAGGTTCATGTTGGGCCCCACAAATTCCTTTAATATATGATAACTCACATGTATAAACAATGATAGAGAGAAGAGTGAAAGTACAACTGAAAAGATATTTACTGATTGGTTGGGATGAGGAACACCTGCATTTTGTTGCCTGCATTTTCCTGGTTTTCATTTTATTTTTTACACATGTGCCCTTTGAATCAGCCCAAACAGGCACATGATCTTTTTTTATGCCTAATTCTATATATTGTGCTGCTTCTGGTTTGTGGGATATACAGCCAGTTGGACTGACACAATTTTTCTTTTTTATGTTATACTGTTCAGACTGTGACTGCATCACTGGACCACCAATACGTTTTTAGCTTTAAATTTAGCTTGACATTTACCCCTTTTATACCTGTATTATAGACAAAAGGCATTGAATAAAGAAAAACCCAAGTGATTATAGGGTTGGTGTGTGGATGTGTTTCCCAGAGACCTAGTGATCACTTAGGCGCACATGCTGACGTTGTTCAAGGGACAAGCCTTCTTCCTCCAATTTGGCTTTCAGGAAGAGGGCTTGTCCCTTGAAATACGTGAGCATGTGCGTTTGAGTGATGCCTAGGTCTCTGTGAAACACTTCCACATCTCAACTTGGGTTTTGCTTTATTCAATGCCTTGAGTATGTTTTTCACATGTTGTGTCTTTCCATTAAGTAATACCCTAGTCCTTTGTGCCCTCTTGTTGTCATTTTGTCATTCAGCAGAAAGATTTCCCCAATCGGAAGTGGGCTGCATTGGTGAAGCGTATCTGTTACTGAAGTGAATGATTGTGGGAATGCCCTTACTGAGGCAGATCTTGGTCTCAGCAGTTCATTAATGCTATTGTTTCAAAACTTTGGATTAATCTTTTCTACCTTTGTCTATCAATGGCAGATTGGTGGACTTTTGTTTACCCAGTGTTGTATATGAATGGCACTGGATAAATATCCTTTGGGCAACCGATCCACCCCGTAAATTCTTCGCACTGAGCTGTCATTAGATTGCTCGGTACACAGAGACAATGTACCAAGCAAGGGGCAAGGTACCAGGGAATCACTGTAACTGGTCATCACAGTGATCACATGGTACTGTTTGCAGTGCTGATCTCTTCCATTACAACATGAGGAGAGAGATAAGTATATACAGTATGACTAGGGACAGAATGAATGGATCAGCAGCTGCAGATTCATTTCTTCTGCTTTACTGACACAGGGATCGTTTTTACTAACCTTTTCATGTTCCCTCCTTTACTACACTTACTAGCTCCATGTTGTCTCCATGTGACCTACATATTAACTCTTTCACCCCCTTTATTCTGCACATTTGAATTTTAACCCCTTCATGCCCATCCTGCTACTGTATGTGACTAGAACATTAACCCCTTCACTTCCTTCTTCCTCTGTGTATGACCTCCACATTAACGTATCTAGTTCACCATTCTCAATCACTATGTTTTGTATCGGCATGTTTCTTTATTTCTAAAAAAAATTGGCAAAAAAATGAGATCACCTTGGGGTGTCTACTTTCCAAATAAGGGGAATTTTGGCGGTTTTCATACTATTCTGGCATTTTTATTTTAACAGAAAGTAAGGGAAACGTTTTTTTTTTTTTAACTTTTTGGTCGTTCTTCTTTTTTATAGCAGGTTTTAAATACCACCAAAAGAAAGTCCTATGATATCAAACTAATTTGGTACAATGTCACAAAATAGTCAGTCAAACTGAAAACTGAGAAATGGCCTGGTAATAAAGGAGTATTACAGGCTGATACTGAAATGGTTACGTCCTTTTTCACATGGGTAGCAAAGGAGTAGTAAAAACAAGCATTTTTTCCACTCCCAACTGTGCATCTAAAGCCTACGATGGAAGCCGGAGGGGATGGTACAAATGTCACTGCCGCAATGCTTTACCTCGTGGCCACAGAAAAAATCATTCAGTTTATCAAGTTTGACAAGTGACTAAGAGTGTCATTATTTGAGAGTATGTAGGCAGTTACATTTTTAATGGGTATAGATGTTCTTTTTTGAAATGACCAATGTGTAGAATATTTCTGTGACTTTTTCTTTGTACTCATGTAACAATACATGGGGTATACATGCAGCAGCATAACATATTTAAGTTTTTCTAGTAATAACTACATACTCTATAGTAGAGTAGGAACATGTACAAGTGTACTCTGTGTCAGTGGACTGTTACTGACATTCTCTATAGAGAATTCTTCTTCTTGAGTTTCCATAAGGAAAGAAAAAAATTAATTTTACTGTGCAGTCTGTCATACTGGAGACTTTTATTGTCATTAATGCAATTGTGCTTTGTTTCTATCTACCTATCTATCTATCTATCTATACACACACACACGCGCGCGGCATTCAAGTCAAACAGGACTTTTAATTGTACAGGTATAAAAAGGTATGCTATCATGGCGCTACACACAGTACTAAGTGGCAAGTGTGTCTTATTACTAAAGCAGACTGTCCTAAGATGGTTACTGACAAATCTTCAAATGCAAAACTTTTCTGGCATTAATTAAACGCTGGGATAAGTGTATAAATGTAGCAGGGGAGTATGTCGAAAAATAAATGCTGTTTCCACTCCTTGAAAAATGCTCTTTTTTAATCCTAACAACACTCTCAGATAACAAATTACATCATTTTCTGAATAAACTATATCAAACATGATGTTTAATTCAAGAATATCTTAAAGTGATACTAAAGGTTTTGTTTTTTTTGTTTTTTTTAAATAACAAGCATGCCACACTTACTTGCTCTGTGCAATGGTTTTGCACAGAGCAGCCCTGATCCTTCTCTTCTGAAGTCTCCTGCTGGTGCTGCTGGACCCTTTCCCCTGCTGAGTTCCCCCAGGGCAAGCTGCTTGCTCCCAAACTGTCTCTGTGTATCTATAAGACACTCAGAGTACAGCTCAGCTATGCCCTTCCGCTCCCTCCTCACTTGCTGTGATTGACAGCAGCCAATGGCTCCCACTGCTATGCCAATGAAAAGGGAGATATGAAGGAGAGCAGCTTCTCTCATGCACAGAGCTGGATTGCTATCGGGCTCAGATAAGTATTAGGAGGGCTAAGGGGGAATCTGAACACAGAAGGTTATTTACCTTAGGAAGTAACAACCTTAAGTCAAGAAGTCAAGAAGGGTTGAAACGTCTGGTAGGTTTTTATTGCTGTCAGTGTGTCTTTTGGGAATATTTTTGCTCTCTGTTTTTCTGAGAGACACATGTCAATGTAACTGAAATGGAGGGAAAATATCCCTTATAGAACACAAATGAAAAAAAAACCTCAACATTATAATTTCAGAGATTCATTTGTCAATCTTAAACATATATTTTGTAGTAGGATAGCTACTAGTAATGCCTATATAGAAAAGACTTTGGGCAGTGTCATTAGAACTGTGATGTAAAATTGCTACTGGGGCGTTCAGAACTGTTGCAACCAATAAGAAGATAAAAAACAGTTAAATGTCCCTGACTCAATTCCTGAGTTTGTTTTCAGTCTATATAGCAAGCAATAGAACATTTGCTGGCCGTGCATGGATTTGATTACTTGCAAAACTTTGATTTATCTTCCCTTCATTCAGCATTTAAGCCCCAATGTTCAGTGCATGTGGGGCAATCTCCCCATTAACCACTTTACTACCGCGCTATAGCCGAATGCCAGCTACAGCATGGTCATCCAGCTCTGGGAAGGCGTCATATGTCTGTGATCGCTTTGTCCTTTGACACATGACATGGTAAAAGGCCAATCACAGGGGCCTTTTACCACGTTATCAGCTATGTCCAATTACAGCTGACCACTATGTAAATACACTTGCCGGTTATACAGCACTTTCCACAGCAAGAAGCAACTGTCAATGCAGACATCTGCACTGATTATCAGTGCTCTGATTATCAGTGCAGCCCCAAAAGTGCCCAACAGTACTGCCCATTGGTGCTGCTCATCAGTGCCCAGCAGTGCTGTCCAGCAGTGCCCAACAGTGCTGCCCATAAGTGCCCAGCAGTGCTGTCCATCAGTTCCCAACAGTGCTGCCCAGTCAGTGCCGTCAGTGCTGCCAGTCAGTGCCACCAGTCAGTGCCCTTCAGTGCAATCAGTGCCTCCTCATCAATGCCCACCAGTGCTGCCTTGACAGTGCAGACTATCAGTGCAGCCTCATCAACGCACATCAGAGAAAAGTTACCTGTTCGCAAAATGTTATAATAGAAACAAAGAAAAACTTTTTTTTCTTCAAAATGTTCTGTCTTTTTTCATTTGTTTAGCAAAATCACCACTGGGTGTTTTATTTTTTGCTAAACAAACGACAGGACGTTTTGAAAAAAAAGTTTTTCTTTGTTTCTAATATAAAATTTTTCTATTATATCATTGGAGTTATTTCTTCATCTTTGAATTTCATCGTGCTTTAATAGGAAATGTTTATATTGTACAACAACCCCACCCCTACCTTTATAGATAGGTGTAAATTATCGTGCCCACATTAAACATAACATAGCTTAACTTCAGGGAAATAAAAACAAAAAAACTACCATTGCAGTGGACTCCCCCAAACTGCGAGGATTTAATGCTTGTTTTTGCCTGTCTTACCATTTAACAGCAGTTTTACTTACCTTATTATTTGCTCCCCAGATTTCAGTTTTAAACAGCAGTGGGAATTGAACAGAAATGTTGATTTTAGCTCTGAATGACAGTATACCTGCTGTGCAACATATTTCTCTTGGTATACCACTTTATAGAGGTATTTTGTAAGAAAGCTTTATGGACTGTGTCACTCTTTAAGTAAGGACCATATATGGAATCATTGCTTATTCGTGGTCAATTTACAACTTGTCTTTTAGAAAGTTTATTTTATTTACACAAAAGCTTAACCCAAGCATTCCTAAAAATAAATATCACATAATCACATTGGGCTGATCTAGTGCTGCTAATTACCTTATATTGTAGTAATATGACATGCCATTAATAAACGGGATCGCAGACCAGAATAACAAACACTGATACTAACATCACTGAAGATTACTGCCTATGAGTCAATGTCAAACAGACTTACTGATAAGAATAAATAATCTATATGCGATCTGATCCTTGTAAATACTCTGTGTGTGTTTTATGAACATTTTTTTTCCCATTCTCATGTTTGTTTTGTAATTTACAAGCTGTTGAGAAATACAAATAGCGTATAGTGGAATAGACTCGTATTTGCATTCTGTAAAGTTTTAGAATTCTTTTCAAGATAAAAAAAACAGGGGCACCAACATTTTATGGACCAGTGTTTCTTTGTTTACATTTTATGTTTAAACACTGTTTTGAAATAATGAATCATGTATACAGGATCTGTCATATGAATAGCATCTCTGAACTTCGTAAACCAATCATAGTCAAATACAAACTGACTCATATGATTTTAACACGTTTATTTAAAGGTTACTGTATCTCAATTACACATGTTTTACAGTACAGTTTGTTAGTTATTTTAAAGTGGATGTAATCCTAAAGGTGAATGCCTCCTGTATGCTCCATTTTGACTTTGAAACATACTACTAAAAGAAGCATTTTTTAATATCCATTTGATGAGTACAAAAAAAAAACTTGATCTTGATAGAAATCTACTGAGCGTATAATTTTCTGTGCTTTCTGCCTGTGCTGCACTGTTATTATTTAAAATAGTTTCCCAGTTCTCTGTGTGGACTCCAGAACCCATCACCCATATCTCATGAAGAAGAGGAGAGGGGGAGATATTTGTTGTCCAAATCAGGAGAGTAGCCTAGGGTGACAATGCTGCCACTCCATATTTACAGTTTCTGAGCATTGTCACCCTTGAACAGGGTGGAAGTAAAGGGACAAAAGCCTAAAGAAAACTAATACAGCCACCACATCTGTAGGGTGGTTAACAACAATATATTATTTTTTTAATTATTATTATGATTAATTATTTTACGTACACTTTAATGCAAACTCATCATAGTATTATATTAGCAGTCTGTTTCAGAATATTATTGTACATGATAGGTGAATGTTTTTTTCCATAGTCCATACTAATAGGCTTATACAGCATAAAACTCAAAGCCAGCATTTTTTAATCCCTAAATACCTACTTGACTCAGATATCAATCCAGCAATGTGCATGAGAGCAGCAGGTCTCTCCACTGTCACTCAACTTGCTAGACAAAGAGGCAACAGATGGAGCCATAGCCTCCTGCTACTGTCAATCACAGCCAGCAAGGAGAAGGGTTGGGGTCGAGCCAAGCTCTGTGTTTCAAAGGGACACACATAACCAGCTCAGGAGTGAGCACGCACAAGTGCCCCCATAGCAAGCTGCTTGTAATGAGGAAGGGGGGAAAGGCCAAGGGGCGCCTATGGGGGACCCCATAAGAGGAGAATTAGGGCTGTCACATTTGTTATTTTGTAAAAATAGAATCACTTTAAGTCTTTAGTAAGGCAAAAAATGGTTAAAATATTAATTGCTGTTTTTTTTTTTGTTTTACTTCTCACTTCCTGTCCCAGGCATGAATGCAAACAGACAGAATTAGACAGAAATGTTACCCTTCCCCATTATGCTGCCTGTATTCCCTGTAGGATAATTGTGTTCAAATTCCTGTTCCGGGGAATAAATCTCCCCAACATGGATGCAGACCGCTATAAAAATCAGACAGATGTTTTATCCTGCCCCTACTTTAACCAGCAAGTGAAAAAAACTGTTTTAGTTGCACATGTTGTGAAAAATGCCCTAACTTACAGCAAGCAATCAGCATATACTGTATCTTTCATTTTTATCTGTTATTATCTGTGCCTCTCAGCACGGTTCACCACCTGAACTCTGTAGTAAATGGTTCAAAATCTCCTAAAATTATTTTAATGCATGTTAACATCAACAGAATTGGAAAAAAGGAGAGACCCCCCCTAACACTGGGACTTTAAAAGCTTAGAAAGTACTGGAAGTATAAAATTAAGTACTTTATAATCAGGAATGTTTCCCTTCTTTTCTCAATACAAACATGTTATCTAACCTGAAGTGCTGCATTCCAAAATGCAATTATTGCTGTTTTTGTTGCTGTCGCAAATGTGTGCCTCAGAGATGGACGCGGTTCAACCATTTATCTGGCAGATACCTTTGTCCATACGTGGGTGTCTGACTCTCGCAAGGCTCCTCCAAACAGCTGGAAAGGGGGAAATCGCCCCTAGCGACCTCTCCTACGTCAGTGAGTCAAGCTTCCCCTCCACCCACACCTGAAGCGCTTGGAGCCAAGCCATCCCTGCCTGACAACCGCAGATGTTTCACCTGTGGGAAAGCCAGACATCTCAGGACGCAGTGTCCTGAGCAGAAGCAGATGACATCATCTGGCCAGCCGGCCAGCAACTCTTGTTCTGTGCTGTTCGTTCGCAGGAAGATGCGGGTAACCCCCGCCAACTTGCAAATAACCACCGTGGGCAACCGGTCTGTAACTGGTTTCCGGGGCAGAAGTCACCTTGATCTGGCCAGAGCTGATTGAGCCAAGGAACCTCATCCCAGGAAAGTTCCTTACCCTCACCCGGGGGACCCGTTCAAGCATACCCTGTGCAAAGGTATTCCTAGATTGGGGTGCGGGAAGGGGGATGCGGGAGGTGGGGGTCCCCGAGGAAATTCCCACACCTGTTTTGTTGGGTGCTGACCTAGGCACTCTTGTTTCTTATTATGCCCCTGCCGAGAATACCCGGAAGGGCCCCCTGGAACTCTCTGGACATGCCAAGGTACTGTGGGCAGATATTGGGGTAATGTCTGGGCCGCCTGTGGATGGACAGAGGGAGGGGGCTGGGAATGGAGTGGGGCTACAGGATTCTCCATTAGCCGGAGAACAAGAAGAAATCCCCTTGCCTGGGGAGGTATCGAACTCATGTGTCATTGATATTATAAACGTGACTGTTGATAATGGTAAGGATGACAATGGAGATGATAATGTCAGTAACGTTGATGGTAATGTCAGTAATGTCCTTGATAATGTCAGTAATGTTGATGAGAATGTTGGTAGTGCTAACGATGATTATGATATTCATGATGAAACAAATGATGCATTTTCAGTGTTGGGGGTCACCCACAGTGCTGTAAAGGGGGCAGAGGTACAATCTCTGGGGGCTGAGCAAAGGGAGGGTCTGGATAGGCCTATCCCTTGCCCAGGTTCAAAAGATTATGCCTTGATAAGTGCCCAGGTGTTGGCCTTGCATGGGACTGGGCAGCCGGCTGGGACTTGTAGTTCCACGCATCAGGCAGCACTGAAAAGTGATTCCCAAAGGAGCTTCAGAGGTCAGCTAGCTGTGAGTTGCCCTGCTAAGAAAGGTACACAACAGCCGGCTGGGACTTGTAGTTTCACGCATCAGGCGGCACTGAAAAGCGATTCCCAAAGGAGCTTCGGAGGTCAGCTAGCTGTGAGTTGCCCTGCTAAGAAAGGTACACAACAGCCGGCTGGGACTTGTAGTTCCACGCATCAGGCAGCACTGAAAAGTGATTCGCAAAGGACCTTCAGAGGCCAGATAGCTGGGGCTTGTAGTTCCACGAGTAAGGCAGCCCTGGAAAGCCATTCATATGGAGATTTCAGCCTGGGGCTAGGCGTGAACTCCCCTGCTAGGAAGAGTCAACACAGGCCTGACAGGACTAATGGCCTATCCACAGGGGGCTGGAAACCTGAAAGCCTGTCATCTGAGCTGACCTGTCATGGTGTGTCAACAGGCAAACAAACATGGGTCCGAGACAGTGACAGCACACCTGGATTGGAAATGCGAGGGGTCTCCAGAGCTCAGAGAGGGGGCTGTGGCCCTCAGCCTCAATCCCCTCCCCTTTCCACTCAGGTCCCGAAGTTGCTGGCAATGCCTCTGATAGATGGTGTCTGGATTCAGGAGAACCCATGGAGAGCTCACCGTGCGGTACAGGAGCTAGACGGCAGAATGTCTGCCTCCCTCCTGCCTTCTGCCAACTTCCTCTCCTAGGAGGTGCAGGCTGAATGGGCCAAAGAGACCGAGGAAATGGCGCAGTCAGGAATCCAGGGGTCCGCTAGGGTCTGGGCATCCCCGGTAGTCGTGGTCCTCAACCAGGATCAGATGACCAGGCTTTGTGAGGACCTTGGACAGCTGAGCGCCAGCCCTGTGGTTGTGGCCTGCCCCATGCCCGGGGGCCATGAGGTGATGGAGCACCCAGAAGGTGCCCACTGTTTAACCATCATGGACCTGAGCAGGGGGTATGGGTCGCCATCTCCAACCCAGGAGGTTCGGGACGAGTCAGCCTTCACCACCCCATGTGGCTTGCCTGAATTTATGGGAAAGCTAGTTGGGGTTGAGAACGCACCAACCACCTCTCCATGGGTCAGGAATGACCTGCAATGCAAAATGGAACTGAGTACAGTTACCCACTTTAGGGGCCTTGCGGTGTTCGACCCTGTCTGGGAAGAGCAACTCAGGCCCCTGTCACTAGTCAGGAACCAACTGCCCATGCCTAGTCTGACAGTTGAGAAGGGTAACTGTCAGAGGGGCATGTCAGTGGTTCAGTTTTGGGAACCACCAGTAGGAAGAGACCCCCAGAGGTCTGGGCATGGGGAGGATGAGGCAGTGGTGGCCTGGTCTGCTCCCCAGGCCAAAAAGCAGGTTACATCAGTGCAGCTGGCTACAGTAAGATGCCTGTGTGCAACTGTCATGACTCAGCTGGACCTGTGACTGACCTAGCAGACAGGAAACTGGAGGAACTGGTGTCCTGGATGCTAGCAGGTTATGAGGACTGTTCATCTTGGATGAAGGTACCTGTGGACCCATCAGGGAGGCGAGTTCCAGTCTTCCCTGTCTGGTTCCGGTGCACACAGGCGCCACTACCTTCAGGCCAGATGTAGTCCTAGGCCTGAGGAAGAAGATGGGAGAGGGAAGTCTCCTCTACCTCGACAAGAAGCTACATATTAATATGCTAGCAGGTGACACCCCTGAGCCGAAGTGTTTTGTGAACAAGTGGGCACCCCGGCAGTTGCCACGGTATTCGGATAGCCACCGCCGACTGGTGCCCACCCGTGACCACTCACTTGGTTGGCACAGCAGTGTTGCCGGGGAGAAAAGATTCCTTTTCAGACGAAACTTGGTCATCCCACCGTGCAGCAGTACCAGGTTGACCCAAGGTGAACCTTTGGGTAGAGGTCGGTTGCGTCAGGAAGGAAATTGTAGTTCCCTCTCATGCAACTACCTGAGGGGGAGGTGTCGCAAACGTGCGCCTCAGAGATGGACGCAGTTCAACCATTTTGTTAGGCATCTCTATTTTCTCCTTTCATCTTTCCACCCCTCCCTCTCACTGAGAGGAGACCTCTGGCCAGTGTGGGTATGTGTACTGTTTATGGGTCACTGGCCAGGCAAGGCATTTCTAGCTCGGGGCCGAGCGGTCTGCAAAAGTGTAGCCTTTCTCACCTAGGCCAGGATAAGGCCAGGATTCCCAAGAGAATTGGAGCCTCACTGACCAACATGCCTGTGTAGTTTCACACCTCGTAAAACAGATAACGAGCCTTCCCAGAAGTTGAAAGAAATACTGACCTGATGAGCCTAACTCAGTGGAGGTGACAGAATCAGATAAACTCTGTTAAACTCCATTTTTCCACTATGTCTCATATCTTGGAATATGAGAGACTTACATAAAAAACAGACATCCCGTCAGATTGGCTAGGAGCAGGCGAACAGTTTGATGGGTCATTCGAATTATCTCGAACAATCAGGGGAGCCGAAACATAGAACTCATTAACCGTGGAACATATAATTTCATAATTCATATCTAGATAATCCTCAGACTTGTCTGCATAATAATATACCCGCGGGTAAATTGTCGCGTGTGCAGCTGGGAAGTTATAGACCAGAATATGAATTATGAAGGATGTTGGTTCCAATTTTGGGTTCCGCCTGCCGATCCCTCCCTAAACAGAGTATTGATCAGTTACTCAGAACCACCCCCCTGCTGGGATACTTTAAAACAGGCTATCAGGCCTAAGAAAGAAAGTTAAAGATGTCTCCCATTCTTAACATCAATATACCACCTGGGGAGACCTTTCTTTCTGAAACGTGATCTGCTTCCATTCAAGGCTTAATGGCAAGTAACTTAACCCTTTACCTTCTCCCTGTTATCTCTTTGCTGTGGTGTGCTGTTTTGTATGTATATATATATATATATATATATATCTTAGTTACATCTTCTCTGTAAATATTTTATTGCACCTGTTTGACCCTTTTAGTAATAAATTTCTCTTTCTGAAAGTGTTGAACTGTTTCTACAGCCCTTAATTGCAATTTCCGAATCCCTGCCTTTAAAGAGACGCTACTATTTGTTTTAACTCTCTGTATAACCGGCCTGTGTCAATGACCAGGTTATGCGGATGATTATTTCAATTATTATAGTGTTATAGCGATATTGCGAGTTCCCTCTTTCTCTGAACAAAAAGGAGGTGGTGGCAGTGTGAAGGGGTTAATTGCGTAATTAACCTGACCCAGCAACAATCACTCAGGCTGACGGCACATCAATCTGTTGTCCATTAGCTGGAAAATCGTTACGCGCGTCACATCGCGGTTTTAAGCGGCCAGTCCTTCGGTCATGAGTTAGATGAGAAGGTCTGGGGTTGCCACTTCTGCAGATCTTTAAGCTTTTCCCCTCTACCATCCAGGAAGCTAGGTATTCAATGGATGGTTTAAGAAATGTATGGATTTTTATTTTAATGCAACTTAAAGCCCAATGCCAATGCCCAGTGTTTTGTCTTGTCTTTCTTCTTCGTCTCCTCTCCAGTGCTGGGCAGTACCCAATGAAGCAGAGAACCGGAGAGTACAAATCTGGTGCAGCTGTGCATGGCAGCCAGTTAGCTTCTAACTTCAGCTTGTTCAATTAAACTTTGACAAAAAACCTGGAAGCTGATTAGTTTCACAGCTGATTGCACAGCATCTCCGGATTTTGCTTTAGTAAATCAACTTCTTTATGTTAGTGTAGAACGTCATGATTATACACCTCCAGTGGGCAGGCTTATGACAACCTGCAAATAAACAGAAGGTGCACTGGCATTGTGTAAAATCCTGAAAAAATTTTTAACTGGTTAAAATAAATATATTGTACTCACAAATGTGATAAAAAGACATACTTCTTTCCTTTTTTATAAGGAACATCTCATCAACCAACAAATGCACTTATTTGTCTATTAATACTTCATACGAAGACCAGCTTCTAATATAGTGGCTAACTCATTTTGAGGCAGCACCTCATCATCAGAGCCAACCAGTCCTGACAACCTGCACTCACAGAAAGTGGGTTTAATGAGGAAGAGGACTGGCGGTAGATCACAGAGAGCCTGGGGATGATTTACTAAAGGCAAATGTGCTGTTTACTTTGCAAGGGAAGTTGCCACAGTGCTTATGGAATGAGGTGAAGCTCTGCTGACTTCCATCACTCGGTCATGGGCAAGGAAAAATGTTTTTTTTATGATATAATTTTTTTATTTTTCAAATTTTTGAAGAAGAAAAATATAACAAACCCAAAAGAACATGGCATTATAGGTGTGACCATAGCTCGAACCAAGAACCAAAACCAAGCCCAAACAAGGTATCCCATTATACTAGACCTTTTGGATAACATGTCAGCAAGTCTTGTTGTATGTCTCATAGCCTACACTGGGACCATGACCAGTTGAGTTTCCTAGGTTAAATTTAACAAGTACAATTTGTGGTCCAGATGCACCCAGATCAGCTCAGGTAACACATTTCACCTATAAACTATAAGAAATAGTAATAATAGATAAGTGGGTTCCAATAAAAACTCTTAGGAGAGCCCCCCCCCCATTGGAACCACTAGGGGATAACAGCACAAAAATGCTCTTTTTTAATTTTTCTTTCATGTGATTGAGTATTCTGTGAAATATTACCAGGTTCACTAAGCTCTGCAGCAAATTCCCTTGCAAAGTTAATAGCCTTTTTATTTTTAGTAAATCAATCCCAGTGAGTCTAAGGAAGAGAGCACAGGAGATGAGGTGAGTATTGCAGTGAGAATTTTTTTTCAGCTGCTGAGGGACTAAAAAACATTTAGTTTTATTTTTCAATCATCCAAATATGTGGGGGCTAAATCCCTTTCTTTAATTCTATATGATTGGGTATTTAAGAATATTCACTGCATAAATATTATCTACTCTTTTAGTAAATCATCATATTTAATTATGTTACATGGTAAGTTTGATGGATTTCTTTTCATTCAACAAAACATAGTTCTTTGAACTGCACAGTCTGAACCACTTTGAATAATGACATTCTTTCTTGCACATCTGTAATGATTCTTGTAATTTATGGATATGGTTTAATAGTTGCAGTTTGGATTTGGTTTGTTTGGAAACAGGGGTTCACAATTTATATCAAAGCTGTGTACAAGCATTGTTTAACACTATTTTTTATTTCTTTGTGGTGTTATTTTTAAATTGCTTGGTTTATTTATTTTGGTTGATCTTGTTGGTGGTCTTCTCTTGATCTAGCACTTCAGGTATAAACTGTGGAATTCAGTCTTGCATATAATGTTTTTCATTTTTCAGTTTGTGTTCTTTTTTTTGGTTCTTGCCTAAAGGATAACTTGCACTTATGCGAGTTAGAAACCATGATGAAGTTAAAACATTTGGATCATCTTGGTTATCGCAATGTATTATTTTAGATCAAGCAATTGTACAATGGGACAGCTTGTACAAGACATGCTTTGGCTTTGCATATCATAAATGACACTAGTAGCCTCCACCTATTATAAAACAAATCAGCTTCTTTATTGTTTTGCCTAGGAATCAGTGCAATGCAGCATAAAACAAAAGGTGTCTACCCATGTCCCATTTTAGACTTAAAGTATTACTAAACCCACAACAGTAAAATCTGTCTGTTTGGACAGCTAACTGCCCTACAGCTTTTAACTCTATTTTTTTTACTTTGAATAGAGTATGGAAGGGTTAAATTCCTAACTTGTTATTTTTTTACTGTCTGTATCCCGCTGGGAAGATTCTCTTCACTACATTAGTAAGTGAAAAAATAGGCTAATACACCCCCAAATCACAAGATCAGTGCATACAGAGTTAAAGTGTTACTAAACCCACAACAGTAAAATCTGACTGTATATGCAGTAAAGCATACTTGTTATACTCACTGTAGAACCTAAGGGGTTATTCCTCCACATTATGTAAAAAGGATGTTTGATCATCTCTTCTCGGATCCTCCCCTTCTTCCAGTGTCTCCTAAATATTACCTGATTGAACAGAGGCTTGGGGGCAAGCTGCACATGCTTAGTTTGGTATGTATTGCTAGGAAGTTTTTTTTTCTCCTGGGAGAGTGCATGTGATCAGCACAGGGACAATTAGCACTCTCCAGACAGAGGTCAGGGGTTCTGCATCCTCCTACAAGGGAATAAAAAACAAGCTTTAACCAGTGCTTTGCTGGACACTGATAGAAGTCACAAGACTGCTCTAACAGCTGATGAGAAAAGATATTTAGCAGTTTATATTTACTAAAACATATGCATTTCCATGTTCTGTGTGCTGTGGGAGACCAGATATAGTGAATACAGGGTCCTGGGTTTAGTAACACTTTAAGCCTAGTACACATGATTAGAATATCGAATGAATGATCATTCGTTTTTTTCTCTCTTTTTTTTTTTTTGCATGCTAGCCTCATATTGAAAATGAAAAGGTTACTAGCGTTATGAAAATTCTAATACGACAGAACTTTGGAAGCAATCTAATGTATTATATAGTATTGTAATATATTCTTTAGTTTCTGAGCATGCACGGTCTTGGTCATTCAATTTTTTTATGGACAAGTACTGTACTGAAATGAATATCGTTCCTTCTGTTATTGTACAAGAAAAGTTTTTGTGCTTGTCCCTTTGGATAATTTTGCATGAACTGTCGTGATCGGCTCTCGAAAGCTGTGTACTAACGATCAGATTATCAAACGATCACTCCGAAACGGTATTTTCTGTCCAATATTCTCATTGTGTGTACAAGGCTCTAGGGTGGGTGTGCTACTGATAAGATACAAAGCCGTGGAATGTGAACACAGTACCCAGACTTTTACAGATTGGACTGTTCTAAAAGTAAAGCATTGTAATTTTTAAGTTTCTTGAAACACGTTATGTTTCACTATTTATTTCTCTGGAAATGTAATTTCTTTATTTGGACAACACTACAGGAACCTTAACCACTTGCCACCCTGCCACTGTATATATACGTGTGCAGGGCGGCACTGGGGCGCAAAACCATGTTTTAAAATGGGTTCTGCGCTCCCGACGTTTTCGCCGGCAGGGGGCGCGCGCGCGCTCCTGCCGGCCCCTCGGGTGACACCATTTGATCCCGGAGGGATCAATCATTCGATTTCAGCCAGTGATGTCTGGCTGAAATCAGATGATCGGTCCCTGTCCTATCCTGTCCTGTGTTGACATTTACACAAGACAGGATATGATGTCATTCTTCTCTGCCTGGACACATTCCGTTCCAGACAGAGAAGAAGACATCCAAACAGTGAGTAAAACAGCACATACCCACAGTTAGAACACACCTAGGACACATTTAACCCCCGGATCGCCCCCCCTCCCCCAGTTAACCCCTTCACTGCCCTGTCACCAGTGTCACTGATCAGTGAATCGATTTTTACTGATCACTGTATCAGTGTCGCTGGCGACTTCCGATAGTGTTAGCTCCCCTCCCAGATAGCGCCAGTTTGCCCGCCAGTACACCAGTAATCCCGTTTAACCCCTTAATCCCCCCCCCCTCAGTTAACCCCTTCACTGCCCTGTCACCAGTGTCACTGATCAGTGAACCGATTTTTACTGATCACTGTATCAGTGTCGCTGGCGACTTCCGATAGTGTTAGCGCCCCTCCCAGATAGCGCCAGATTGCCCGCCAGTACACCAGTAATCCCGTTTAACCCTTTGATCGCCCCCCCCCCCCAGTTAACCCCTTCACTGCCCTGTCACCAGTGTCACTGATCAGTGAACCGATTTTTACTGATCACTGTATCAGTGTCGCTGGCGACTTCCGATAGTGTTAGCGCCCCTCCCAGATAGCGCCAGATTTCCCGCTAATACACCAGTAATCCCGTCTAACCCCTTGATCGCCCCCCCCCGAGTTAACCCCTTCACTGCCCTGTCACCAGTGTCATTGATCAGTGAACAGATTTTTACTGATCACTGTATCAGTGTCGCTGGCGACTTCCAATAGTGTTAGCACACCTCCCAGATAGCGCCAGTTTGCCCGCCAGTACACCAGTAATCCCATTTAACCCCTTGATTGCCCCCCCCAGTTAACCCCTTCACTGCCCTGTCACCAGTGTCATTGATTACAGTGAACAGATTTTTACTGATCACTCTATTAGTGTCACTGGTGACTTCCGATAGTGTTTGCACCCCTCCCATATAGCTCCAGTTTGCCCGCTAATGCACAGGATTTTTTTTACCAAAAACATGTAGCAGAATACATTTTGGCTTAAATTTATGACTAACTTTGAGTTTACGATATATTTTTTATAGCTGAAAGTAGAAAATATAGTTTTTTCAAAATTTTTGTGATTTTTTGTTTATAGCGCAAAAAATAAAAAGCGCACAGGTGATAAAATACCACCAAAAGAAAGCTCTATTTGTGTGAAAAAAAGGACGTTAATTTTGTTTGGGTGCAGCATTGCATGACCGCGCAATTATCATTTGAATTAGTGCAGCGCTGTATAGCAAAAAAAGGCATAAATTACAGTATCTATACCATAGTTTGTAGACGCTATAACTTTCACACAAAGCAATCAATATACACTTATTGGGATTTTTTTACCAAAACATGTAGCAGAATACATTTTGGCTTAAATTTATGACTAACTTTGAGTTTACGATATATTTTTTATAGCTGAAATTAGAAAATACTGTTTTTTTTCAAAATTTTCGTGAGTTTTTTGGTTATAGCGCAAAAAATAAAAAGCGCACAGATGATAAAATACCATCAAAAGAAAGCTCTATTTGTGTGAAAAAAAGGACGTAAATTTCGTTTGGGTACAGCATTGCATGACCGTGCAATTATCATTTGAATTAGTGCAGCGCCAAACAGCAAAAAAAGGCCTGGTCATTAAGGGGGGTAAATCCTCAGGAGCTCAAGTGGTTAAATCGTAGGGTGCTCTATAATGGTAATCACAACCAGAACCTACAAGATAAGCCTTGTAAGCCCTGCCCTTCTATCAGCCAACATGTTGGATAGGTGATTTCACTAGCCCATAGTATGGGACAGTTTGTACTGTAGGCTCTGGTTGCAACATTACTTTTAGAGTACCCTGACAATTCAGCTTCTGGGGCACTTTGGAAGGAAGTTATGCAGGTGGGCAACAGGGAGGTGCCTACTGTCCAATTAGTAAAGAAAGTCAAGGGTTTGCTTTAATGAGACTTGT
Source organism: Staurois parvus (assembly GCF_062004578.1). Lineage (NCBI taxonomy): Eukaryota > Metazoa > Chordata > Amphibia > Anura > Ranidae > Staurois > Staurois parvus. The sequence goes on along the minus strand of NW_028317816.1, from coordinate 6,680,733 downwards.
AAATTAATTAGGATATGTACAATTTAGCCTAAAAAAAAGAAAAAAGAAAATACTTACCTTTCCTTTCACCTGTGCTGCTGAACACTGCTTGGACACCACCCCAACACCTTCCCCATGACACTGAAACTCCTGGAGGCATTTTGGAAAGAAGTTATGCAGCAGTCAACAGGAAGACTTACAAAGGAAATGTACAAATTAGCCTAAAAAAGAGAGATAAAACTTACCTTTCCTTTTGCTTGTGCTGCTGAACATTGCTTGGATTCCCCCCATAGTCCTGCTCATTCTTACATCACTACTGTGTCCTGTGGTGATGTGGAGGTCAACGGTATGAATCACTGTACTTCAGAGTTTTTTTAAGATACCTAAGCACAGAGTAAAATTGCAACAACATATGAAACATTTCCAAGGAACAATAGGCATGTATAGTGTGCATTCTTAGTTGTCAGGCATTCAGTATCAAGGACCCAATACATAAAATAGATACTGAAGAAAAGCAGTGCAGCTGCTATGGAAGCTGCATTTGCTATTTACTATAAAGGGAATCTGAAGACTGTCATTGCTAAACTCTCCTTTTGATGATTCCAAGGCTCTATTGCAAGTTAGAGTCAGTATGACAGACGTGTAGTCTGTACCTTTTAAAGCAAGCTATTGAATGTTTTTTTACACTTATACGTAGGTTTCCTTTAAAGTGTATAAGGTCTTATAAGATCTTATTGGAGCATTAATGTAGACTAAATCGTTTGCCTTTCAAGTGACTATTTAAAGCACATTGCTCATGTTTTGGACTGGATTTTAATAGGGAATATTTTTTCACTTACACTGTATTTTTAAAATTACTTTTAAACTTATTTTAGGCCAAAGAAAAGTGTTTGACCTGCCTTCTGGCAGCTGCCTGTTTCGAAGTGATGTCTACGACAACCATTCCAGTTTTATGTACGACAGCTGTACAACGTGCACCTGCAGGGTAAGTAAAGCACCTGCAACCAAATATGAGCTTTCCCTCTGGATCCCTTTCTCACATCTGTCACTTGTCCAGATATACAAAAGGCCAGTAACACACTGAACTTGTGAGTGACATCTGATTACAGGGTTTAATTCATGATTATAACTGTGATTTTATTATGTCACATACTCAGTACTTATATTTCAAGTGTAGACAATAAAATGGCACTATGTCATTCAGAAAATGAACTAGCCTTTTAGGAAATGAATACTGGAACACTGTGATCTTAAAAACATGATGGCAGTGGAAAACAAGTTTGTATAGTTTTCAGAAGAGGACATTTAAAGGGAATGTATAGTTTATTTATGTTTTTTTTTATTATTTTATGACTAAAAATTAAATGTGAAAAATACTGTATGATTACATTTTCTATTAAATATTATAGCAGAACTCCGGGCAAAACTTTTTTATATGTCCTTGTTGCTGATTTCCTACCTTCCCAAGGGTTTCCTGTTTGTAAGACTGGTGTCTGATATTCCTCCTATTCCTCCAGCCACCAGTCTTAGCACTTCCCATCTGTAGTTGTGTTCTTCAATAAGCAGGGATGTAATTCCGTCCCTACTTGCTGTAGTGGGCTGGACAGGAATCACAGACTGCCGGTCTGTACACCCATGGAGGTGATGTTCTGAAAATGACAGCCCCTTTTTGACCCCCTAAAATGGCTGTATCCAAAGTCTTGAACAGCCCTTAAGCTCGTGCCACCCATGAATTGTGGCCTCATCACGGGTGCTCAGAACCCTAAACACTCACATAATACTGTACACATACTGTTTCCTGGTTCCAGTTTCCGCCACCGCTGCCTATGGCCCCCCTGTCACATCACTAGTTGCTAGGACCGCCTAACATCTAGCAACCAGTGATGTATATGGAAGTGGCAGACTGGCCCTATGAGAGGCTCTTGATAAGTGCCAAAGCATCCAGCGCTGTGCCAATCCCCCACCAGCAGCTCTGGCTACTAGCTCCACTGTACTACCAGAGGGTGTTAGAGGGTGGCAAGAATTCATTAGAGGGCTCTACATGTACACAGCAATGTATAGAGGTTGTGGTCATGCTAAGACTGGGACAATATAAGTGAATGTGAAGGTCTTCTCTCTATGGAGAGAGAAAACTGTAATTTTATATAGTGGGGACACTGCGTGTGCATACAGCACTGCATGGACTGTTAATGAGCATACAGAAGACTGTTAGAGCCTATGGTAGGATGGGGTCCCTTTCACTGAATGTGACTCCAGGGGGAAGCCTGGGTGTCATATTGTTTTAGAGAGCTGTAATTGTTTATTAATGGGGTGCTGTGCCTGCATACAGCGCTGTATGGACTGACATGGATTGAGAAAGAGGGCGCATGATTTATGTTGAAGTGGGCGAGTACACATTCAACATGAACAGGCCTATTGTATCTGCCCACATTCAATGCCATTCCCAGAGATTGATGGGAAATGCAGTTTCCTTTTTCTGTAGAGAGTGAGAAGAGGATATGATGTAATCCCGGCTGTTACGCCTCCTCCTTGGCAGAGCAGATGCTGTTATCTTTTGAATTACAGAGATGACTTCCTGAAAATTCAGTTAGACTTTTCTATTCAATGGTAAGGAATTTCACAAATGTATTAACTGCTTAGTGTTTTGTGTAGGTCTACTAATGGATGATTTTTTTTTCCTATCCCGGAGTTCTTATTTAAATGTTGTCTATGAATATTTCATATTTACAGTTTCCAACCTGTGGGTGGAGCTCTAAGTCCTTTTCCCAGATTTAAATTAAAGTTATTCCTAACTGCTCTGTCTTTACAAAGTAAATACACACACAGCTGAATTGCTCTGTGCAGAGTTTCAGTTATAAAACAGTATTGCTAAATAAACCTCACAGACAACTCTCACAGTCCCTCTGAAACAAACATGCACCACACCTGCTATGATTAAGGCTTTCTAGCTGAAACACGTTAGCAGTGTTTATACTGTACTTACAGTGTAGCCAATAATCTTAGTCTATGATACACCATGAAACAAATCTTACTCATTAGAGACTTTGCCACTAATAATATCTGGTGACACCTGTTATTTTGCCATCCATTTTAAATTTAAATTCCCCAGTACAACATTTACACCATTGTAGTTAAGGGATTAATTCATGAGAAGGATGCTTTTAGATTAGTTTATTAAAAGACAAGTTTCAGTATGCTTTGATTTGTAGCTTCTCTTGAGTAGAGAGTAGGAGAAAACGTTGTCATTTGGGAACTTTAAAGAATGAAAGTGCTTTTAGTACAGTAATCCTCAAAATAAGCACTCAAGCACTCCTCCCACCAACAAGCTCCCCAAAACGTATACTCACCTGTCCGTTTTTCTGCTAGATCTTCACCCTGCAGCCATTGGAGCCACAGAACTGCTGCTACAGAGGTTTCCCTGTAGTAATTTTTTCTGTTTGTTAGTTAATTCATTCCTATGAAGTCTGTACATAGGCAAAAGTTGTCATTTAGGACCTTAAAAAAATGAAAGTACTTTTAGCACAAAATCTCCAAAATAAGCACTTAAGCACTCCTCCCACCAACAAGCTTCTCACCTGTCCCCTGGAGCCACACAGCTGCTGCTACAGAAGTCTCCCAATAGTCTCTTTTTCTGTTCATGTGTTTATTAATTTCTGTGGACTCTGTTCTTCATGTCTTTCTTTTCCATGGGAACAATGCCCTGCCAGTGGACTTCTGCAGTGGCACCTTGGCTTCCAGTGGTCTGTAAGGTGAAGATCTGGCAAGATGTAAAATAGGAAAGTATAAGACTTGGGGACTTGCAGGATGCAGGATGATTATTCATTAATCTCCATTGGTTTATAGGGAGTATACACTCACCGCCCACTTTATTAGGTACACCTTGCTAGTGCCAAGAAAATATCTCTCACACCATTACACCACCAGCAGCAGCCTGAACCATTGCTACAAGGCAGGATGGATCCATGCTTTCATGTTGTTCATGCCAAATTCTGACCAACTGAATGTCGCAGCAACCTGACCTCTGACATCAACAAGGCATTTTCATCCATACAACTGCTGCTCACTGGATATTTTCTCTTTTTCTAACCATTCTCTGTGAACCCTAGAGATGGTTGTGTGTGGAAATCCCAGCAGATCAGCAGTTTCTGAAATACTTAGACCAGTCCATCTGGCATCAACAATCATGCCACATTCAAAGTCACTTAAATTCCCTTTCTTCTCCATTCTGATGCTCGGTTTAAACTTCAGCAAGTCATCTTCACCACGTCTACATGCCTAAATGCATTGAGTTGCTGCCAGGTGACTGGCTGATTGGCAATTTGTGTTACCAAGAAAGTGAACAGGTGTTTCTAAAAGAGTGGCCAGTGAGTGTATAGTAATTTTGTTTTCACTTTCTTTCGTTATTATGGTCATGACTAAAAAATAAAATTTTTAAAGCCTCTTTAAAGCCAACAGATGGAGTTTTAGGTATCCTTTTACAGACTTTTCCAACTCTATGTTGGATTCTGTGATGACAATGTCTGTTGTTTGCAGAACTGAATAGCTCAAGTTGATACTTCATCTCTTTTCATAGGGGTTAATGTAAAGTTTCATTTAGACAAAATGATGAATGAATGCATGTGTCTTCTTCTTTGCTGTCTTAGCAAACCCGCAATGCTCTGGGAATCCTATGTCATGTAATAATTGTTTGTAATACATTTGTAAAAAGAAGAGTGTTTACAGTACATATAGTAGAAAATACTGTATATAAAACAATACATATACACGTTTAAGAAAAAAGACAACTTATATAAAACTGACCTAAAACCATAATATTATCACTTAAAATCATATGCTTGAGCTCCTTATGAGATACAGAAGGGGAGCGACTCACAAACAGCAAAAGAACTGCAACTTGATTTGTTACACAATGATAAATTAAGGTAATTTCTCATTCTTTTAGTTTACCTTCCCTCTAATTTTTAAATATTATGTACCATTTTGAAAAAACCTAAAAAGTCAATTTAAAGGGACAAGAAGGATACATTCGATATGCAATCTTGACAAAGATACCATGAGTAGAATGGTACACAGCTGAGCTAGAATGGTACACATCTGAACCTGAAAAAGTCTAACTAGAATGGCCAGTCATATGCAAGGAAAAAACAGCATTTTTGGTTGCACATAATTGGATAATAGAAGTCAGCAGAGCTTCGCTTAATTCACTAAACTAAGGGGAAATTCCCTTGCAAAGTGAACAGCTTTTAAATAGCCTTTAGTAAATCAACCTCAATGGGCTGAAAAGCTCTGACACTTTGTTTAGAATGGTGTGCTTATTTATTAAATTGCATTATACTACGTGAAAGTCTGTTAATCCACATAATCTTCTAGAAGGCAACTACCTAAAAGAAACAACAAATCTTTGGATTATGTGTCCTTGACTGTTAAGATTTTTGTCGATTCTGTGGTTTCTCTAGGACTCAACTGTAGTGTGTAGAAGGAAGTGTTCTCCAGCTGGAACATGCAAAAATGGGCAAGAGCAATGCTGTGATGAGTGTGTCTCCTATGTGCCTGCTGAAGAAGTAAAGGTCTGCAAGTCAGGACACAAAATATTCAGGGTAAATGCAGTTAAACATTAATATAATTCATTAAAGCGAAGCTAAAGTCTCCATACTTACCTGTCCAATGGTCTTGTGACAGTGCTGACATCTTCTATTGAGTGCCAGTCTTCGGGCCTCTTCATTGGCCAGTAGGGGATGGTGTCACTCCTGCACATGTGCAGATCGGCCCGGCACTGCATGCGCAGCTCAGCTTTCAGTGCTGGAAGAGACTGCCAGCAGGCAGGTAGGGGTATTTTATTGTAGAATAGAGTACATGTCTCTTCTGTAATAAAGGCCTGCCTGCTCGCAGGTTATAACAGTGGGACTTTAGTTCTGCTTTAAATAAAATGTCATGAAAGTAATGTGAAGGCTGAGGATTTCTGAATTTTGCTGCTTAAAAGCCTAGGCATAAATGTTACATAGAAAGTACCATCCTAACAGGGAGGGGCAAGAGTGACAAAGAGCCTTGCCCATATAATCACTCTGAAATTGTTTGAATTGGAAAAGGCAAGGCCACAGCTTAAGTGGATTAACAAAACCATAAAGGAGAGGTTCAGAAAGCACATATCATCAAAATGAAAGTGATTCTAAAGGCTTTTTTTAAAATAACAAACATGTCTAGACTTACCTGCTGTGTGCAGTGGTTTTACACAGAACAGCCTGGATCCTACTCTACTCGGGTCCCTGGCTCCTTCCTCCTGTATCCATTCATACACAGAGGTGTGGCGCGACGTGACCCCACCCCCTCTCTATTCTCATTGGCTCACTGGCTGTGATTGACAGATGTGGGAGCTGATGCCTCCCACTTCTGTCTCAGCCAGTGAGGGGAAGGAGTCCCGGGATAGCCGAGACTCCAGTACACATCGTTGGATCCAGAGGGGGCTTAGTTGAGTATTGGGGGGCTAGAGGGGATGCTGCACACATAAGGTTTTTTTACCTTCATGTATAGAATGCATGAAGGTAAAAAACCTTGAGCCTTTAGAACCACTTGAATGAAGCGGAAGCAGGGAGATCCTTGCGCAGCAAGCCTTTAGGTTCAGTGTTTTCTCCATCAAGATGAACAGTGCACAGCAGTAACATCACAGAAAGTCACTCCAAATCATGTGAGAATAGCATCAGATGCAGCAGCACCTTGGATGATCTTACACTGCAGACATGCTACACATCAGGAGGAATCCAAAACAAAAAGTAAAACTTTTACTACTTAGTCTGAATTATCTTTTCTAGATAATTTCTCTAAGATATTAAATCTTTACTAGTTAAGTTTAGATTGACTTTAAATAATGCCTTGCATTTAGCTAACTGTAACACGCTATTAAAGTATATTACAGTATAATCATTAGAGAACATCTCAATTTCCTAAAGCCTTGTTTGAATAATGTGGGTTTTTTTTTAATTTAGTGTCTGTAAAAAAGAATCTGAGTGATAAAACATGTGGGGGTTGGAGTTGCTGCTTCATAATAAGACAATGACCTTGAAAAGACATGAGGCCAGTAAAGTCTGAACCTCCCTTCTCTGTCTTCCCTTTTTGTTCTATTTTGGGGACTCATTCGATAGTGACACTAAGATCAGGATGGTTGCAATAAAGTCTGTATGTTTAAAAACAAATCAGCAATGGGCAGGTTCCTGTAGATGAAAGTGTCATATCCCATCTCACTTTTGGAAATGTAACCCAAATCTGGGGATTTTTCTTTTTCTTATGAAAGCTTGGGTACATGTCTAGTGGCTACACCATGCCATATTGGTAATGTGGCACAGTGTCACTGTAGGCCGGTTTAGGCCAGGCAGAGTGAAAATCGGGTTACAAAAGTTTAGAAGTATACAAAACACATACAAGTTTGTCAAAAGGGGGCATTTGGCATATGATGTGCCAAATGCCCATAGGAACCTAAATGGTATATTGAGCTAAATATTGCTTGCTATGCCACTTGCTTAAGTTATTGACACCTGCCATATAGCATCTCCATTTCAGCTGGTGCAGACTAAAAAAGACAAGGGCCGCACTTGTGTATACTTGAAAATAAATGATGAACAATAAATAATTATGTTTATGAAAACTGAAGAGAAGAGTGGAAATGCTGTACATGGCATTTGAGTTCCTTTAAGTTGCATAGTACCTGATAGTGAAATTGAATTGATTGCTACAGGCAACACAGATATTTGGATTTTTTATATATTTTTCGTCAGTGAATGTGTGCTGTGTCTATGAAGGGCAAAGCAACAGTTTAATTTTAATGCCGACCTTCACAGATGCATCAATCTTTTTTCCCTTCTTTCCGCTGATCTGCTCAGCTTATATGAAAGCAATTCCCCGTGTGAGCTACAAGTCACTGGACTAGCTCATAGGACTATGGACCTCTCTTATGACAGTGCTGATTAGCCATTTGTTGTCATGTAGTCCTCTATTCCATGAAGCTGAATGGAGCAGTGGAGGAATGAAGAAAAGGTGTATACTGCTGGGGATGAGGGATTAAAGCAAACCTTTTACTTTGCCCATTCCGTTTGCTATAAACCAGACTTAGATCTGGTATACATTGTTCTGTGCTAGACGTATTTAAGAACACATCACTGGGGCTATTGTTTTTCTTCATGCAGCTCTTAAAGATGTTTTTTTCATAACTCATAATTTATTTTATACACTGATACAAGCCCACTGGGGATAAAATGATTATTTTTCTCCTGTAGTTTGATACATGACTGGGATCACTTGCTGTTGAAAGCCACAGCTGATGGCTGCATTTTTTTGGCTTTTCTGCAGGATGGAGAGATGTGGTCCTCTGTCAACTGCACCATCTGTTCTTGTGTGAAAGGCAAGACAGAGTGTCGCAAGAAACAATGCATTCCAGTCCACAGCTGCCCCCAAGTAAGTATTCCTGTGTTCCTATGTCATTTCACAAATCCGTGCACTTAAATTACTCATTGAAGTAAACTTCTGTAACCTTTCTGTGTAACAATTTCTAATAATCATTTATTTAAATTGAGCCTGTCTTTAGCTTTCATGATCGCTTACAGTGATAAGTAGCATGTTCCTAATAAGTCAACATGTACAACGTATTAAGAATCATTGATATAAACATAATTATACACAGTAATATCAGTGTTTTGTAGGTTGTAGTTAGAAGGAAGCTATAGCGGTTTTTGGTTTATTCATTTTATTTTTATTATCGTTATAATTTTTATTTTATGGATAAAATCATGATGTTACAAATACATATTTGATACTTCCATGTATAATTTTGGACAGTGTTAGATTTAGAGGTGATTTATTAAGAGAGTACAAAAGTAAGTCTGTGCTTGTTGACTGAAGCAGTAGACCAAAGATATTGAGCAGTGGTGGTTAACTTGCTTGATATAAGGGGATTCAGGTGGGGTCCCTGACATGACCAAAGGGCCGCACATAATATTCAGTAGATGCAAAGCTACAGAAGACTGTCAAAAGAATGTGGGCATACGCCAACCGGTGATCAGTAGAAGGTCAGAAACTGTGGGCATATTACAATAAATGATCGATAGATGATCAAAAACTGTGGGTATAGTAGAATAGATGATGTCAGACACGTTAAAGAAATGACTGAGAACATTCTTCAGAAGATGGCCAGAGCAGGAGATACCTTACAATCATGCTCACAACATTTGATATTTCTTTATCATTCACATATTTGTTCTTCAATTAATCTACATGCTGATTATCTTGGCTCTCTTTGAAGCTATCTGGATTGGCTAATCCTATCCTTGGCCATATCATGGAAGAAGTACCTGGACCCACTGGACTGACGATTGTGGGGACTGTCTGGAATGTGGGCACTGCCAGTGGTGCTTCCCAGAAAACCTTCTTCGATCAGCAGCTTGCAGCCATTTGGCTGCAGTTCTGTTCAGTGTATTTTGACAACGGAGGGTCCCTGCTGTCAGAAGACAGTGTCCAAGGAGGAAGGGGGGGGGGAAGGGAATCTGTTAATTTTTTTTTTTTTGCTCAGCCCACTGGCTGAACAAAACAAAAAACAAGCAGCGTGTACCCAGCTTTAGGGACTCAACACCAATACTTTGGATGTCCCCTGCTTGACTCACTTAACTCACTATACAGATTCTTCCATAGCTCCACCATATTTGGCCTGCTATTCCTCTACTCCAGAAAAGAGTTATTTGCAGCTATGGTACATTTTATGGGCCAAATTGCAAATATGATTTCTGATTCCTAACATAGAGGTTTTAAGCATGTCTTTCCTGGAGCTATAGTCGCTTCTGTGCCTTCTGCTGCAGATACCGTGTCTGAAGAAGGGATCCTATGGGATGAGTTTGTTTTTGAGGAGCCTCAGTCAACTCAAATAGCTTCCAGGATAAAATATACAATCAGCCCTTTTCCAATACAGTGTGAGCCACATTTAAAATAGAACAGCCTGTAGCTCTTACTAGTACTGCTACCAATCTGAGATCTCTGAAAAGGCCCACACTCCTTACTTTAAACTGTTCTTAATGGAGACTAGGATGCCCCTGACAATTTTTTTACACCTGTCAAACACTTTGCAGAGCCATATCCTTTGAGGATTTTCCTAAATATGTTGATCTGGCAATATCCCACCTTAACATACTACTGGAAATACCTACTGAGAATGATTCAGTGTTTAAGGATCCCACTTCCAAACATTTGGAAGCCCTTCTAAATCCTTATTCCTGCTAGCATACCCTGCTATGCAACCTGTCCTAGCTGTAAAGTCAATTGGTGAGACCATAAGGGAGTGGACCCATGTCAAAAGATTCAGCTACAGTCCTTACTGACCTTTTAGCTGTAGATCACTTAGAGCTTTTGCCTTTAGTCATACGTTATTGTGTAGATGGTTTAGTCAGTATTAATCATCTTGAGTCTTCTGTCTGTAAACACTAGGAGATCTCTGAGGCTAAATTTTTGGTCTGTGGAACAGAAATGTAAAAATGCCTTTTATGTATGTCTATTGACAATGAATGTCTTTTTTGGCACTTTATTTGACAGTTTCATTGGTGGTAAGAATGCCCATTTACCAACGTTCAACAAGCCAAGGCTGCAAACTGTCAAATGTCTCATCAATGAAGTTAAACAGAAAGTTATTTTAATGTCTCTCAGGCTTCTCACTCCAAAAGCCAAGCCTAGGAGAGGGGCCCAGTACTTTTACACAAACCTTGGATCTTTAAAGCCTCCACAAGTCCACTTCATCATGGAGGTACACCACCCCTTTCTAAAGTGGGGAGATGTCTGTTTGCCTTATGGACACCTGGTCAAAATCATCTTGAATGCTTGAGCAAGAGATGTGGTGTTTAAAATGCAAAAAGAAGTCCTTTAGGCCCCATAGTAATCCCAATCATATGACATGTAAAGTAAATCTAAGTTGAACTATGGTAAGGGGTAGTGATGGGCTTTATGTTTGAGTCAAAAGTAAGTTTGACTCGAACATGGGCTGTTTGTGTGTTCGCTGAACACACAAACAGTAAGGACGTTCAGCAGACTGTTCGCCCACCGTGCCCCACAGTGCATTGTGCCCTGACAGTGCATTGTGATTGGCCAAAGCAATGCACCTGACCATTAGCTTTGCTAATCACAGCGCATGATGATGTCACAAGGTTACCCCCACCCCCTTGTGATATCATCACAGTATTTAAGAACTATCATTGCAGCACAGCTGTCAAGTGGCCGGGAGCCAGCATTGAAAGCTTTTTATTTTTTTGGGTCGGCGGGGGTGGTGGGCATCATGATTGATGTTGGATCTACTTCATGGGACATTATTTTTATTTTTGTTTTTAGTAAAGAACTTGTTAAAGACTGTCTCCTGTAATTTTTTACTAGACTTTTTTTTGTGAATGGGTAGAGGAACCATGTACCCCATACTCATTCACATGGGGGGGCAGGATCTGGGGGCTCCCTTTTTATAAGGGGCTTCCAGATTCTGATAAGCCCCCCGCCCTCAGACCCCCAAAACCACCGGCCAGGGTTGTGGGAAAGAGCCCCCCAAAGCACCCCCCCATGTTGAGGGCATGTGGCCTGTATAATTCACTTGCCCCCCCTATTTTGACCTGCATGCTCAGATATGCATCTGATATGGATTTTGGGGGGACCACATACCAGTGTGTAGACCTACCATTTGGATATCATCCACACCTCAAGTGTTCATCAAAGTTCTGGCCCCATGCTAGCCTTACTATGAACCCAGGATGTTCCCATTGTGAAATACCAACATGACTTCCTCTTGAGGGAACTGGTAAAACTGGTAATTCATACTTTAGCTGTCAATGTGATGCAGACATTCCAGAAAACCTGGACAGTTCGGGACATGTTTTATAACCTAATTCTGCGTTAAACTTATACACAACTTTATCCCTGACCTGCTTGGTGTGTTCCTTGGCCTTCATGATGCTGTTTTTTCACTAATAATCTCTAACAAACCTCTGAGGGCTTCACAGAACAGCTGTATTTATACTGAGATTAAATTACACACAGGTGGACTCTATTTACAAATTAGGTGACTTCTGAAGGCAATTGGCTCAACTAGATTTTAGTTAGGGGTATCAGAGTAAAGTGGGCTGAATACAAATACATTTTTCAGATATTTATTTGTAAAAATGTTGAAAACTATTTATCGTTTTCCTTCCTCTTCACAATTATGTGCCACTTTGTGTTGGTCTATCACATAAAATCCCAATAAAATAAATTTACATTTTTGTTTGTAACATGACAAAATGTGGAACATTTCAAGGGGTACTTTTTCATAGCACTGTAGCTGCTAGGTACAAACTAGCTACACAATAAAGTAACACATTTACATATTTTTAAAAGGACAGTTAAATTCAAAGCCATTCCTGATTAATTAGAGCTAGATAAAGGCTGGTACTAAAAATGAAGATTACAAAAACAGGATGTGGATTCCAAATTCCCACATGTGCTGAGAGATAGAAGAACCTACTCACTTCTTATTTGGCTCAGAATCCCTAATAAAATGATTTTTAAACAGCTCTTTCCAACTCCTAGGTTAAACCTGTTTAGGTCCTAAGAAGATAGGTTCTTGGTGATAAAACATTTGAGATACAGCTAAACTTCTGCTGCCCAATCTGTGGCCCTTTAGTACTTGTTGTGTAGCCTTCAAACTACCACAGTTAGCAATGGAAGAAGATAACTGCTCTAGCAGTCCCTGGTGATATCCCAGTGTTCTGACTGTCTCCTGCAACATGTGTCCAGTTTACAATTCTGTAATACATCCATGGTCTGACAATTTCTCCAATGATGTTCTCAATTTCTAACAGGCCCTTGCATATACTGTATATTGAAGTCAAACTCAGGGAAACTTTAAAACTGCACCAACATTGTAATGGTTAGCTGCTTGCTTACATCTCCGAGACTTATTAAAGAAGACTTATTTAACTGATCCTCTGATTCTCGACACTGAAAGTCCCTGCAGTGTTTTTCCCTCTATTGTCCATGGATCTGAGGTCTTGTCATCATCATGGGTCCATAGCCCTGCATTGGACGTGATAAGGATGAGGGACAGTCCACCACTGAAGCGTGGGGAGGCACCATCTGCCAGAGGAGCAAGAGTTCAGATACCTAAAAGTGTCTTAATGAGCGTTAATGAGCAAGTAACCCTCGCAGCGTGGGTGCAGTCTCACTGCAAGGGATCATTTTAAAGCTTCCCAGAGTTGGGCTTTAAATGCAGTCATGTGCCACAGTTGAGGTCTCCTATCCATAGTAAGTTGACCACTACTGATCTAAACACATTCCACTAGAGTAAATACAGGTAATACCAGAAAAATAGGATTCTAGTTATGTTTCCAGTAAGAGTTTTCTTACTTTTCATGAGTCTAGAAAAAAAAATTCATTAAGATCAAGTGTGGGAGATATTACACACATCGTAGCTTAGATATGAGTTCCTAATAATACAGTAAAACCTCAATGTACTTGCATGTACATAGGTAGCCACATACAGTGTACTTTGTAAATAGAAGCTGCTCTATTACCAAAGAAAATAAATTGCAACATTGCAAAAACAAATTGCTACTTTAGCCCTTTTTAATTCAGCAACAGAGCAGCCTATGTGTATGCAGCACACAGAGCCATCAATGAAGGTGGTTGTGTATATGCGGAGCATAGTTGCAGATTGCCCTGTTTTCAGGTATCCATGCAGGAGTAAAGGGGCCCCTTTGTGCTCATACAGCAATGCAAACTTTTAATTTAGTATCTTCTCTACAAGAGGATTTTAACTACTTCTCCGTAACACATGTTTCATACTTTGCTAGTTGTAAAGTTGATAATTGCAGCTTTTTCAGCATAAAAAATGTCTATTACATACTGAGGTCAGAATAATAAATTATAGTAAAAGCAGAAAGGTAACTGATTTAACTAGATTCCACTGAGCTCAATGAAGACACAAAGGATTTTTTGTGTATCCATTAATAGCAGATTTCCATGGTTTCTTTTTTTTTCCCCAACCACTTCAGATTTATACTAGAACTCACACTCATAAAACAATGTGGGCTTATTGGAAACATTCACAGAAAAGCATGAAATGCTATCACTTATTAGTCATCAACTAAAATACATTGTCCTAGATAAAAAAAAAGGAAAAAAAATTAAATAAACACAGGTTTTTAACAGCAGGTTCTAAATGACTATTAAGTTGATCCATCAGGTTTTTATAGCTAAGTCCTCAGGATGGCTATGAATGCAGCCAAACCAAAAAGTTGTGATGTAGAATACACATCTGTACATTATTACAAATCAAAAGTTGCCTTTTTAAATTTGGTGCCAAATGAGGCACACAAAAAAAAAACAACAGCTGTTTCTGTTGCACAACCAAACAAAAGCCTAATTAGTCTTGCCTGAAATATTTTCAGACATAAAACTGAAAGGCTCATAAAACTGAAAAGACTGAAACATGGTCGGATTAGAAAGACTTTTCTAAGAAAAATTTGGATTATATCACTTATTGTGTTCCTTGGGGATTCTGCCTATTGACTAACATTTGCAGCACACTTGATATATATTGGCTACCTTCTTTTTGGTATTGGTCATATACTTCTTCCTAAATCTGGCACCAGTAGATACAATGGCTCAACCCACTGGGCAGTCAATACATTCACATTGACAATAAAGCTTCAGCATATAGATGCTTTCTGAGCTGCTGTCACTCCACATGAGCAGGGTGATTGAACTTTAGGAAAATATTTTCCAAATTCTATCAAACATTTTTGTGAACCATAACTGTATTGTATTGAAATACAAAATAGTTTTTTTTTTGGATAGAAATACCCATGTCAAATGTTATTGCTGTCTATGTCTCTGCCTCTTTATTTCTCCTGATGATCATTAAGTGATGGGTAATCCAAAATGATGCAGGAATTTAGTGGACATCTTTCATTGAGGACACCTGTTCCGGTGATAAATTTCCATCTAAAAGCAAATTTAACACCATTTTTGTTCTCATTTTCTGCTTCATTTTCAGAACAGGGCACTTTAAAGTGGTTCTAAAGTCTAAACATTTTTTATCCTAATGCACTCCTTGCAATAAGGTACACAATGTTTAGGCATAGGTTTTGGCCTATCAACCCCCTATATACATACCTGAGTTACCAATAATTCCAGTGCTGTGCACATCTGCAGCTCTTCTCCCTCACTTCCGTGTCTCACTGGCTTTGCTGGGGCACTGGGAGCCAACACATGAATTATGAAGCCAAAACCCTTGTTTTTTACATCCTTTGAAAATAACCTCCAAAGAGAAAAGATTTGTGACCGGTTTCCTAAATCTCGTGCTGTTTCTGTGTTTTGTTACAGGGCAAAATGCTGAATAGAAAAGGCTGCTGTCCTATTTGCACTGAAAGTGAGTAAGTTAATTTTTAATTTTTATTCATTGTGACTCTTGAGAATGTTACGTTGCACTAGTTCCTTCTATATTTTTGGTGCTTGTCTGTTGCATTTAGACCATAAATTTTCAGCACCACAGTTTTGGCATCATTTCATCTTTGGGTGGGATTGGTAGATTTAGTTGTTGGTATGATATTGTTAGAGGCAAACCCCAAGCCCTTCTATCAGGTAAAGGCAGAACGCACCATGGTAGCACCAAAGCTTGATTTCCTTTTCTTACCTTCTGTACATTCAGAAGGGAGCCTCCCTTCTGACATCATCACATTGTCCACCATCTTGGTACATCTATGTATAACGATTGATGCCCATTACTTCAACGCTGTTGTAAGTGCAATTTTGTTTTGTCCTAATAAAGTAATTGGCATTAATGCACTATGAGAGGCACCTCTTTATTATTATCTTTTATGAGCCAGCATGGATCTTAATTCCAGAATGGTTGAGTACACCAGAGCAAAGCAGTGGGTCCCATTATAATCCATCTGTCTGATGGAGTCATACTCATATTGAGCTTATCCCAACCTCCTGTAATTAAGAGGTCTGGGGATCTGGTAAGCCTTCAATTTGCTCTATAAGGTGGTGGCTACTCACGTTGGTGATTTTTGGTTGGAACGAAGAAGAATTTTCATTTTTTGCATATATAAGAGAC
Source organism: Staurois parvus (assembly GCF_062004578.1). NCBI lineage: Eukaryota > Metazoa > Chordata > Amphibia > Anura > Ranidae > Staurois > Staurois parvus. Next base: position 6,664,652 of record NW_028317816.1, on the reverse strand, counting down.
TTTTTTTTATTCACCAAGATTGTTTTGTTATCATCCTTTTCATATGAGGATTTTGAGTACCTAGGGTTCTTCAAGAACTGTCATTACTCATATATTTAGTGCACTTTATTGTGTATTTTTATTGAGTTTGTTTATTTAAATTGTTCACCCTTAGTTCAACACTTTCTTTACATCGTTCTTTACATCTCTGCAGCTGTAGAGGTCAGTGAGGGCTTCTTTTAAAGAAAATTTACAACTTATTACGAATGTCCATAGTCTTAATGCTGGTACACTTTAAAGGTTACGCTAAGGTGTACAAATCCCTTACTCCAAGGAAAGATATGAACTAACAGAAGTAGCTTGCATTTCTCAAACTCATGGGAATATATATACAGGAAAGTATGTACCTTAAGGAATTCATGGACCAATGCCTAGGTTAGCATGAATATGTCTTCATTAATACCAGTACAAACCTCCAGTGTTTAAATGAATTTATCATTTTATCTAGATCTGTACCTTAACACTCCTTATCATATCCCTGTTTACAATTGTTTTATACAATCCTCTCAAATCTTTGGGCAATGTTGCAGTAAAATATAGTAATCTCAAATGGGTCAGCTGCTTGGCTACCCTTAAATGCAGCTGTTGATTATCCCATTTCAACTCAGCAGATAATTATTCCAGTGGATGTTGCCAATGGTTTGGACATCCACATACTTTGCAGTTTCAAATCCTGCAAGTGTATTTTGTTCTCTCACCATCTCTCTGATTTTGTGCAGTGCAAATGTTTTAGTGTAGAACAGCATCATTTTCAAAACCAGATACCTTAAAGCTAGACATAGAACTGGGTCATTTAACTGGACAAATGATCTGTCTATCAAACAGACACTGTCTGTTATGTTAGTTGTGCACAATTTTAGCCTAGTCCCCCACTGGATCCTCTGGTCCCTATACAGTAGATGCCTAGCAAGGAATTAATTGTCCATTTTTTAAAAAGACTTGTTCATGCTAATGCTCTTGTGTAGACTATGGTATATTTAGGTCACAACAAGGGGAATATATTTAATCTAATTTTGTGTCAGACAGATCTTGTCTTTTGAAAAAATGCTGTTATTATATTATGTGATACTTTGCACATTAACTATTCTTTATATCTGAATACAGAGCCTGGTGTTTGTACTGTATTTGGAGACCCCCATTATAATACGTTCGATGGACGGACATTCAATTTTCAAGGAACTTGTCAATATATTTTGACCAAAGATTGCGCATCTTCTACCTCACCTTTTGAAGTTATAGTAAAAAATGATGCTCGACGCACACACTCTTTCTCATGGACAAAAACCGTAGACCTAATAATGGAAGGAAGCATCATTAGTCTTCAGCAGCATCTTACAGTTAAATGGAATGGAACAAGAATATCACTGCCCTATGAAACACCTCAATTTCATATAGACTTAGATGGTTACCTTTTAAAAGTCACCACAAAAGCAGGTAAGACTTAGATGTAGGAAATAGATATGCATAATATGTAATTGTTGTATATTCTGGACCAATCTACTAAAGCAGTTGACATTTGTCACTGAAAAAAATGTGCGGCATCCAGGAAGTGGGCTTTAAACCTGGGCACCACATATATGTGTTCTAGTGTTTGTGCTGGGAGCAAGCTCCACAACACTCTCCCAGCACAGAGACTGGGCTCTAACCAAGAGCCCTGGGTCTCATAATAACAATTGGAACCTGGAACACCTGGTTCCCGGTCACCTGATCGCTGTGATAGCCTCTGATTGGCTGTGGCAGGGATCAGTCACTATGCAGCCCACCCATGTGATTTCACTTTCTTCTGAATGGAGAGAAATATACATTGTGTCCTTCTCTCCTTGCAGGAGAGAAAGATGTACTCAAACAAAAACAACTATGTAAAATAAAAATAATAATAAATTAAAAAGAAATAAAAACAGATAAAGGCTTCTAGGCCAATGTCAGGGTTAGTGTTAGGATCAAGGTAAGAGTCAAAGGTCAAGTCCTGGGTCAGAGGTCAGGGTCAGTATATTTTAGGTAGGATTTTCAAAAAAATTACCTTTTTTGTATTTCGATGATTTTTATTAACTTTTTTAAAAACAATTTAACAAAGGAAAACTAAAGCATAAGACACGCCCGCACATGGGGCTATCAATGGCACATAAAAAATAAAGAGAACAGTGCTGTAACACCAACAATGTAAAAGACGTGCCCATATAGGGGCCATTAAGAGCACATAAAATACAAAAACAGTGATATAACACCAACAAGATACCAGTTAAGTCAAGTATCTACCGCCTCACAGATTCAAACAGAAAAGAAAGAGGAAAAAGGAGTAAAGAAGGAAGAAGAAAACAAGACCAAAGCAGGAATCCGGGAACGCCAATACCGTACTGCATCATGAACCCAGATTAGTCGGGGGGAGTGTAGGAAAAGCATATGTCAACCACGGCTCCCATATTTTCAAGAATTTCCATTGGGAGTCATTACGGATACTCGACATCTGTTCATTGAGCATCAGAGAGGCCATACGGTCCCGCACCCCCTGAAGAGGGACAGATAGACCTGAGCAATTGTTCTAGTGGCCGACAAAAACAAATAGGAAGCCAGCTTCTGCTGATGGGCCAACAGGCCTGGTATGGAACAATGAAGCAAAGCATACCGAGCCTCCCGGCGTATGGAGAGATGGAACAATGTGTAAAGAAGGCCAAATACATGAGACCAAAAATCAATCAGTCTCGGGCATGACCACCATATATGCAACACTTCTCCACGATGGCCACAACCCAGAAAGCAGCAATCACTATAAGCAGGGTTCGCCTGGGCTGGGACCCAATACCAACGAAACAGTACTTGTATGCTGCCTCCAGCGTGGCTGTATTAAACGAACATTTAGCTATAAACGACCAGGCCCTGTTCCAGTCCTCCAAATCCATGACTGCCTTCAAGTCACGCTCCCACTGGGAAACATATGATAGAGAGGTACGCATTGAGCGCCTATTCAGGGATGCATCAAGTAGGGAAACAAGGTCTGGAGCTCCCAGACGCTCTTGGCAAAGCTGCTCAAAGGCAGATTTCTGATTCGGGAAAGTGGAATTGCCCCGCAATGAGGTCAGTCAGTGCCGCAATTGAACATAATGAAAAAATTCCTCCTGAGGAACATCCTGTGACTCCCAAAGGGAGCTCCAAGTGGGAAGGACCGAGAAGTCAAAAAGTGTTGCACTTGTGAAAAACTATTGGCCACCCACAAGGAGAATGCCCCTGGCTGATCGAAACCTGTCAGAAGAAGAGAATTATTAGTAATTGGGAGCAAAGGCAGAAAGGGAGAGATTAAGCCACTGGAATAATGTAACGAATCCCACACTCATAAGCCATGGAACAAAATTGGACTTCGTGTCAGTGGGCGTAAGGCAGGAGGGAGCCATAAAAGTGTTGATGTCACGAAGTGGGCACAGTTAGGCAGTTCCAAAAGGACCCAAAGAGGAACATCAGAGGAAGCATGAAACATAGACAGTGGGGCAATCTGGCTCGCCTGGTAATACTTAGCTACATTAAGCACCCCAAGACCTCCCTGGAGTCTATGAATAAAAAGCGTATTTCTAGAAACTCTAGGGCATCTGTTGGCCCAGATGAATCGCATAATCCTCGCCTGAATCAGTCGGAGAAAATGAGGAGGAACTCGTACTGGGAGGGTGCGAAAATAATATAATAATTTAGGTAGGATGGTCATTTTCACCGAGTTGATTCATCCTATCCAGGACAGGTGCAGGAATTGCCAAGACTGCATAAGAGAGGACACAGAACGAAGCAAGGGATAATAATTCTCAGCAAACAAAGAGCCATAGGTAGGGTCAGGTGGATTCCCAAGTATTCAATGGAAGAGGAAGCCCATTGGTAAGGGAAGTGAAACTATAAGCGCAAAACCAAATCTGAGGCCAAGGAAATATTGAGAGTGACAGTCTTATTCAAATTAATACGGAGACCCGAAATCTGGGAAAAATGTGCAAGGACCTGTTGCAAACTTGGGAGAATTGTCAAGGGATTAGTGAGAGTCAAGAGGGCATCATCATCATCCATTATCTGGGCCACAAATTGGCCCCTTTCCCCATAGCTTGAGGCACTCGACAAGGATGCCTGCTTTTAACAATACTCTACACCCTAGCAATTGAACCCCTAGCCCTTTTGATTAGAGCGGATCCTAACATACGCAGCCTCGAGGTCGGCGGGTCTCACAACAAAATTTGCCTTTGCGGATGATGTACTCCTCTTTTTGACTTTGCCACTGACCTCCACCCCTACCCTACTCTGTATTCTACAAGACTTTGGCCACATCTCCGTCCTTCAAGTTAATCCCCCAAAAATCTATGGTATTGAATATTTTCCTCTCCTCTCAGGAGATCTCACATTTGCAACAGGTTCTCCCATTTTCGTGGTCCCACCAGTCTATCTCATATCTAGGCATTAAGCTGACGGCCGCCCTATCGGACTTATACTCCGCCAACCACTTACTAATGCTCACTCATCTTACAGGTCTTATGCATAACTGGTTCTCACTGCCACTGGCATGGATGGGAAGAATCACAGTGGTTAAAATGTCCATCTTGCCTAAGACACTATACCTATTTAGAATTCTTCCCATCCCTGTCCTGGCACAGTTTATCTGCATTCTGCAATGGCGCACATATGCATATATTTGGGGTCCTATTCGCCCTCGAGTATCCCATTCTACTATTCACAAGTCTAAATTAATGGGAGGTCTGGGCCTCCCAGACTTTGCTAAATATTATCAAGCTGCACATCTTGCGCAACTTCCAAAATACCATGTGACCCACAAGATCCAGCAATGGGTTGTTTTTAAATCAGTTGATAGCGATCCTCTCTCACTAGCCAACCTACTATGGCTCCGACCATTCGACCGTCGGACAATTCGGAATCCAATTACTTCCCACTTTATTTCCCTTTGGGATAGAATCAAATCACGATATCCCCTCCAGTCTTCTCTCCCACCTTCAAAACCCAGCCTTTCATCCGGCCTGGTCTTCTCCACGTTCTTTTGCACATTGGTCCTCAGCGAACCTTCTTCGAGCCCATCACTTTTTGACCAACACAGGTATCAAATCCTTCCCCTCCCTTCGAGAATCGTATTATCTACCAGCGTCGGAAATCTTTAGATAGCTTCAACTGAAGCACTTCTATATCCCCCTTATCAACCACTTCATGCTCCATCCGCTCCATGACCTTCTTCGAAAGCACGTGCAAGAAAGACCTACACAGGCAGGGCCTCATCTCCGCTCTTTTACACTCTATTACTGAATCCTGAGTCTTCCTCTGGCCCTCCATATGTTGCTAAGTGGGAGAGGGACCTAGGTTCCAAGCTGAGCTCTGATGAATGGGACCGCATTTGGTTGGCAACCAAATCCTCCTTACAGATTGTGGTAGCGGTTGAGACTAACTACAAGGTCTTGACTCGATGGCACCCAGTCCCGGCAAGGATTGCTAAGTACACTCCGGGTTACTCTCCAGACTGGTTTCGGGGCTGTGCGATGGCGGGAACGTATCTCCATATCTGGTGGTCCTGCCCAGCAGTTCAAGTTTTCTGGGTTGGAATCTTCCATATGTTGTCTACTCTTTTTGTACAACCACTGTCGCCTACCCCAGACATTGCCTTACTAAATTTGCAACCCCCTCGATATACAAGTCCCAATTCAAACGTCTCTTACAGATCACTACAGCTGCCAAACAAATTATAGCTAAATCTTGGAAAACTCCATCCCTGTGCATACTGGCAGTTTGGAATAAGGTAAGACAGGCAATGATACATGCTAAAGTGGAAGCTGCCATTACAGACACTGTCCCTAAATTTTTGTCAGTGTGGACCCCTGGGTGGAACACTTCCTACCCCCATGCTTTGACGAATCATTGCTCCTCCCTCAATAATCTCCTCCATCTGATGGTAGTCCTGAGCCTTGGTCCTGTCCCAAGTCCACCTCACTATTCTGGTAGTCAGACAAAAAAGTTGGAACTTTAATGTTGGCCACCAGGCCTCATGCCTTAATTCTTTTCTACTGTGAACATACTTTGCATATTGCTTGTATGCCATGTAACTTTAAACTCCACTAAAAAGTTTGAACAAGAAAGTAACCAGCCAAAAAGGGCACCAACAGGGTCACAAATTCCTTATAATAGAGGCCTGAAAAGCCATCAGGGCCACGGTGGGCTGTAAAGATTTGTTAGCTTGAAGTACTTCTGATATGGTTACACCAGCATTGAGGGCTACCTGGGCCGCTTCGGACAATCCAGGAAGTCATAGATCTTGAAAGAACACTTCTGCTTAAGCAACAGGGAAGGGATCTGGTTTGACTTATAGGTGTGAAAGGAAGTCTGCAAAGAGTGAAATGATCTGCTGCAGATTGGAAGTGTAGCCCCCTGCAGGGAGTCGCAAACGGACCGGATTGTGGGGTTTCCCCACAGAATTACATTTCGTAGCCAGCATCAGACCCAGCTTATTAGCACAGGTATAAAAATCTATGTTTGGTTCAACGCAAGGCCAGAGCATCCTGTGTTTGTTTATGGGCCGCAGATGGGTGCGACTTCCAATGAGCATCCACAGAGGCTAGCAAAGAGTGGAGATCCAAAAGATGATGCTCCCGCTTCCGAGCTGCAGCCTACTGTATAATGTGGCCCTGCACCATGGCTTTATGCGCCTCCCATAGGGGCACTGCCGAAGAAACAGATCCCAAGTTCTCCATAAAATATGTACGTATGAAAGATTCTATTTGTTGGCAGGGGACCTGAGTAGTCAATAAGGATTTGTTAATGCGCCAGTGAAAAGGGCACCGTGCTTACCCTGAAAGGGCAAGGAGTAGAACCAGGGGATCATGATCTGACCAGGGTGAGGAAGGGATAGATATCCGCCTGACTAAGGGAAGCTGTTGGACATGCATAAATTTGTGGTCAATTCTGCAAAACTGTTATGAGGATTTAAGTAGAATGTGAAGTCATGCTCAGCTGGGTGAAGTTCCCTCCAAACGTATGCCAGCCCCGCAGTCTGCAAAAGGGAGAACATACGTCCCTCTAACACTAAGCCGTGAGAAGGGGCCGCCCCCTGGGCATAGCACCTATCTAAAGTGGAATCCAAGGTAACATTCGAATCCCCCAAAAAAAGAAGATCCTTAGAGTGTCGGGAAATGATAGTGCAGAGATGGGAAAAAATGTTTGCTGAAAGCGATTGGGGGAGTAGTAAGAGACAAAAGTAACCTCCTGGTCCCAGAGGGTGCCTTGCAGGAGCAAGTACCTTCCCGTGGGGTCCACTATATTCTGGGCTCAGACGAAGGGGAAATTATGTTTAAAAGCTATCAAACACCCCGTAGTTTCTCAGGAGCCAGGGACGTGTAAAAGATGGGATAATGAGGCGAAAGATACCGTGGGGCGGAGGACTGAGAAAACCTGGTTTCCTAAAAGCATACTACGTCAATTTGTTGCGATTTGAGGTGATGGAAAACTTTAGACCGCTTCTGAGGTGTATTAAAGCCTTGGATATTTTGTGAATGTATTTTCAAAAGGGGGGAAGCCATGTCGGGATCAGCAGAATCTGCTCAGCAGAAAAGGCAGAAGTTGGCCAACAATTGCCATTCCCAAGGACAGTCGGACCATGGCGTTTTGAAATCCTGCATAAAACAAAATCAGAGAAACCAGGAAAGAAAAGAAGACAAGAAAAGAAAGGAGGAAAAGAACACAGAAAAATTGTACAATAGCATAATTGTATCACACCAATGGTGAAGTGCATCCTACACTCAAAGGATACTAGTTGGGGTTGGCTCTACCACCGGACACATGGCTGCTAATGGATACATCAGAAACATAAGCCCTCAGAGGGCAAATTGCAACAAACATAACATAACAAAGTCCCACATTATCTGATACATGAGTCCCCGGAAGCGAGTCACATACGCAGAAGCCTCCCGGTTGGAAACCCAGCTAGGCTTGGGGGCCCAATACCCTCTGGGAGGATAACTACAGGCCGTAATGAATCCTAAACAACATAACCCAGGTGTTCCACCACCCAAGTGTCCCAGCGGAGCTGTTATCCTAGCACCGAGTAAGGGCCCACCAGAGCCAACCTTTCCCCCTGGAGCCCAAGGGAACTATCGGCTCAGTCCGCTAACAGGAACCCAACCAATGTTGCCGGGTGCAATGACATTCTTCAGTGGCAAAAAGTCAGGGACCTCAAGTCCAGGAGGTGGCCCTTCACTCAAAGATGGAATCCAATGGAGCCGGCCGGGTGGGGCCCAATCATGAAATGCTAGCAAATTGAAAAAGCCTAAAAGGCCAAACTCACGGTCCCGTCAAAAGGATCCAACGGTGAAACACAACAAAAAAAAAATTACCTTTTTTTAAAATAGTTTTAGAATCAGTGAGTGCCAGTGTCAGTGTGTTTTAGGCAGGACAAAAAAAGCAAAATGCACACTATAGTTTCTGGGTACAAACAACAAATAGCATACACATACTGTATGTGATATCGTTGCAATCATCAGGAGCAGGAAAATTTATTTTGGGTTATTCTTTGGTGGTAGGATATCGTAGTAGCAAGAAATACACAGCTAAATTAAAAAAATTGTTTGTTTTTTTTACTATTTTGGGACAGTTTTCCTTTGAAAATAATAATAAAAAAAAAAACCAGGAGCTATCCATTACAATTTATCACAGTATGAAAGCCGATTTGTCCTGAAGAAAACAAGGTATAATCCACTTGATACACAAAGAAGTTGCGATAATATGTACAGTTTTAATAACACATGTCAAAGTTGTAAAATTCGGTCTGAGTGTTAAGGTTTATTTTACCCTCGGCCATGAAGGGGTTAAAGCTCTCAAAGACCCTGATCTGAGAAAATCAGTCAGTATTAATGGGAGCCACTAAAACTGCAGTTTAAAGTACATACAGAACAGGGGTGGACTGACCAATCCGGTGCTCGTACCAATCGCTGTACGGGACCTCTGTGTTAGGTCTCGATCGTGTGATCACTGATTGGCCAAACAGTGATCACATGAATAGTAGTAAGCAAGATGTCACTTCTGACATCATTGCTTACTACTTGTGAAATCTGGGAATGATTACAGAGATCACTTGGTCAAGGCTATTCACAACAGCCTTGTATCATGGGACAAGCTTTGACCAATCACCGCTCACACAGTACTTCTCAATGGCTGCAAGAATGCAGACAGAGAGAAGGAGAAACGATTGCTTTTACAGCCTTTATGCCAAAAAAAAAAAAATCTTCATCACCCCCCACAAGTATTACAGTGTCACTATGGTGACACTGTACTGCTAGGGTGACAGTATGTTTTAAAAAAAAAACATAAATAATAATATAAAAAAAAAATAAAAATGTAAAAAATGGTTTTGAAAAATTATAATTTTTGGTTATAACTAATTTGGGTTATTTTTTACTAAAAAGATAACTGAATACATTTTGGCCAAGATTTATGAAGAAAGATTATTAGTAAAATTTTATAAGAAAAACACTTTTTTTTTCAAAATTTTTGGACTTTTTCATTTTTATAGCAAAAAAATAAAAATCCCAGTGGTGAATAAATACCACCAAAATAAAGTTTTATCTGTCTCAAAAAAATGCAAAAAATTCATATAGGTACAATGTTGCATGACCACGCAATTGTCATTCAAAGTGTGACAGCGCTGGAACCTGAAAATTTGCCTGGACAGGAAGGGGGTAAAAGTGGCCGGACATGAAGTGGTTAAAACATGCCAAACAAAACACTCCTATGTTTAAAGTACAGCAGGTCAGCTGCTTAGCACAGGAATAAGATCACTGGAGTAGCATTGACCAGGTGTGGTATATGCATAGTTACATTGGTCCAAGCTGAACCAGTGTAACTATGTATAAGTGTCAATACCTAGAATTCATCTTTAAGGGCCAGAAGGCCCAGAAATCCAGAGGGTCTCAATCAACACCCTTAGTGGTTTGTTCCTGTGCATATAGGGTAAGGTATCGAGTCCCTAGGCAGAACACTCTGGACATGGTGTCCTAAGTTCAAGAAACTGAGAGGAAATCATGGACTGGACCCATTGGAATCAAGTATTTGGAAAAGTACTGTGTTTTTGAGGGAGACTGTCCATTCTTCAATTTGTCTTGTCCTAAGCTATAGAGATGTAGAAGTAGAGGTGACCTCAGCGCAGTATTTAAAAATAAATGTATAATTATTTCTATTTCAACATTTTTAAATATATCAAGTATATTAGAATACAATTTCCAGATTTTCAGGAAGAAAAACCTGAACTAAAGGGAGTTTTGATGCATTGCTGAGAAGTTGGCATTTTAATGAAGTAAATGGGGCAGTTCCTATGAATGGCTGGAGCAGACAAGTTTTTGTTGGAGAGTTTGTTGGACACGGGAACAAGTAACGCTTAGAACATCTGGTATATTTCCTGGACAGGCTCAATAGTGAACAGACATGCAGGTCCACAGAATCCTAGAAGATGTGTTAAGAGCTTAAATTTGTTTTGACAAAACTGATTTGGGACTGTAATATCCTGGTTGTAGATAAACACCAGGTGAATACTGAGAAACTTCTTATTAACATGTGTCAGATACATAGTGAGGATTCCTCTGAGAATTGGTCTGCACAGTGCATTACTGTTCCAGGCAAATATTATTTACTGTTAAATGAATTAAACAGCATGTAAAATTAATGAGCCAATTTTTTTTCATGTAATGTGATCATTTTTAAGTCGCAGGGAACAATTATATAGTATTATGGTTCTATAGCAAATATTGAATTTCATAAAGGATACTGTTCCTGTTTCTGCTCCCTTGGTTACCACAGTAATTCCACAACCTCTTAAGTCAAATGACGATCATACCCTGTGACCTGGGGTTGATGTATATTTGTATAGGACTGGAAATAAGTTATTCTCTTGTTCAAGATCTTAAATCAGTTTCTGACATGGTGATTGGGTGATCAAACTAATTAATCAACAATCACTTTACAAAATGTGCACCGAATTTCAGAGTACAGCCCTGAAATTGATATTATAAACCGCATTCCTTTAAGTAAGAGTAGCAAATATACACATTGGTTTACTATCTATACAATTCCCTTTAACATTCTTAGAGTACACTTGCAGAATGACCAGTGAATGAGACTTAAAGCTTTCTAAATTTTGAATGCATGAAAATACCAGGAGTGTAAATGTCAGGAAGGAAGCTAATATTTGTCAGTGATATTTATGTGGTGGATAATGGCTGATTATGCCCACAGAAAATTCTCATGTGTTTTATAGCTTAACCATTGATCTGGTCATTTGAGACCTTCTACATCATTTTGGTCAGGTATGAAGCTTTCAGACCAGGTTCACACTAATGCGGTGCAGGACACCGTATGTAAATCTCACAGGAATTGCACCACATTCCTATGCGAATTACATGCGATGTCTGTACAGTTTTGGTTTGAGCCATACATTTTGTATGTCTCAAATCGCATTGCATCCACACCAAAAAGGTGCAGGACCCTTTTTTTACCTTCACCTAAATCCCAATCGCACTGCATTTTATGATCTGTTTCAGGGTGTCATTAATTTAACATTTAAAACACAGAAAACCTCCTGCGCTGCCAATGTTACACCAGAAAAACACAAGAAAAAACCAGGAGTGGCTGCTCGCACCTGACTAAAATACCAAATAGTGAGATAATAAACAAACAAGGGTGGTGCTGCGCTAACCCTAACCCAATATATAGAGAAGTGGATGTGATCAAAAAGTGGATATGAATCTCTACCTCACTCTTGTGAATCAAAAGAATGAAATTAATTTATAATATAATCATACATGTGATCCTAAAATAAATGAAATCATCAGGGGAACAAATACACAATGACATAAAGGCAATGTGATAAATATTAAAGTGAGTGCAATCAAATAAATAAAGTGAGTGAATAAACAAATATCACAGTTTAAAACATCTTGAAACAAATGACATAAAGATCAAATGTGCCAAAAAAGTGAACAAAACCAATATATAGTGCACAGTCCAAAACCATGTGTTGGAGTGATCTCCGGACATTGCTACCGATTGAATAAACACTGAGCTGCATTTTGGATTGGACACTGAGTTGGTTTTGGACTGTGCACTATATATTGGTTTTGTTCACTTTTTTGGCACATTTGATCTTTAAGTAATTTGTTTCAAGACGTTTAAAACTGTGATATTTGTTCATTCATTCACTCACTTTATTTATTTGATTGCACTCACTTTAATATTTATCACATTGCATTTATGTCATTGTGCATTTGTTCCCATGATGATTTTATTTATTTTAGGATAACGTGTATGATTATATTATGTATTAATTTAATTCTTTTGATTCACAAGAGTGAGGTAGAGATTCATATCCACTTTTTGATCACATCTACTTCTCTATATATTGGGTTAGGGCTAGCACAGCGCCACCCTTGTTTGTTTATTAATTTAACATTGACACCCACACCAGATCGCAAGAACGCCATGCGATTGCAATGTGGTGCCGGAAAAGCACAGGATTCACAGAGTTTCCTGCCCGGAATTAGCATGAACCCAGTCTCATTGTCAAATTTTTGAAGAAGCAGTAAAAATGATGAAAACAGGGATGCAGTCACAGGGTTTGAGCTACCAGTTCTAGGGAAAGATTCCATCTGTAAATCCATACTGATTGCCTTAAAGATGTGAATTTATCATACATTTCATTAGAGAAAAAAAAACCAAAACAATATACATACACCTGTTTAAATAGATTATATGAACATGAATTTTCTGTAGCAAATGGTGAGAGGCCATTGCAATCTATGAGAGTCAGAAATTTGCATTAGAAATACATAAGAGATATTTTCTGCATGGGTTAATTTGTTTCATTGATAATTTCTCCCAGATCGGGCTCTAATGTTTCATTCACTTTTTGGAATCTGCACAATAAAATCCTGACTCTACCTCTATTATTTAGTGTAGAATACAAGATCTTATTGGTGAGAACTGGGAAACAACTTGGCATAAAGTTTATTTAAATGTATACTTTTTTCATATCAAAAATGAAAAAATAAACACAACAAAATACATTAAAAATAACTGGCCTATTATATATAAAAGAAAAACACCCAGCAGCTGCAAAAAAGGCACCCCTCAAAATGCATAATGCATAATGCATCCTCAATGCTGACATATATGACATCTTAAACAGACATGATCAATAATGTCCACAAAATATAGAGTCTATAGAGTCCCAAATTAAAATAGGTCCCAAATTGAATGTAATGCTTTATTCACAGGTAATATATACAGTACGTTTCCAAATTAAACAGAATATCCACTAGACCAATTAATGCATACAGTCCTACTCCTTCATGATGTATATAACTGTGAGGAAAGGTATAGCAAGTTCCAGACTTCAGCCTCACTAGAACACCATAATCACATAGACTCTGTAAACATGTATGGGTGAGTTGTGCTGGAAGACTTCACTGAAAGATTGTATATTTCCGTATACTTGTATGTATTGTAATATAAGATATGCACAGATATGAATCAATGCCACCCCCTCATCAGTGGTCACTGTAAATGCCAAATCATGCACTATATGGCCGGAATTCATGGTTGCACATCACAGAGACACTAGCAAAACACTAGTAACATTTGTATGGAGAAAGCAATACCTAGCCATTCTGTCCAAGCATGATAAGTCCAGAATCATATGTATGTATATATGTCCATATATGTCCATATATTATCTTCCTGGTCTGATCATGTAGGCAGAACTTTGGGGGGGGGGGGCTCTCCAGTTTGCTGGAAATACAAAGGGGTTGAAGTGAAACTGGTTTTGCTGACCATGCCAGCTGTATCAGAGGTATGGGGCCAGTCAGGTTTCACTTCAATCAACTTGAAGTGAAGTGGCGGGAAGATCAGTATCTAGGTGCTCTCCTTATTTTTAATATCCAGATTCAAGATTAAAAGCCCCCCCCCCCCCAAAACAGAGCTATCACACAAACATTTTTTTTTAGATATAATGTAAAAGTATATACCATTACCATCTATGGGGTGGATAGAAGAACCCCACTTTTGGGACATTGTATTCTGACAGCGGAACTATTCACTGTCAGAATACACTGATAGTGGCTCTAGCTGCTGATCAACAAATGTTTTCCAACATTCCCATTTGGCAGAAGTTGATCTAACTTGTCTTGAGAATATTCCTTTGTAAAATTCTTTCCACTTTTGTGGTTGCACGGGTGTATGTGCACTCAGAAGAATGTGGTGAAATTATTTGTCAGCAAACAATCTATTCACATTATCACTACCCACTATTTGAGTCTGCTTTGATGATAGCTAGCCAGTTAATGGTATTATTATTATTATACAGTATTTATATAGCGCCAGAAAGTTTGCTCAGCACTGTACAGAGTAGTGGTGGACAGTACATGAGACAATACAGTAACAAAACAGTATACGAGGGGTTCGAGGGCCCTGCTCTTTCGAGCTTACAATCTGGTATAAAACAAACTATACAACTGTGTAGCTCAAAATGAGGATAATGTAGGTTTAATGTGCTCTAATGTGTAGATAGGTCTAATGTGTTCTAATGTATAGATATGTCTGCTTCAATACAGTATTACTTGTTAGGAAAGGTGATCCTGCCCTGGAATTGAAGAACATTTCCTTTCTGGCAATTCTGATATATATGATTCAAATTTATAACTGAGTGCCAGTTAAACAGCTAAACACAAAGATGAAATGCATACAGTATATGAGAGCTGTTTTACCTAACAAATGATCTGTATTTCCCACGCCCCCCCCCCCCCATCCTATCCACCACTACCAACAACACCACCATCAATCCCGCCCTGCAAGCCAAAGTCCTTGGCGTCATTCTGGACTCAAACCTTTCCTTCCAACCTCATGTCAAATCACTTACAAACACATGCAGGCTCCACATCCGCAAGATCGCCAAGATACGCACCTTGCCCCAGACACCACTAAACTACTCGTACACTCCCTGATTATCTCACGCCTTGACTACTGCAACTCCCTTCTCACCGCCTACCCCAGTGCAGGCTCTCAAGACCATCCTGAACTCAGCGGCCAGACTCATCCACCTCACCAACCGCTCCACCTCTGCCACCCCCCTCTGCCTATCTCTCCACTGGCTCCCGATTGCCCAACGCATCAAATTCAAACTACTAACTGTGACCTACAAAGCCATTCACAACACCGCATCTAACAACCTCACCAACCTCACCAACCTGATTCCCAAGTACCACCCTACCCGTACCCTTCTATCTTGCTCCCTGTTCTCCTCCTCCCACGCATGACTGCAAGACTTCTCCAGGTCCTCCCCCATCCTCTGGAACTCACTACCCCAATCCATCAGACTGTCACCTTCACTCCTCACCTTCAGGCGCTCCCTGAAAACCCACCTCTTCAGGGAAGCCTACCCCACCCTCACCTAACAGCTGTTCTCCTTCATTCCTCCTACCACTCCATCCCCCACAGCCACTTCCTCCTGTACCACTACCCCCTCCCTCCTAGATTGTAAGCTCGAAAGAGTAGGGCCCTCTAACCCCTCATGTGCTGTTTGTTGTTGCTGTACTGTTTTGTGTATTGCCCCCCTCTTTTGTACAGCTCTGAGCAAACCCTTTGGCGCTGTATAAACTCAATGTAATGTAATATTTCTGTCCAGCCGTTTATTAGATTTCTCAGTCTCATAATGCAGCACAGCCAGGTGGACGCCACCACTAACAGTTAAAGTGGGACTAAACCCATCAATGTAACTGTTTCGAAAAACAGTAAATTTGAAGACGTGCTGTAAATGCTCTCAAATGAACTGACAAATCATCAAATGGCTGTTGACATAACTGATCACATATGCAGCACCATAGCAACCGCAGATCAAATTGAAGCTAGGATGGAAGCTTCCTTTGCTGCAAATGATAGGAGGAGAGTTTCGTTCAACTTTAAAATGGACTTTCACTCTCCTTTTGTGGATTGCTTAGTCCAGGCTATCCTTCCTTGAACAAATTTGGAAATAATTTTTATTTTTCTAAGTAGAAAGTACCATTTCAATAAGGTACCTACTCCCACTTCCGTATTCCTTGTCCTGGTGGGATGACATTTGCTGGGTAAGCCCACTCTCCCACTTACGTCATACATCCTAGAAGGCTTTGGAAAAGTCTTCTCCAAAGCACACACCTCACTAATGTGCAATCACAGTCTGCTCCCAAATCCAAGATAGTGACGCTAGACCTGAAGACTGCATTGAACATTTTTGCTTGCAGGAAGGTGCTGGACACCATTGTCTGGAAAGTACTGTTTTGTAAAAGTCAGCAGGTACGGTACTTGCAGCTGCTGATTTTTACTTTCTGCAAACTCGGCTGAAATTCTTCTTTATCCTTCGGCCTGCTGATTAGACATTTAAAGAGCAGCAACAAACTGATAAGGCCATCTCTCTTTTCACTCTGATTTCTTCTCCCATTAGAGTGTTTCTTATTAACTCATTTGCATGTCTTCTTCTAGTCTGAATGCTGTTGTATAGGGGATTGCAAAAAGTTGATACCAAATCAAATTCAGTTGCATTAAAATATACATTGTATGATTTATTAATGAGCTGCTATAACGTTTGTCTGTTATATCTGTCTGGAGTTTAGCTTTAAGTTTAGTACAAGCTAGAGGTATTCTGCCTTGAAGAATGCACTATCCACATATGGCATTTGAATAACTATGTGAAACATTTCTGCATGCTCAGGAAAAGCTTGTTACCTTTATCATCTCTGCTTAAGTCTTGAGGGTTGCCCCCAGTGTGTTTTATGGCCTGACCTGCACTGTGGACACAAACTGTTAAAGACAGCGTTAAAACACTATAGCAGATGTCAGTGAAATGGGCCCTGTAAACACAAAGGAACCTTTGAGCTCTTGTAATAAAAGATGTTGCACTTTTGGCAAGATATCCTGACCATGTCTGGGTCAGACCTATAGAAAATGTTATACATTGGCAGAGTTGTATCTGTACGTTGTTATTTTTTATTTTGGAAATGTGATAGTAATAAGCACTTTTGTTGGCATTTTGATTTACAATGTGTAGAATGCAAACAGTGCATGAAGGAACCACTTAGTGTTGCAAGTTTTTAGTTTTATTAAGTACTTAACTTTTTTGTAATAATGACATAATATGCAGTGAAAGATTTGATCCCTTTTCACTGGGAAAAGGGAGCCATCCTTAACCACTTGTCCGCCCTATAGCAGATATACTGCTACAGGGTGGCCATTCTGCGCAAAATCACGTATATATATATATACAGTCATGGCCGAAATTGTTGGCACCCTTGATATTTTTCCTGAAAATCAAGTATTTCACACAAAAAAGGTATTGCATTAACACATGTTTTGCTATACACATGTTTATTCCCTTTGTATGTATTGGAACAAATATAAAACAGAGGCAGAAAAGCAAATATGACATAATGTCACACAAAACCCCAAAAATGGGCTGGACAAAAGTATTGGCACCCTTAACTTAATATTTGGTTGCACACCCTTTGGAAAACATAACTGAAATCAGTCGCTTCCTATAACCATCAATAAGCTTCTGACACCTCTCACCCGGAATTTTGGACCACTCTTCCTTTGCAAACAGCTCCAGGTCTCTCTTATTGGAAGGACACCTTTTCCCAACAGCAATTTTAAGATCTCTCCACAGGTGTTCAATGGGATTTAGATCTGGGCTCATTGCTGGCCACTTCAGAACTCTCCAGCGCTTCTTTGCCATCCATTTCTGAGTGCTTTTTGACGTATGTTTGGGGTCATTGTCCTGCTGGAAGACCCAGGATCTTGGACGCAAACCCAGCTTTCTGACACTGGGCCCTACAGTGCGACCCAAAATCCTTTGGTAATCCTCAGATTTCATGATGCCTTGCACACAGTCAAGGCACCCAGTGCCAGAGGCAGCAAAACAACCCCAAAACATCATTGAACCTCCACCATATTTTACCGTAGGTACTGTGTTTTGTTCTTTGTAGGCCTCATTCCGTTTTCGGTAAACAGTAGAATGATGTGCTTTACCGAAAAGCTCTATCTTGGTCTCATCTGTCCACAAGACGTTTTCCCAGAAGGCTTTTGGCTTACTCAAGTACATTTTGGCAAACTGTAGTCTTGCTTTTTTATGTCTCTGTGTCAGCAGTGGGGTCCTCCTGGGTCTCCTGCCATAGCGTTTCATTTCATTTAAATGTCGACGGATAGTTCGCGCTGACACTGATGCTCCCTGAGCCTGCAGGACAGCTTGAATGTCTTTGGAACATGTTTGGGGCTGCTTATCCACCATCCGGACTATTCTGCGTTGCAATCTTTCATCAATTTTCCTCATCCGTCCACGACCAGGGAGATTAGCTACAGTGCCATGGGTTGCAAACTTCTTGATAATGTTGCGCACTGTGGACAAAGGCAAATCTAGTTCTCTGGAGATGGACTTGTAACCTTGAGATTGTTGATATTTTGCCACAATTTTGGTTCTCAGGTCCTCAGACAGTTCTCGTCTCCTCTTTCTGTTGTCCATGCTTAGTGTGGCACAGACAGACACACAATGCAAAGGTTAAGTGAACGTCTCTCCTTTTTATCTGCTTTCAGGTGTGATTTCTATATTGCCCACACCTGTTACTTGCCCCAGGTGAGTTTACAGGAGCATCACATGCTTGTAACATTCTTATTTATCCGCAGTTGTGAAAGGGTGCCAATACTTTTGTCCAGCCCATTTTTGGAGGTTTGTGTGACATTATGTCGAATTTGCTTTCTTTCCTCCCTTTTTTTGTTTTGTCCCAATACACACAAAGGGAATAAACATGTGTATAGCAAAACATGTGTTAATGCAATACGTTTCGTGAGAAATACATGATTTCCTGGAGAAATATCAAGGGTGCCAACAATTTCGGCCATGACTGTATATATATGTGATTTTGTAGTTCCTGATAGGGGGCGCACTCGCCGCCCTACCCGCGCTACCATTGGTTGCAGCGGATGTCAATCACCGAGTCCCAGACGACGATTCTTGGTGATCGTCACTAAAGCTGAGAGGGGAGAGATCTGTGTGTCACAGATCTCTCTCCTGTCAGCATGGACATGCTGGTTTCTCTCTCTCTGCAAAGCAGAGAGAGAAACCAGCATGTATCCCTGGTAAAACAGCACAGAGTAAGCACAACGCAACACAACACACAGTTAACCCTTTGATCGCCCCAGATGTTAACACCTTCCTGCCCAGTGTCATTAGTACAGTGTCAGTGCTATTAGTGTCACTGGAGATGGCAGTGTCCGTTAGTCAGTTCCCACCCAGTGTCACAATGCCCGCCGCAGTCCCGCTATAAGTCGCTGATTGCTGCCATTACTAGTATAAATAAATAAAAATTCCAGTATATATACCGCTATTTGTAGATGCTATAATTTTCACATAAACCAATTAATTTACACATATTGGGATTTTGTTTTTAGCAAGGACATGTAGCAGAATACATTTTGGCCTAAATTTATGAAGAAAAGCAATTTTTTTAATTTTTCTATTGGATATGTTTTATAGCAAAAAGTAAAAAATGTTTTTATTGACGGCCTTTTTTTGTTTATAGCACAAAAAAATAAAAAACTCAGAGATGCTCAAATACCACCAAAAGAAAGCTCTATTTGTGAGAAAAAAATTACATCATTTACATTACATTATGTACAGCATTGCATGACCGCTCAATTGTCAGTTAAAATAAGACAGCGCTGTATTGCAAAAAATGGCCTGGTCAGGAAGGGGGGTAAATCCTCTGGAGGGAAGTGGTTAATATCTAAGCGCAGCCAAAATAAAAAAACAGAAAAATCAACGCAAGGTCATAACTTACAGTCAGTAGGATATGTCCCTTGTGCTAATGTCTTGTCTTTTAGTCTGTTTAGTTTTTGTGTATCCATTCCTCCCACAACCACTCCTGCCACTGTAATCTTTCAGTGCAGCAAGGGTTAATACAACTAAGAGACTATCATAGGCTCTCGTCATGAAGAGAGGTGTATTAATCATCCCCCTGTCCTCCATTCATAGATCATGTTTCATTCATAGAAGCTCTAGTACGGCTTCTATGAATGGAGCAGCTTGGTGGAAAGGGTGGGCATAATCAGGCTCTCTTAAGGTAAATAGGGACAGAGCTTTGTCACCCTTTTATGGCAGGATCACCAAGCATTATTTTAATGAAAAATGAATATTTAAAATATTAAAAATGACTTTTGAAATAACAATTCCACATTAGTTTTATGTAAAACTTTACTTGGATTCCCACTGTAACCTTTAAACCACCCAATGACTTTGATCAAACTGATCAAAAATCTGTGAATGGGTTACCAGGTTTGCTTTCCTGATGTGGCTATTTACATAGGGGTCTCACTACCCCCACTACATTTAAATGTACTGTATGTCATGTAGAATGTGATAGGAGGGGAGGAAATACTCAGGAATTGATGGCATTAAACAAAGTCAATTCAGTTTGTCGCAGGCTGGCTAGTAAGTGAGCTGGGAATTTTTGTTGTTGTTGTTGTTGTTGTTTTTTTAGACACATATATAATAATGGATAGATTAAGGCAGGTATGCCTAGAGGGAGCCCACCCTTCTTTAAAGGTATAGGGGCACACTGGACACTCAGCAATAGCACAAAGGCAGATAAGGTATCTAGTGCATCTCCTCACCAATTCAACAATAGTACAAACAAATGGCAACCACCCCAACCTATAACTGGCCTTTGCCCTCCCATGTGCTCCTTCCTGCAAAGGCCAGTTATAGGTTGGGGTGGTTGCCATTTTTTTTGTACTATTGTTGAATTGGTGAGGAGATGCACTAGATACCTTATCTGCCTTTGTGCTATTGCTGAGTGTCCAGTGTGTCCCTATACCTTTAAAGAAGGGTGGGCTCCCTCTAGGCCAGTGTTTCTCAACTCCAGTCCTCATGGACCCCCAACAGGTCATGTTTTCAGGATTTCCATTATTTTGCACAGGTGATTTGATCAGTTTCACTGCCTTAGTAATTACCACAGCTGTTTCATCTGAGGGAAATCCTGAAAACATGACCTGTTGGGGGTCCATGAGGACTGGAGTTGAGAAACACTGCTCTAGGCATACCTGCCCTTAATCTATCCATTATTATATATGTGCCCAACTCAGGAGACTCTCAAAATTATAGAGTTAGGACTGCAGTACACTGGGGTGCCGTGACGTGGCCACTGCAGCTTACGCATGTATTTGCAAATGTGTGCAAACGAAACCTCTTGCATTTAACGTGAACTATTAGGGTCAATTCGGTTTGTTGCAGGCTGGCTGGTAAGTGAACTGGGAATTTTTGTTTGTTGTCTTTTGACATGCATCACCCTTCCATGTGCTGTTTGCTGCTAAGCCAGTTATATGTTTGGGTGGTTTCCATTTGCTTTTATATATTTTAACCTTTACCAGGTAAAACAACCAATTTAGTTTAAAATAGAAATGCAAGGCAAAACATTTGGGTATATATAAAAAATATAAATACCTTTTTTATTTTTCTTTAAGTGATCACCTAACCTTTGTTCTCAGCTGCATAAGGGGCTTAGAGAGGTGATGGGGAAGAGACTGCAGGGGGGGGGGAGAGGGTGGTGTCAGCAGGAGACAGAGAAACAGCAATAAACTGATCTTCCCAGTGAAGAGATGTGCAGGAGGGGGGAGGGGTGTTGTTGTAAGCAGAAGTCTTGGCCATTGAAGGACAGACAATCTGTGCTCCTAGCACAGCCAGAAAACTGATCACACTATGATGGAGGATGGATGTGCTCTCATGTCTAGCATGGTCAGTTTGCAACAATAGAAAAGCAGATGGACTGGCTAGATCAGCAGGTATTCTACACAAAGCAATACAAAGAGAACAGGATACTTTTTAACATAAGCAATGGTACAACAGACACATATCAGGAATATGAAGTGTTGGGGTAACAAATATTTTAAACCTTGCAATGTGGAGGAGGGGCCCATTGCACAATGTTTTTTTTCCTTAAGTGTGGCTTTAATTTACTTTAATTTACTTACAGTACTGTTGAGGATATATAATATTGTTGTTTCATCCAATTTTTTAAACTGCTTTTGGTGCCTAAATTATATTACCCCCTAATTGTGTTTATCAGTTACTTTATTAATTTTAATACCAACTTAATGTTAGCAAAGGCCAGCAAAAAGGGACTTTGGGACAAAAATTACTAAAGCAACAATGACCTAAGATCATGCAGCGAAGCCAAAAAGAGTCAAGTTACTTCCAAATTTGCATTGCCATTTAGAAATTAGCTTTATGATGTGTTTTAAAACCGCTTTCAAAAGCATCAATCATTGAGATGTGTCACTGGCAACAAAGCACATTTGTCTTAAACAGTAGAAATTCTTCCAAGGGCCTTATTAATTAATTTACTGTAATAGCCACAAAGCCAGACTCCTGCCAGTGGCTTTAATAATAGATTTTCATGAGCCTCAGTGGGACCTACAGCTTCTTGAATGGGACCCTAGAAATTGACATAACTGGAATACCTACAACATTACAAGTGTTATAGTAACCAAGCATTTAATCTGTTTCCATTTCTACAAGTAGATTATTAAAATATGCCCAGCGAGAGTGCTGATGGACTTTAGAATAATACTTTTTTTACATAAACAAATTATTATGCCTTTTATCTTATAATCAAATTCAGCAGCTGAATGTTTGTTATTAAAAACAGCATAATTTTATTTTGGAACAATCCACATTGTCGTGCATGAGAAACATCTGTGTGTTCTGGCCTTATGTATACAGTATAGCTCTTAGCAGTTCTACAAAGAGATGTCTGTTGGAGACTATAAGGATGTAATAAGTGCATGTAAAGACATTTGTACTGAAGATTTATTATTATTTGCTGGCAAATTGTTACAGTTAAAGTCTTTGGTTTACTTATTAAAAAAAAAAAAACTATTTTGCTGTAGTACATTTCAAGCCTTGGTGAAACTGCAGTTTTCTAAATAAATACTGTTGACTATACAATATATATTCCATCTATTACACACAGAAAATATTTATACAGCAGCCACAGAAAGCTCATGAAAACACAAACGTTATATCTTGATCGTAAAATAGAGGACACAGGCTGAGTATTCATACACCCTGGGTTATAGGCTCATACATTCAGGTGATTGGACACTGGCAAGCTTTTGAAGACACACCCTCTGGGTGACCTCCTAAAACCTACCCCAATCTGTGAGTCCTCGTTTTTTTGCTAGTGTCTTAAGGTGATGGACCTCTTCTCCCTAAGGGGGTAATCACTCTTAGCTTAAAATGATATTGAAGGCAATTAAAAAACTAACATGTTATACTTGCCGGCTGTGTCCAGTGGTTTTGCACAGAGAAGACCCAATCATCTTCTCTGGCGCTCCTGCCCCCACCCTCCTGCCAAGCGATCCTGAGCAAGCAGCTTGTTATGGGGGCACCCAATCAGGCTCACTCCGGAGCCGCTGCTCTGTGTGTCCATTCACACACAGAGATGCTGCTCAGCCCCGTTGCTCTCTCCTCATCGGCTCAGTAGCTGTGAGTGTTTCAGCCAGTTAGGAAGGAGAGTCCCCGAAGAGCCGATGCTCTTGTGCACATTGCTAGATCACGACGGCGCTCAGTTAAATATTATGGTGGCTGAGGGGCTGATGCACACAGAAGGTTTTTTACTTACCACTTTTTACCAACAACTTTAACTTGTTTATTTTTTTTATCTTGAGAGTCTTTCATCTGCTCCTCAATCAACTTAACTGTCTTATAATACACCAATAGAAGCAGTGCATCTAGATCACAGTGTAAGTAGATGAATCTGACCAGATATTAGTGTCTTGCAATCCCCTGTACAGCAGAGCTCAGGTTGAGGGAGGGAGGAACAACAACAGTACAAAGAGCCAATCAGCTCTGCTACAGTTCCAGATGTATGCTGTGTGGCAGTACGGTATCGTGCCACGGTAGAAAGCATGATGGAGACCCAGGATTCTCAACCATGCAGGTTGAGGGGCTCCAGGCAGATTTCATAATGCAGAGGAAACTGGTTTATCAGTTTCCTCTTTGGTTTGTAAAGCCTGTTTTGGGACCTGTAGCCTGGAGATTTCTTAGAGATTTGGGAGGGATGAAATCTCCAATCCTGGGCCCATATTTTGGGAGCAGCCAGCGTGCTGATTGCACAGGTGTGTGCAGGCCTTTTAGTGGAGGCCAGGCCATGATTCTGGGCTCCACCCCGGCAGACGGAGTCAGGAGGGCTCCACCCCGGCAGACGGGAGGTCTCTGCCTTGGAGTCAGGTGGGCTTCACCAAGGAGAGGTGGAAGCCAGACTAGCTGTGTGCTAGAAGTTTGCTGTGGGCAAAAGCAACCTCGTGGAAGGCGTCTGTAGGAGACATATATATAAAGCGGGATATCTGAGAGAGCCAGAAGGCTGAGTATTGTTTGCATTTGTGTGATGGTGGAAACCCCTGCGCGGGAAACCTTTATGTTACAGGACTTTCATTTAAATAAAAGTGGGCAAAAAGGCCCTTAAAAATAAGCGAGTTGCCGTGTGCTTTGAAGAAGCTCTACCAATTTGAAGCGAGTTCCCACAGCTGATATAAAGAGAAAGTGACAGAGATGTGCTTGACAATGTGCTGCTTCTCCTTTCACTGTCCAGTCACAAGCTGGGTGAGGTACAAGACCTGTAAATGTTACATAACTGTAGAAGAGAAAGCGGGTCTCCTGCCCTGATAGACAGAACTATGCTATGTGAGAGAGCTGTGTAAATCTTAGAACTTGATGGACATAAAAGCAAATCCTTTGACAGATATAACAGCCCGTATATATGTAGTCTCTCTGTTGTTTTTTTGGGACTTCGGCTTCAAACAATTTTATTATAAAGCTCTGTGTAATTGCATGATAGTTTCTGTAATATTGCTAATTGACTTAATTTAAATTCATTAGATTTATGCAATTTTCATTTTTGTATGTTAGGGCTGGAAATTTCCTGGGATGGAGACAGCTTTGTAGAAGTGATGGCCGCTCCTCATTTAAAAGGGAAGCTTTGTGGTCTTTGTGGCAACTACAATGGACACAAGCGGGATGATCTCATAGGTAGTGATGGAAACTTCAAGTTTGATGTGGATGACTTTGGAGATTCCTGGAGAGTCGAATCTAATGAATTCTGTAACCGCCCTCGTAGGAAGACTGTGCCAGAGCTGTGCCAAGGGACTGTTAAGGTGAAACTTCGAGCTCACAGAGAATGCCAGAAGTTAAAGTCCTGGGACTTTCAAAACTGTCACTCCACTGTTGACTATGCTGTTTTCTATCGGTAAGTATAAAACTAAGCAACATTTTTTTATATGGCTTACAGTGTTTTTTTTATGTTTAATCTAAGTTTATTAGATTTTCACAAAATAACACATTAACATGGCTATAGAAGCCAACAAAGAGGTGTTACACTAAATACATGTCATATCTATCCATTAGCACAGGGCAAAAAAGAAAATTGTCAGGTTATACAAGTGCTGAGCACAATCAGGAAGAACAATTAGGTCAATATACATACACAATCGATGAAGCCAGTTACAAAACAGCTGGACAGTAATATAGAAAAACTCTTTAGTGCACATTGTATAGGGATTACTGCTCCAACATGAAAACCCCCTTGGTCCAACAAACATTAGAGATATATACAGTGGGTTTTTTCAATCTTGTGTTGTAGCTGTTACTATTAAGTCCAAATCAAATGTTCACTTAAAATCAACTAAATACTTCATGTCCACCAAACAAGTGGTGTTCAAAGTCTTACAGCTGTTCTTCTTTAAAAAGCTGCCATATCCTGAGTATAGAAACCTATCCTATGCCACCTCTGTGTGGAAGAAATAATCTCTCTTTAGAGGTCTGCCATGCCATCTAGTGAATCAGACATATAGTAATGACATTTTTTATAGGTACGTAAATGTCATGGTCAATTTATGCAGCACTTTTCATATATATTTATATATATATTCACATCAGTCCCTAACCCTCATGGGCATACAATCTAAAGTCCCTAGCTCACATTCATACATATCCATACTAGGGCCAATTTAGTCAGGAACTACTTAACCTACCAGCATGTCTTCAGAATGTGGAAGGAAACCAGAGTACATACAGGAAAGCCACGCAGGCACAGGGAGAACATGCAAACTCCAGGCAGGTGGTGCCATGGTTGGGATTCAAACCAAAGACCCTAGTACCGGCAGGTGGAAGCGCTAACCATTTAGCCATTGTGCTGTCCAATGATATCAGTAAATCTTATGCTTACTGCTCATTTTAGAGCATTAGCTCTGACAGAGCAAAGGACATGTTGAACCTCTGCAATGAGACAAATGTTTCTACATACAGAGAAAAAGGGTCTTTCTCTGTAGCATTCATGGGGGGGGGGGGTCATGCATCTCTACTCAGGTTGCTCAACTGGGCTTTAATAACAGTAATATCTGCAGTGCCGCTATGCACTATAGATGCTTATGTGTAATAGAGAGCAGAAATCACTAATTCACTCTGTTATGCACACTGTGATCCCATTCAAAAGATTTGGCCAGTGGTATGAAGCCCAGTAGAGTTTGTTTTTCTCAATGCAGTGTGTGATTGGAGGGGAGACAATCTTGTGACTTTGTCACATGACCAGGTTGTCCCCCTGCTTTTTTTTTAAATATTCCATTCAATGTGACTGTGCTCAGCCGATTTCAGAGTCCCAAATCCTGCGAAGCACAGGGCACATTTGTAAAGCACATCAGTGTGCATTATAAATGTGCAGAGGTTTTTTTTTGCAGCCATACTGCTGCTTTTTAAATGAGACCCTTTGTAAAATAAGCAGGTAACAGTAGCAGAATAAAATATGTCAGCAAACACCATTTGCCAGACACAAAAGCCTTGTTTAGGAAAGTGTACAATCTAAAGGTGAAGTGTCACTTTTACAAGGGAGCTTATATTGTTCATTTTTCTAACATTCAATAGATCTAAGCACTTTACAATGTGACAGGTTTCATGACTTAGATTTTGTTACATTTTTCTTTCCTAAAATCACTTTAAATAACTCAGAGAAGACCTATTTAAAATAGGATTTAGCAAAGATCTTGCAAAGCCTTTGTGGCTTTTTTGTTAAACGTGCTTCATGCGAGTCTTGTGTCAATTTTTCAAACAGAACAATTTAGTATCAGTAATAATTCTGCTGAATAGCATGGAACAGTGTATCATATTGCTTCTAACCCTATAGTTATTTATTGTATCACTTTGCCTAGAAATACTTCCTTGTTTTTATATTAATGTTACTTGGCCACAGACACTGTGGATTTAAATCATTGGCACCCTCTAGTTTTTCTTCTATTGCTTAAAAAGAAAAGACATCCCTAACTTTCCTGCAGCAAAATACTGATGGATAAATAAAAGCCACTATGCATTATTTTAATATACCACACGTTATAGGAAGAATGTACAATTACATACAATTCATATGTTTATCTAAACTTTTTAAAGTGGATCTCTCATTAAAATTTGAATATCATTTAAATTTGTATTTAAATTAGATTAATGCATACATCTGTAGTACCAAATTACGTAATTATTTCAAGTCAAATAGTCTTTTGAGATAGATATAAAATGTGTTACTCCAAAAAGTGTTATGGTCTCCCTACCAATCATTAGAAATGATAGAGTCTACTGTTTTTAGTCAGACAGGCCAGGTTTGAGAAACTTGAATGGAGAGAAGAGGATTATTATTATTATATAGTATTTATATAGCGCCAACAGTTCCCTCAGTTCTGTACATTACAATGGGGGACAATACATGAGACACTACAATAACAATACAGTGCGATACACAAGGGGTTCGAGGGCCCTGCTCCTTGGAGCTTACAATCTAGGAATAGAAAGGCACAGCTATAGATATAGATTATTACAACCTATGCACTAAAATAGTTTCATATAAATCCAAAACTGGTTTAGAGACACTTACAGGTCTTGCAAAGGAGAAAGATCAAAAACAGCAGTGTTTTTATTGTCAGCATTTCAATGAAGCTCAGTCCATCTTTCTCAAGTCTTTCAATTTACTCCAAACATAAGAGTGTGGTGGCTACCCTTGCAATTGTTCACTAAAATAGTTTTATAGTGCATTAGCACAAAGTGACAAGATTATTTCAAGCAACTGTCACTTAAAAGTAAACTTCTTTCATGCGTAAAGTTCAGGCATCCTCATGCCTCCAGCAGCCTGAATCATTCTGATAGGAAGATTCAAAAGCAGCATCAAAGCCAAGCCATCCTGCCCAACGCAACTCCAGTTGGCCAGTGAGGCAGCCTGTCAAAGTGATGGGCCAATAGGAATTTTTAGTCTAGATTATTAATAAACTTTATGCCTGACAGCAACTTTTTTTTATAAATTATTTTAAGTTCAAAATTCAACTGAAGTTCATAATTTTTACATATATTATATAGTTAAAAAAATGTAAGAGTATACAATTCACATTTAAAGTCCAACTCTATCCAAAGCTTTATTTAGCTCTATATATGGATCCATTTTTTGGTTTATATTGCAGTCTCTATCCATGTTGGGAACATTTTCCCTCAATTTCTGTCCTGGTCACACCCTTACATATAGGTCAACACAAGGATATTAAGGGATGTGTGATCCCCACAATGGGGACACATCAATAAAACCTAGTTCTTGCCCTTCCTACTCTATGCATAACTAAAAAAAAGTTTTGGCCGGCAGTTAGGGTTTACGTCAGAAGAACAAAAAACATGGTATCACTCTATGTCGTTGATTAATGTTTTTATATTCTTCAGGGAGTGAGATTTCAAAAGTGTATTTGTTATAACTGCTTCCTTCAATAAAATGTAGCAGTCTTTCCAAAACAAGCTAGGTACTGTCGGCCATATCCGTTATGCATGTGCAGCATTTTCAAACTGAAACATGCATCTGGTATATTTCAAAATATTACATGCGACGGCACGTTTTCTGTATTTAATGTATTTAAAGGGAAAAAACATTACTATTACCTGTTTTTATTGGGTGTATCAACTGTCCTGTATTCTGAGTTTACAGTCGGATTAGAGCACTTATAGAAGCCCACTGTAATTGAAAAAAAAAAAACATTTGCATGCTACATTCTCTATATACAGTGGGGCAAAAAAGTATTTAGTCAGCCACCAATTGTGCAAGTTCTCCCACTTAAAAAGATGAGAGAGGCCTGTAATTGGCATCATAGGTAGACCTCAACTATGAGAGACAAAATGAGAAAAAAAATCCAGACAATCACATTGGCTGATGTGGAAAGAATTTATTTGCAAATTATGGTGGAAAATAAGTATTTGGTCAATATCAAAAGCTCATCTCAATACTTTGTTATATATCCTTTGTTGGCAATGACAGAGGTCAAACGTTTCCTGTAAGTCTTCACAAGGTTGGCACACACTGTTGCTGGTATGTTGGCCCATTCCTCCATGCAGATCTCCTATAGAGCAGCAATGTTTTGGGGCTGTCGCTGGGCAACACGGACTTTCAACTCCCTCCAAAGGTTTTCTATGAGGTTGAGATCTAGAGACTGGCTAGGCCACTCCAGGACCTTGAAATACTTCTTACGAAGCCACTCCTTCTATGCCCGGGAGGTATGTTTGGGATCATTGTCATGTTGGAAGACCCAGCCACGTTTCATCTTCAATGCCCTTGCTGATGGAAGGAGGTTTGCACTCAAAATTTCACAATACATGGCCCCATTCATTCTGTCCTGTACATGGATCAGTCGTCCTGGTCCCTTTGCGGAGAAACAGCCCCAAAGCGTGATGTTGCCACCCCCATGCTTCACAGTAGGTATGGTGTTCTTTGGATGCAACTCAGCATTCTCTCTCCTCCAAACAAGACGAGTTGTGTTTCTACCAAACAGTTCTATTTTGGTTTCATCTGACCATATGACATTCTCCCGATCCTCTTCTGGATCATCCAAATGCTCTCTAGCAAATTTCAGACGGGCCCGGACATGTACTGGCTTAAGCAGGGGGACACGTCTGGCACTGCAGGATCTGAGTCCCTGGCGGCGTAGTGTGTTACTGATGGTAGCCTTTGTTACGTTGGTCCCAGCTCTCTGCAGGTCATTCACTAGGTCCCCCCGTGTGGTCCTTGGATTTTTGCTCACCGTTCTTGTGATCATTTTGACCCCATGGGGTGAGATCTTGCGTGGAGCCCCAGATCGAGGGAGATTATAAGTGGTCTTGTATGTCTTCCATTTTCTAATTATTGCTCCCACAGTTGATTTGTTCACACCAAGCTGCTTCCCTATTTCAGATTCAGTCTTCCCAGCCTGGTGCAGGTCTACAATTTTGTTTCTGGTGTCCTTCGACAGCTCTTTGGTCTTCACTATAGTGGAATTTGGAGTGTGACTGTTTGAGGTTGTAGACAGGTGTCTTTTATACTGATAACAAGTTCAAACAGGTGCCATTGATACAGGTAATGAGTGCAGGACAGAGGAGCCTCTTAAAGAAGAAGGTACAGGTCTGTGAGAGCCAGAAATCTTGCTTGTTTGTAGGTGACCAAATACTTATTTTCCACCATAATTTGCAAATAAATTCTTTCCAAATCAGCCAATGTGATTGTCTGGATTTTTTTTTCTCATTTTGTCTCTCATAGTTGTGGTCTACCTATGATGCCAATTACAGGCCTCTCTCATCTTTTTAAGTGGGAGAACTTGCACAATTGGTGGCTGACTAAATACTTTTTTGCCCGACTGTAGGTGCATTTACTGCAGGTTAAATCTACCTTTTCTCCACCTTACCCAAATCTAAATGTGCTGTCTAATTGCAGGCATGACATCTTGCTTATAAAACCTCCTGTATGCTCTATTTGAGATTATTTTTACTTTACTTGATTTCTCAAGTTGAGGTTTGAGGCCTGGCAACCTGGTCTATGTCCCATCAACCCAACAGTTTCCTGTCCAGTAAGAGAGTCTTATTCCCTAGGGCTTGGGACCACCAGTGTGCAACAGAAATACATACTTATTGATAAAGGCATAACAATTGATAATGTCGGTCCTCATGTACCCAACGGTGGTTTTAATGAAATGTATTATTTTTAAATTATTTTTTTTTTTGCTTTGAATAAGTTTTTATTGATGTCTGTGTTACTCTCTTTTGTCCTGGTGACCTCTAGAACATATGGTGAGCAGGGGCGGACTGACAACTCTTGGGGCTCCCAGGCAATAGGGGATCATGGGGCCCCTGTGTCCTTGCCCACACACAAAGCACACCCAAAAAAGCTTATAAGAGGTACCAGGGTCATTTCATGGGGCCCCCTACTGACCCCGGGCCCTCTGGCAGTTCCCGAGTGGTTGAATGGTCAGTCCGCCCCTGATGGTGAGATAAAAATCCTCCGATTAAGACACTTGTTTTTCTGACAGCTGCCTAAGGATCATTTGATATGGACAATCTGCCTTTCCATTTTTTTAACCCATGATTACTTAGATGAAAACAGGCACCTCTGTATGTGTGGGGAGATGTTAGCAGACTTTCATCCACTTATATCTGCCCACTTCCGGATCCATCGTACCCACATAAAAAAAAAATTACATTTGGGTTTGCTTTTACGGACCAGACTGGAAGTGGGTGGATATAGATGAGCACCAATCCACTTACTCTACAACTGTCCACTCATATGGATTACATGTATTGGTTTTTCCCACGTAGAAAAAGTCTAAATGGACATGGATGTCACAGATGTGACATCCATACCATTCTGATCTGACTCAGTAGGGGATCAGTCTAGCATTCCCTTCTGAGATTGAAGAGATACCATCCTTGTGAAAAGGGCCTTAGAGGGAATGTCCCCATACTCATACATTTATCTCACTTTCTGTTGTATCTGTTGACCAGGATGTGGAGGAATTCTCTCTCCATACCTAAACAAAATATTTTGCTTTAGATATAGTTTAAAGAATTTGTTATACATCTACAAAAAGAGATGTAAGAAGAAGCTTGTAACTCATAGCAACCAGTTTTATTGGAACTTTTAAAGATACACCTACAGTAAAATGGAGACTACTTGGTTGATATGGGTCACTTTCATTTGCACCTTTTTTTCTTGGAAAAAAAAACAAGGAAAACAGCTTGTGGTTTATATTATATACAGTACATTTTTTACAGCCAAGGATGTATCTTCCGAAAAATGTCACAAGAATTATGTTGCTTGAAAAACTAAACACATCCTCAGAATTCTGATACGTGAACCAGTCATGATAACCCTTCACTTACACAGTTTCTCTTTACGCATTACCATATAAAGTATAACCAAGCACAACTAGTGCCATTTTAAATCATCAACGTCAAATGGTAAATGATCCGTGGAAACTTTTTCTAGTTGGATGTAAAACACGACCAGATAACTCAAGATGTATATGATATTTGTATTCTCAGTTGTGAATCTTTTTCCCTCTGACTTGACTGTATTTCAGTCTCTTCTCTACCTGTGTCTCTTCCACATAACTCTCCCACTGAAATAATATAACTGTCTGTAACGCATTACTATAGGTATAAAGTATGCATGCATGATTTCATGTGACCATGTTTAGTGCTGTATTTCACTTCTGTTCTCTAATGCAAACATGTAATGTTTTAGTAGACACATGGGAAGAAAAGAAACAGCTGCTGCTTTTTTCCCCCACTAAAGTATGTTTCTCTATCGCAGTACTTGTAAAGATGTTATAAAAGCTTGTACTTTACCATATGGGAACAGATAGTTAAATGTGACAGTGAATTAATGGAAATAGTCAAAAACATATGTACACTTATGATGTACCCTGACTGTATCACACATGGCACAGAATGGATTTTATATTGATAGTGAAGGATCTATGAAAAACAACTTACAGCATAGAAATAAAGAAAAAAAAAACTTAGTAATGCATTAGGGTAGAACTTATGATGCAATAGTAGTGAAAGCAATATTCACTTTGGTACATGCAGGTCATCTCCAGCCAAAACTTTCCCTGGAGATGGAAAATGCTAGAACTTTTATTGAGTTTTTATTGTTTTTTTTTTATTTTATCAATTACATATACCTTTCTTTTTGCATCACTCTCCTGCTTCCTTTTGTTCCAATTGGAAGAGAGGAATGGTTACATTTCTGCTGGAATCTATGTCAAAAAAAGTCAAAGATTCCAGGGAGTGAACTTACCATTTCACATACTGGAACTTAGATAGATATTTGTAGCTCTCTTCTAATCTATAATTATGAAGTTGGCTATTACATATAGGCAATAACCTGCATGGTACTTATGAGATCCAGAATTACAGTACATTGAGGCGTTGGACACACCAGAATTTTTTGTTCCATTTCCTACAAACTGTAAGCTCAATTTACGAACCAATACAGTGTCTTTTTTATTTAAAAATTCTGGAGTTGTATGATTTGGGTAAGGAGCAAAATGCTAGTTTAGCTGCTCAGTAAGTATGAAAAAATATACAAATACTTCTCTTTCTATTGCCACAACTTGATGAAATACAGAACCGCAAACCTAAGTGATGTGTTTATATAATTTCCCAAAAGACTACAAAGAACTGCCAGAAAGAACAATTACATCAATTTATAGCTTTCTGATTACCATGCTGGTATCCACATTTTTTTTTTTGGTTGCCAAAGCCCAGTTCGAAAAGTGTGCAGAATCAGCAGATAAAAAAGCAAAGCAAACCAAAACTGACAGAAGATATAAGTGCATATTTAATTATTTTATATAAATTTTGAAAATATCTTCATTGCACCTTCCGACAAGAGTGAGAGCGTCTAAATTCATAATTTCCTTTGATTTACTCCCAGCTGCACTGATCACTAGAGGATAACATTGCTTATTTTTTATTATTATTATTATTATTATTTTTTTAGGTGACCAAAGTAAGTTACTGAGATCACTGTTTAAAACAGGAGTTTCTGGTATGGTTAGAAGGATTTGAAAACTCTACCCTTGCAGTGGGTCATCCTGTGCATTACAGTTAGCTGCTGTGTTGTATAGGGGAAGGGGTAGGCAACCTTAACTACTTGCCCTCTTGTAGATTTACCCCCCTTAATGACCAGGCCTCTTTTTGCTACTCGGCGCTGCATTAATTCAACTGATAATTGCACGGTCATGCAATGCTGCACCCAAACAAAATTTACGGCCTTTTTTTCACATAAATAGAGCTTTCTTTTGGTGTTATTTGATCATCTGTGTGCTTTTTATTTTCACGCTATAAACAAAAAAAAGACCAAAAATTTTGAAGAAAAACAATATTTTTTACTTTCAGCTATAAAAAATATATAGTAAACTCAAAGTTAGTTATAAATTTAGGCCAAAATGTATTCTGCTACATATTTTTGGTAAAAAAATCCCAATAAGTGTATATTGATTGCTTTGTGTGAAAATTATAGCGTCTACAAACTTTGGTATAGATACTGCAATTTAAGTCATTTTTTTGCTATACAGCGCTGCACTAATTTAACGGACAATTGCGCGGTCATGCAATATGGTACATAAATTTAATTTTTGTCCTTTTTTTCACACAAATAGAGCTCTCTTTTTGTGGTATTTGATAACCTGTGCGCTTTTTGTTTATGGCGCTATAACCAGAAAAATGTTTGAAAATTTTTTTTTTTATTTTGAAAAAAACAATATTTTCTCATTTCAGTCATAAGAAATATCCAAAAAGACAAAAATGTTGTCATAAATTTAGACCAAAATGTATTCTGCTACATGTTTTTGGTTAAAAAAATTAATATAAAAAGTAATATGTTGCTTTGTGTGAAAGTTATAGCGTCTACAAACTATGGCATAGATAATGGAATTTTACACAGCTTTTACTTTCTGACTGCCCATCACATTTCTTGAAGTGTTAAAATACCAGGATAGTACAAACACCCTCAAATGACCCCTTTTCGGAAAGTAGACACCCTAAGCTATCTGCTGAGAGGCATATTGAGTCCATGGTAGATTTATTTTTTTCCACAAGTTTCTGGAAAATGACAAAAACATTTTTTTTTTTTTACACAAAGTTGTCATTTAAATTATTTATTTCTCGCACAAGCCATAGGTATATGTGAAATTACACCCCAAAATACATTCTGCTACTTCTACCGAGGATGGGGTTACCACGTGTGTGAGACTTTTTGGGAGCCTAGCCACATACAGGAGCCTGAAATCCAATGTCCACTTTGAAAGCCTGAAGGTGCGTAACTTCCTCATTACACTTCCTCACCACCTCATCTAATTTTTTCTCACATGGTTTTGAAATATAAAAAAAGAATAGAAAAAATATGTTTTTGTTTTTTTTCTTCATTTTCCAAAAACTTGTGGCAACAAATGAGATCTACAAAATACTTACCATGCTTCTTATCAAATTCCTTGGGGTGTCTACTTTCCAAAAAGGGGTCATTTGGGGGGGTTAGGCAGTATCCTGGCATTTCAGGGCCTCTCAGGTAGTCTGGAAGTGTAATGAGGAAATAAAGCCCTTTAAAAACCTGAAGGTGCTTATTGGATTTTGGGGTCCTGTACTTGGCTAGACTGCCAAACCGTCTCTCACATGTGGTACCCCCATACTCGGGAGACGTAGCAGAATGTATTTCAGGGAGTAATTCCACATATACCAATGGCATGTGTGAGCAGTAAATCATTTAAGTGACAATTTTGTGTAAAAAAAAACAATTTTTTTTGTCATTTTCCAGAAACTTATGGTAAAAAAATATATTCTTCTATTGATTCAACATGCCTCTCAGCAAATATTTTGGGGTGTCTACTTTCCAAAAAGGGGTCATTTTGGGGGGTGGGGGCATTCTATGCCCAGCATTAGAAGTTTATGCCACACATCACTCACTCTTCTAACCACCTGAAGACCAAGCCTTTTCTGACATTTTTTGTTCACATGAAAAAAATCAGTATTTTTTGCTAGGAAATTAATTTAAACCCCCAAACAGTATATATTTTTTAAAGCAGACACCCTAGTGAATAAAATGGTGGGTACTACAATTTTTTATGGCACATAGTACTCGCGCAGCAATTTTTCAAAAGCAAATTAAAAAAAAAATACACTTTTTTTACTTTTAATGCACAAAAACACAATATATTGGCCAATTATTTGCTAAAATATAAAAGATAATGGTATGCCGAGTAAATAGATACCAAACATGACATGCTTTAAAACTGCACATGCCCCGTGCAGTGGCGACACACTGCATACATTTTTAAAAGCCTTTAAAAGCTACTATTTTAGATTTACAGAGGAGGTCTAGTGTTAGAATTACTGCCCTTAAACTGACGTTCATGGCAATACCTCACATGCATAGTGCAACCGTTGTTTACATACTGGCACAGGGTGAATGCTTGTGCACACAGGTGTGCGTGCATGGGAGGGCGATTTTTTTTGTTTTTTTTTTTTTTAGTTATTTTGATTTTTTTTATTATTTTTACACTGTACCTTTCATTTTTTTATCACTTTTAATGCTATCACAGGGAATGCAAATATCCCCTATAACTTCAATGAGCATTGTCATATATTCTTTTTTGATAAATCTGGGATCTATCAGGCTCTAGATATCTCCTCTGCCCTTACATTATCTAATCAAACCAAAATTGGTGTGATCAGATGCTTTCCCAATTTACAAATGGCGCTGTTTATATCCTGCGAAACTGAAGTGATGAAATGCTTGTAGCTTCCGTATTCTTAGACTATAGAGATGATTGGCACCACTCTGGTCTCCAATCAGCTCTATGGTCAGCTGGCAGAAACACCGGCTGCATTCTCAGGTTCCCCCGATGGCGCGGGACTGCCTGAGAACGCAGTGAAAGGCAGCAGGGGAGGGGGGTATCATCCCCCTGCAGCTAATTAGCCACTAGGGTTGCTTTTACATGAAAGCAGATCGCCGGCTAAAAAAAACGATACCAGGATGATGCCTGCATCTGTAGGCATCATCCTGGTATACCAGTACATCGCTGATCCTTGTTGGGTGTATATGCTATGTTCTTTTTTTTTTTTTTGTATGCAGCCTGTGGACTGAATGAAAACAAGAGAAGAAATCTCTGCCAGAAAAAGTGTGTGGTATGACCACCATTAGAATAT
This sequence comes from Staurois parvus, assembly GCF_062004578.1. Lineage (NCBI taxonomy): Eukaryota > Metazoa > Chordata > Amphibia > Anura > Ranidae > Staurois > Staurois parvus. Next base: position 6,627,514 of record NW_028317816.1, on the reverse strand, counting down.
ACTGCCCTGCATCCATCCACTTCTAATGGTGGGCACACATTAGGTCACACTTTGCCACATGCGCCAGTTCCAAGATTGAACAAATGTCTAAATAGTGACAAGCTTGAATAAAAATTGTCCACGTAGAAGTGGTACCCCATATGGAAAAAGGATGACACCAAGTCCCAAAATATCTTGCCATTGCTCCCCATGTAGTCTGGGCATCCGGGGGGCTCCTTGTGACTATCTTTTCCCTCGTAAATCTGAAACTTATAAGTATAGCCTGTTGCCCTCCCACAGGTCTTCTACATCTTGACCCCATATCTGGCACGCTTGCTGGGGAGAAATTGTTTGAATGCAAGGCGGCCAGAAAAATTAATGAGGGACTCATCAACGCAGATGTTTTGCTGGGGAGTATAGAGATCTGCAAATTTTTGGTTAAGGTGATTTGCGAGGGGCTGAATTTTGTGGAGCCGGTCAAATTCAGGTTCACCCCGAGGATGACAGAGTGTATTGTCGTTGAAATGCATAAAACACATTATACTCTCATATCTATGCCTGGCCATGGCAGCAGAGAACACGGCATATGATGAATCGGGTCTGCAGATCAATACAACCGCAATTAATTTTTTTTTAGTAATGCCCATGTTGAGGGTTAAGTCCAAAAAAATGTAAATTTGAAAACCGTAATGAGTTTCCATTCGACTGGTCTGTCAAGGTTTGAATTTGGGTTGGCGGCGATAAATTGTTCTGCATATAAATTGCTTTGATCTACAATCAACGCATACAGATATTCCGTGAAAAACAGCTCCAAAAATCAAGGGGAGTAGTTAAATTTTCTATTTCCACCTGAATTCCGGGTTGGATAGTGAATGGGGGAAGTACGGGTGCTGCAGAATTTGTGGGCTGTCAATCGGGATTTGCAAGCACATCCGGAAAGATACTAGGAGCTCTACAGGCCTGTGTGCAAATTCTTGGTGGCTGCGGGACAATACTTGTGCTCGCCACTGCACCAGCTTGTACTACACTTATGGGACTCGACACTTCACCAAGTCATACTGCAGTGCTGCTATTATTATTATTATACAGGATTTATGGCGCCACCAGTTTGCTTAGCGCTTTACAGTATAACGGGAGACAATGCAGAACAGTACAGTTCAATACAAGAGGGTTAGGAGGGTCTGATCCTGAGAGCTTACAATCTAAGAGATATGTGAAAGATGTATTAGGCCACTAGTACTCGCCAGTTCACCAAAAGGTAGCGTGGCACTAGTACTGGCACTCTGCTGCATATGAAAGTTATCAAAATTTAATGACAAGTGCTAAAAGAGATCAGCCTGATTCTGCGAACACTGCGGTTTTGTGTGTAATATATCAAGTGACAGTGACCTACTGACACTGCACTTGCTGGGGGAGAAGGGGGGGGGCGGAGCGTAGGGACTAAACGCAGGTGCTGGCAGGTGCCGGGGCTGATCCCGCTAACGCTGCATTTTTGGGGGCACTATACTAATGTGAACGCTGGTATAGTGCTGATCTGATCAAAGATATTGATCCGTTCAGACACTATACTAGCAATGGAGGTTTATTGTGCATGAGCGTGCTCTTGGCAATCAAGGAGTTAAATGTGATGACTGGTGTACTGAGGGGCAATCTGACACTACCTGGGAGGGGTGTGAACACCGCAGGAGCGCGAATCACGTATATATATATATATATATATATATGTATGTATATGTGATTTTGTGCACCCATGCCGCCCTGTAGCAGTATTTCTGCTATATGGCGGTCAAGAAGTGGTTACAGAAGCAGTTTGTGTTATGTTGCTGCGTTACTTTAACTGACAATTGCGCTGTCATGCAACATACTACCCAAATTAAATTTATGTCCTTTTTTTCCCACAAGTTGAGCTTTCTTTCGGTGGTATTTGATCGCCTGTGCGTTTTTTATTTTTTGCACTATAAAAAAAAAGACTGACAATTTTGAGAAAAAAAAACAATATTTTGTACTTTTTGCTATAAAACATATCAAGTAAAAAAATTTAAAAATCAAATTTTGTCATAAATTTCAGCCAAAATGTATTCTGCGACATGTCTTTGCTAAAAAAAATCCTAATACGTGTAAATTAATTGGTTTACGTGAAAGTTATAGCATTTACAAATGGCGGTATAGATACTGGATTTTTAATTTTTTTTTTATACTAATAATGGCGGCTATCAGCAACTTATGGCGATGATCAGCGACTTATGGTGGCGATCAGCGACTTATGGCGGGACTGCGGGACTGCAGCGGACATTCTGACACTGGGGGGGAACTGACTTGGGGTCACTGACATCCCCAGTGACATCAATACAGTGATCAGAGCAAAAAAAAAAAAAAACACTGACACTGTACTAATGGCAGTGGGGAGGAAGGGGTTAACATTTTTTAGGTAATAAAAGGGTTAACTGTGTGAGGGGAGTGTTTTACTAGGGGGCGGGGGTGTTTACTTCACGGGAACACGCTGATCCTGAGAGATAAACGCTCCTCTCAGAATCAGCGTGCTCGGAACTGACAGAGAACAGAGCTGCAGTGTAAACACTGCAGCCGTGCTCCCTGTCAGTAATTGGCAGTAATCGCCGGGACCCGGCGGATAATGACTGGCCGGGTCCCGATGATTGACACTCGTGGCCACAACCGGCGGCGCGGGTAGGGCGGTTGCGCGCCTCGCACACGCCCCCTACCTGTTTTGAAGAACGTCATTTAAAAACACTGTGGCTGGTCGGCAACCAGTTGAAGAGGTGGAGATCTACCTGTACAACATGGGAGAAGTCATAGATCACAAGGCACAGTGTAACCTGTTCACACCTGATTTAAACCGCAGTCATGGGTTTAAATCAGGTGGCGATGAGCAGCACCCTTAGGGCTCGTTCACATATAAAGTTGAGGGGTGATAAAATCCTGCAGTTGAGTCATGGTTTTACCACCCCCAACCCCTGCCCCTTTAGCTACTGAGGCAGCAGCCAAATATGTGCACATGCCACAGCAGGAATTAAATCTCCTGTTGCTTTTGGTACATGCTACTGCCTGCCAATTGTGAACGTTCAATTAAATAGGGCCACTTTGCAAGCTGTCTGCAACTCCATGATTCTGTGAGGTCCAAGGTTTTAAAGCAGATGGTGAGAAAGTAACACAATGCTGCCTGCTTTAACCCCTTGTTTGCTGTACTGCACAAGGTTTCAGGGCACTTACAGAGCGGCCTCATTCACTTGAATAAGTCATGCTTGGTAGGTGCTACACCCACCAACCAAGACATGACGTATAACTCCTGCTACGGCTGTGACATATGTACACCTCTGGCCACTGCAGCAAAAGGGGGTGCAGTTGGGAAGGGTTTGGTAAAAACACATATTAACTATGATGTTTTACCACCCCCCCAACTGCAAATGTAAATGAACCTTTACTGTTCTGAGCCCTCTATAAGGCTGCTTTAACACTGATGTGCTGCGATTTACCAGCTGCGTAGTTGATCTGTTGATAGGTGCAGCGTGCCGTATTTTTTTGCTCCATAAGACGCACTTTTTTCCCCCCCAAAAAGGGGGAAAATGTCAGTGCGTCTTATGGAGCGAATGTAAAGTGGCCGGTCTGGTATTTCTGCCGCCACCATGTCGGAATATCAGGTCGGCCGCTCAGCTCCTCTCTCCTGCAGGACCTTACCTGTTCCTCGCTCCAGCGCTGCAGTCTTCCCGCGGCAGCTTCTGTGACAGCCGGGTGCCCACTGCACATATGCGAGAAGCGCTGCGCTTTGTGAATGGTCCGGCGTCTTCTGGGACACATGACAGGTCCCAGAAGGCTCTGGGCCATTCACAAAGCGCAGCGCTTCTCGCACATGCGCAGTGGGCACCCGGCTGTCACAGAAGCCGCCGCGGGAAGAAGAAGAAAGGACAACTCCGCGGAAGTGGGAGCGGGTACCTGTCAAATTCAGGTACCCGCTCCCCCTCCCTCCCCAAATGTCCGCAGTCTCTGGTAATCTCCTTTACTGTCTGCAGTCTCTGGTCATCTGTATTATGTCCGCAGTCTCTGGTCATTCCCTGTACTATGTCCGCAGTCTCTGGTCATCTCCTGTACTGTGTCCGCAGTCTCTGGTCATTCCCTGTACTATGTCCGCAGTCTCTGGTCATCTCCTGTACTGTGTCTGCAGTCTCTGGTCATCTGTACTATGTCCACAGTCTCTGGTCTTCTCTTGTACTGTGTCCACAGACTCTGATCATCTCCTGTACTTTGTCTCCAGTCTCTGGTCATCTCCTGTACTATGTCCGCAGTCTCTGGTCATCTCCTGTAATATGTCTGCAGTCTCTGGTCATCTGCTGTACTGTGTCTGCAGTCTCTGATCATCTCCTGTACTGTGTCCGCAGACTCTGGTCATCTCCTGTACTTTGTCTGCAGTCTCTGGTCATCTCCTGTAGTATGTCTGCAATCTCTGGTCATCTCCTGTACTATGTCCGCAGTCTCTGGTCTTTCTCTGTGCTATGTCCGCAGTCTCTGGTCATTCCCTGTACTATGTCTGCAGTCTCTTTTCATCTCCTGTACTGTGTCTGCAGTCTCTGGTCATCCCTGTACTGTGTCCGCAGTCTCTGGTCATCTCCTGTACTGTGTCAGCAGTCTCTGGTCATCCCCTGTACTGTGTCCACAGTCTCTGGTCATCTCCTGTACTGTGTCAGCAGTCTCTGGTCATCCCCTGTACTGTGTCCGCAGTCTCTGGTCATCTCCTGTACTGTGTCTGCAGTCTCTGGTCATCCCCTGTACTGTGTCCGCAGTCTCTGGTCATCTCCTGTACTGTGTCCGCAGTCTCTGGTCATCCCTGTACTGTGTCCGCAGTCTCTGGTCATCTCCTGTACTGTGTCCGCAGTCTCTGGTCATCCCCTGTACTATGTCCGCAGTCTCTGGTCATCCCCTGTGCTGTGTCCGCAGTCTCTGGTCATCCCCTGTACTGTGTCTGCAGTCCATTGGTTCAGAATATTTTTTTTCTTGTTTTTCTCCTATAAAACCTAGGCGCGTCTTATGGTCAGGTGCGTCTTATGAAGCGAAAAATACGGTAGTTCATCTGCGACTTTCCTGGGTTAGGTTTCTAAATGTGCACCAAAACTCCTGCCTATAGTAGACCAAACATAAAGACTGTGGTGGAATTTCTTCCATATGAGTGCCCCAAAGCAAACAGCTTGCTCTGGGAGCACTCAGCAGGGTGGAGGGGCCAGGAGTGCAGGCGGGGGACCCAAGGAGGATCGGAGCTGCTCTTTGCAAAACCATTGCACAGGGCAGGTAAGTATGATATGTTTGTTATGTAAAAAAAAATATGAACCTTTACAATCACTTTATACTTGCCCAAAGTGTTTAAACATTGGTAAATGTTGTGTAAAAACAATGGTTACTCTGATCCTCTTTACTGCCAAATCCCTCATACATACTTTCTAATGTAATAATCCTAAAAGAAGGTTTATGCAAGTAATCTGAATCCTTAATGTACTTTCAGTGTAAATATTATATACCTTCTTATGTTGATTACCTAATTTTTTCAAATGTATTGTTCTGTCCCCTGTGAAGTTTAGAATTTAAAATCATCTGTGTATTGTGGTCATAGTTACAACTCATCCCCAGTCCTACACACTACATCAGTCTATTCATCTATGATGCATCAAGGGAGATTGTTTTACTCCCCTCACCACAGTAATGGAAGATGATTTTATTGTCCATGACACACACACATGTAAATCACTGCCAGAAGAATATTCTCAGACTTGTGATGAGAAGTCTTGGATGAGAATTCAAAGTTGAAAGTCTTGCTTTGAATGTGAACCTGGTTCTTAGCAAGACCTGTTGACCTAAGCAAGTCTTTTTCCCCCGGTCCTCCACACACTTGTGTGTGTTCACAGAATGTCTTCCAGCAGCCTGGGACCAAATTTGAAACACATAATTCTCTTTGTATCAAGAGTTATCACAGCTGTAACATACTGACCCATTGCCAGAGAAATCACAGATGTGTCTTCTTCCCTCTGGGTATAGCATAAAGTAAAAAATAAGGTTGGAAGGAGATTTTCACAAGAATCTGACCAGGCTATGGTCTTGGACAATGATGTGTTCACCTGGGATAGCCTCTGGCTTGCCTCCAGTCTTTGCTGTGTAGGATTCTTCTCCGACCCACTCTTTTATTTTCTTTGATTTCCTATATAAGAAACGGATGGCTTCTCATTTTTTAATGTTTGATAGAAAAAACATATGAACTGGCATTCTCTCTTCTAATATTGGTCAAAGAATCATTTCACAGTAGTATCCATGGAATGCTTTTAAAACCTTTGTTCTGCATCCTTTATAGAAGATTGAGTTTACATTAACTGCATTCATATAATATATTCCAGAGCAGCTATGATAAACTAGCCATCTTGTAGCTAGTATTTGGTCTATGCTTTGCATTCTTACATTTTTGGCGTAATAAGTACTGTAATTATGGTGCACCTGCGCTAATACATTAAAAACTGCAGAGCTGCTTCTGTCTAGGTGGCAAGAGCATCAGCTGTGCATTCCTAATGTAACCTAATAAATTAAAGATTTTTTAAACCATGCAGAAGATTGCAGACATGAGTATAAGACAGAAGTGGAAACATTTTAAGCTGATTTTGTTTTCTTTTGCTACATTTGTCTACATGTGTTATACTTCTGTAATATCAGATACAGCCTATTATGAGCATGGTGTTTATTAAAGTTGAACTCCAGGTAAATAAAACACACTAAAATTAAAATGAAAAATATTTTAATTACGTATTCATTAAAAATCATGGCATTGATTTCTAAAAGGCAGCTAGTGTGTGTGCTTGAATTAGACCTGGTATCAACATCCTGAAATCCCCCTGTACAACAGCACCAATGCTTGGAATAGTAGAGGGGAGAACTGTGAGCTATTAAGGTGTTCTGCATGTGCATGACGTGACAAGGAACATATTTATACTAGAGTATGACTAAAAAGCTCAAATGTGGTCTTACTAGACCACAGAACTTTTCAGCAGACTTCAGAGTCTCTGAAGTGACAAATTGTAGGTGAGATGTGAGTTCTAGTTGGTGGCTTTTTTCACTCTCCTGTAAACCTACATCTTAAGAAGCACTTAGGAGGCAGTCGTCATATCATAGTCTTTCCAACTTCAACCTTGGTGGATTATAACTCCTCCTGAATGGTGCCAAGAGCACATTGTCCTCTTTGGCACATTGTCCTCTTTGGCACATTGTCCTCTGGCAGATGGCCCATTTTTCTCAGATTTACTCTTCCTTACTGTTAATGATTGATAGTACTTCAAGGGATGGCCGATGACTTGGAAATTTTCTTGCACCTATCCCCTTTTCATGGAGGTGCTTGCAGCATTTTTTTGTTTATAGTCTAGGTTAGGCCATAATACCAGCTCATCACAAGCTGAACTTTTCAGACACCTATGTATGTGTACTATAGTTACTTACTACCCCTTGATTACATAAAGGTAGTTTGCATTTAAATAATTATTGGACACCGGAAATTATTGAATACATTAGTGATAATTTAGGTGTGGCAAATTAAAGGGGACATAGACGTATTCAAATAGGTATTTTTTGTTTGAAATTTGTTTCTACTTAATAAAAATAGTCTATTTATGATCAGTATAGAAAAGAAGAAAAAAAACAAAGTTGTTTCCACAGTAATTCAATGTATTAGGGCAACAAAACATTAAAACCTCTGAGCGCTAAGGGGTGAATACTTTTAATAAGCACTGTTTGTGGGCCGTAAGGTAAAATATTTACCTTTTTTGTAGTTAAACGGTCTTCCCATTTTGTATGTTCGAATTGTTCTAGGTATCTGGTGGTAGAGACAGTGAATACTATGAGTCATATTGCAACGGTATGTAATAAATGAGTCTAGAGAATATGCAGGGATATATCCAAAGGTCAGCTATTGCCTATTGTACTCCTGATAATTTTGCAGCTGTGTTGACAGTGTGTCGGGTTCCCAAGTGTGACATTTGTGGTGTATGCCGAGTTTTAATTTTACGAGTTTAGTCTGAAATTCTTCTCTTTCATATTTTAAAGTCCATGAATCTACATGTGTTAGGTGTCACAAATCTTTAAAAAAATTACTTTTTGGGACTTATACATGCGATCTGGGTGCTAATGCATGTCCAGAACTTATATTTGAAGTAGCTACATCAGTAAATACTTTAATGATCTAAGGCCCACTGAAAAGAGCTATTCAGGACAACAAGGGCTGCAAAGTCAACACAGAGATAATGTAGCCCATGCATGTGCACTGTGCAAAGCAAAGTGAAGCACTTGTCGTTATTAAATGTTAGGGATAAAGGAAGGTTTTGTTAGGGTCATATATTAGGAAATTTGGCCTATGGTGAGGGGTAGGTTCTGAACATCAGAAACATCTTTTCCCATCACATTTACTTTAGTTGGCAGTTTAAAGCGACCTTGCTTCAAAAGTTAAATTGCCCATAAAACATGTTACATGTGAAGAAACAAATGGATATTTACCTCTTCTGCTCTCAACATGGCAAACTAGATAATGGTATTCTCCTTTTCCCTTGCTGCACTCAGTGGTTCCTCCCCAGCACTACAGAACACAGTAGTTACATGAGGGCAGGGGCAGACTGACCATTTGGAAACTCAGGCACTGCCCGAGGGCCCGGGGTCAGTAGGGGGCCCCATGAGATGCCCCTGGTACATTTTTCATAGGTTTTTTTGAGTTTGGGCAAGGACACAGGGGCCCCATGATCCCCTATTGCTTGGGGGCCCCATGAGTTGTCAGTCCGCCCCTGCATGAGGGTCTGCAAAATAATGCCACTGAGCGATGGAAGGGACCAGGAGATTTACACCTGAAGTGTCAATTTCTGTAAAAGACCTCAGCCAAGGAGTTCTCTGAACCAGGCTTAGAAAATGTGACTTATTGTGCACACATGGTGGTTTATTATGTCACTTCTGGTTTTAACCCCTTGGTTCTCTGTTTGCATGCACCTGTTGTTTGTTGTACCAAATTGTATTGTAATTGTAAAGTCTACCTTCAATTTGTAAAGTGGAGTGGAAACTGTTGGTGCTATATAAATCCTGTATAATAATAATAATAATTCTTGTTTCTGATGCTTTTTTTTAATTCATTGATCCTTTTAACATTTTGTTTGTTTACACTCTAAAGGGAGGTAGTGGTATCATAATTTGGAGTGTCGTATTACCCGATTGGTTTATATTTACTTCTTAGTATTGACTGGTAGCGTGGCTATTGTCACTGTTACCCAATGAAGGAGTCCTGTGAAGCTTTGAAACATTGTGTAAGCCAGCCATAGACTTGGTGGTTTTCTTTCCTGCAATCAAGGGTTGCAGGAAAGAAAATCACTCAATTCTCCTATCAACAAAGTCAGTGTTGATGGTGGAATCCCTCTTGCGAAGCCATAGCGTTCTCCCAGCTGGGTAGCGGGGGATCACTGCTAATGGCTATAGTAGCCACTAGCAATAATCACATGTAAAATCCAATAGGCTGGTTGTACCCAAGTTGATCAAACTATCAACTTGGGTACATTCAGCCTGCCTATAGACTGTTCAAATCTCGACCGGTCCATGCTGAACCTTCCAATATGTGACCGTCTATGGCCGGCTTTAGTCTCATGTGATAATTAAATATGACTTTTTGTGCTGATAGTTATACTAGAACTGAATGTTACACAGAGTACAAAACTGGTCAGAGTCAAACACGCCTCATTCTTTTGCTATATATGTTTGAGTGAGGACAGTTGTGATGAGGGGTATGGGCGTTAGCATTTTCACTAAGAGTGAAAGGAGTTTTAAGGAATTTGCAAGCATAAATCAGTCACAAATCATAGCATGCTGTACTGCAGGACTAAAAAAGGTAAATGTTACTTCAGTTAGGCTTTAAAGTAGTATTAAACTTTCCAATTTTTTGAATGATTGCATTCTAACCAACCAGTAAAACATTCCCAAGTACGTTATTCACAACATATGTGTGCTAACCATTCTCACAGCTGCTCTGAGCAGAGAGTGACCTTCAGACACCGCTCTATACTCTGCCCCCTCAGTGCCTCTCCAGTGCTAACTGGAGCGCAAGGCTGTGGAGGGGGAGGGAGCAGCTGTCTCAGGCTTGATCCAGGTCCCTGCTCCAGACTTTGGGGTGGATCCCGACTTTGAAATTAGGATCTTTCCTTAGCCTGGACTGGCTGAGTTTTATTCACCAGTCTTTGGGTCCCCAGAACTGCTATCTTGGATGTGGGAAGCTAGCCGTGACTTCCTGGTGCTTCACAGCAGGCTTTTGTGCACATGTAAGTAGAGCTTCACTTTCTCAATGGACCCGAAGCCTTCTAGGACATGTCCCAGGAGGTTGTGGGGGATTGAAGGTGAAGTTCCACTTTAATGCAATGGGCATATGGGTTTATATAAACTTATTGTGAGAACTAGCATCAAATGGTAGAGTTTTTTCAGCACACAGCCACTCGCTTTCTTTTTTAAAGGCATTTTAGCCCAATTTTATTAAAAGGAAAGTTCTATAACATAATGTTTCCCATGCAGGGGTAGCCACCATCAAACAAATGAAACAAAATTCAGCCTCCTGGCTCTCTCAGATATATAGCCCCTTGCTGCTCTGGCTCCCACCTCTCCTAGGTGGAACCCTTCTGACTCCTGGGCATGATCTCCTGTCTGCCCGGGGTGGAGCCCAGAATCATAGTCAGGTTATTATTTAAAGCCTTGCACACACCTGTACCATTAGTGTGCTGGGGGTTCAGAAAACATGGACCCAGGATTGGAGATTTCATCCCTCCCAGATCACTTAGAAATCTCCAGGCTCCAGATCCCAAAACGGACTTTACGAATAAATGAGGAAACTGAAAAGCCAGCTTCCTCTGCATTACATAAACCCTCTGGAGCCTCTCAACCTGCCTGGTTGAGAATCCAGGGTTATAAACTTGATTTCGACCGTGGCAGGATACCGCACTGCCACATTATGTACACAGAAATGTAGATTGCCATTGCTAGGTTACTGGCTGTCATGTTTACCTCCTTGCTTCAATACCTTGTATCCATTACCAGTTACAAGTATGCACAAAAAGAAGTCTGACTTTACAGATGAACCCAGTTGGTTAGCTTACTAGCCAGACAAACAGCATATTCTGAAGGGATTTGTCATTGGAAACCCCATATGTACCTTAGGAAAGGTTTAATTCATCCTCTCTTTACAGGTACTCACCCAAGGTATATAGCAAGTGGTACATTATAAATATATCACTTATTCACTTTTCACAAACTTCACTCAAGGATGGAGGGACATTTTTCCCAAGGTATAAATTTAGAAGTTATTCTTTCTCATACAAAGCAGATCACTGAGGTGAAGCACACCTACATTTTTTGGGCTACTTCTTCTGATCATGGGAACTACCCATAGTGCATTGCTTGTTACTGTATATGAGCATCTTTTAAGGCCTACCGTAACCAATGTCCATTCTTACTCTAAATAAAATTTACATGACTACAAAAGCTTGTTATTTTAATTGTGTGTAATCTGGTTCAATAATTCTGCTAATAAATATAGTAAATATACTATTGCCACCTACAATAAGCTTGTGTAACTTAGCCTGAAATCCATATTTTAAAACAGCTCAGTGCTTAATGTCCCCATGGCATTAGGAAATTCTGCCAAACTGTGTGTGTGCAGACAAAGGTCCTTCAGGAGCTCAGCCTAAGCTAAGTCAACCGACCTCAAGTATCTCATGTGTTTTGTCATCTGGATTTGGATTTTGGTTTTAAGGAAGTTAAATGAAAACATGATACACCTCCAGGTGTTTTTCCTTCCTATTGTTAAAAATGTGTTGGTAGTGGATTCACAAAAAAAAAATGAAGGACCTGAAATATATTAGTTTTTTAAACAAGTTTAATATGGGTTAAAATGAGGTAAATGCAATAGTTATTATGCAATACGACATCTGAATTAGCCCTGGTTGACACTGGTGCGACTTGTCATGTGAGTTGACAGTTGCAAATGGCAATGGAACCGTTCAAATCGGTGCAAATCCAACTTTGTGGTGCCACACCGATTTGAATAAAAAGGTTCCAGCACTATTTTTTTATATTTTAAGTGTGACTTGCATAGACATCTGTGCATGAAGTCACACAGATGTCAGCCAAGTTGCACCTGAATTTGCACTGACATGCGGCTTTGAAACAAGTGAAGTTGCACGATTTCAAAGCCGGATTCAGTTAGTCATCATTGGAATAAACCAACACATTTATACAAGGTATAAGATGCTCACAATGTATGCGCTGTAAATCTTTATAGTGATGGCTTACACAGGGGATGACTCTTCATTTAGGGGAGAATGGAATAATGTCCAGCACAGGGCATTTTGGACCTCTGCAGAAAGATCACTGATCTCCCACAGAGAGCAAGGGTCTCTGCACCATGATGGCAGGGGAGAGGCTTTTCTAGTTATTCTATAGCTGCTTTAGAAAGAAAAGAAAACTTATTTTCCACCTGAGCAGAGCAATACTCGGGTGTTTTAAAGTTCACTTTTTTTTACATTTTCATGCACTTTTGCTCTTGCATTTTACAAGCATATCTCAAACTTTTTACATGTGTAATGGAACTTCATTCATCTTTGTTTTAGCCAATGGAAGGCACTTGGAGAGACCAGTTCTTACAGGCTACAAAAGTACAGAGACAGGGTGCTGTGATTATTCGGGCAGCTATGTATTACACAGCCAGCCCCTCCCACCAGCTATTATTTGCCTGCATTGCATAGAGAAGCACCGAGACCCAATGATGATATCAATATATCTAAAATGTGGAATGTAATGGAAAACTAAAATTAGCATGTTGATTAAAGGGGAATTGGGGAAGACAAAATGTAAAGTTTGTTTCAACTGCTGCCTTAACTACATGTTGCCCACCATTTCATTATTAGCAGGCCGATTATAACTTTGTGCAAATAAAGTTACTGTAAATGAACAGTTAAATCTTTTAGCAGTGGAGCCATTTAATTGCCAGTGTAGCCCTAGCCAAAGAGAAATCAATGAAGGACCAAAATAATGGCATGTTGGAAATACCCTTATACAATGGGCCTCTTATGGAAAACAATCTTGCAAGCTACCTGCCTCTGAACGTATTGAACTCAAGATTCTAAGGGGACAGAAATTGTACCATAAAGTATCTCTGCTTTTCTGCTTTTTCTGAGGGAGCTGAGGTCTGGGAACCTTTCTCCTTGGCATAAATCCACTAGTCAAGGTGTTTTCTTCTTTCTTGATGAAAATGGAAATCCCTTTAAAACCTTTAATTAAGTTTTCCATGAAAGGTTTGTTACATTGCTACCTCTGTTAAAAGTATTTCACAATCAAGGAAATGACTACTGCTTGTTTCTTGGCTAAGATTTAAGTATGAATATATTTATTTCTTAAATTTAGAAAGTCTGTTTCTATTTTTATAACGTATGATGTCATCTTCTACATATAAAAACATATACTCGACAAGAAACTTTTGGCCCTGAAGAAACACTTTATGAGAAACTACTGCTGGGAGGAACTCACTATGATTTGGCTGAGCAGAGTCCAGACATTCATTGACCAGATTACTTGGTTTATTATTACACCACAGAACTCCCAAAAACACACACCATGAAACCTCATCATAACATTCAGCTGTGTATGTGTATTGTTTCATCCTGTCCTCTTTCTTCCTTTCATGAAAAAACATATATTTTGCTTCATCTGTGATGTCCACTTCTGACCTTTTGATATCCGGCAATGAGCAAGAGCGTACCTCAAGCGTCACTTTCCCTACAGAGTTCTTTGCAGATGCTTGTTAAGTCCTTCCTAGTTTTGACAGATACACATAATATATGCATCTCTTGAGGCGCCTGGCAACACATTTCAAAATAAGTCATAAGCATTTAAATTGATTAGGAAGTGTGTTACTCCAGAGGTGGTCTTCATACCAGCTTGCTGTCTTGTTTCAAAAAAAGGAAACCAACATATGGTGAATAGCCTGTTTGTAATACGGTATTCAAACTGAATAGGCTAAAATATGGAATGTTCTTTTTAATTTAAAAAATGAATACTTTTCAGTATGCATGCCCTTCTATCTAGCATTGCAGCCATGCAACAGATAGATAGATAGATAGATAGATAGATAGATAGATAGATAGATAGATAGATAGATAGAAATATAGATGACATGTACACCTGTCTTTGGATTTGCATGTTCTCTTTTGTGAGTTGCCTCTTTTTGCTTCAGTTTCCAAACACCAACCAACGTTTGTGTTATTGTGACATTTACCTAGGTCACTACTGTGGGCACAGGTTCCAATGGGACAGGGATTTGAATGGTGAAATGTATGCTAAGCATTGTGTTGTCCACATGTCATTGTTAGTTCACTGATTGCAATGAGTTGTTAAGCATCCTCTTGCCCACCATCTTATTACACATCCATTAGCATTCTTACACAATGCTTAGTATACAGAATATTTTACCATTCACATCCCTGTCCAATTAGAACTGGTGTCCACAGTAGAGACATAGATAATGGGCACAGTAGTTGTTTACCATTTCATGTGTTTGGAGACAGAAGCAAACAGTTGAAACTCACAAAAAACAGAGAACATGTACATTTACCAACAGGTCTATGGGAATAGTTGTGCACTTTATCTAAGCACTGCAAGGCTACATAAATAGAGAAAGACATGCAACGTAAATTCTGCCATATGTACATACTGTATCTGCATATGTATTGTATGTGTACGTTTATGCGTATACTGGGCACAATTCACTAAAGCTTATCGCATGCGTTAAGTCAGTCCCATGACCACATATTGCATGAGATACTGAACATGTCAATTCACTATTGCTAATATGCAGTATTTACCGAAAATAAACACTCAGTAAAAATACCTTAAAGTCAATTCACAAAAGGAAAAAAATAATTAAATTCTAGCAGTAATTAACTGCTTCCCATCCGGCCCATGTATATAAACGGTCGAAAGGGGGCAGTGCAGGAGCGGGTTGCTGTTCATAAACGGCGTCTGCATTTTGGACTGTGCGCGCTCCTTGGGAGTGTGGGCACCGCAATCCGGGGCCTGCTGTGTCCGATTGCTGTACAGGACTTCTGTGTGAGGTCCCAATCATGTGATCACCAATTGGCCAATCAGTGATCACATGAATAGTAGTAAACAAGATGTCACTTCTGACATCATTGCTTACTACATGTGAAATCTGTGAATGATCACAGAGGTCACATGGTACAAGCCTATTCACAACAGCTGTGACCAATCACAGCTCACACAGTATTTCTCAATGGCTGCAAGAATGCAGCCAGAGAGAAGGAGAAATTATTGCTTTTCCAGCCTTTATGGGTGTAAAAGCAATAAAAAAAAAATCTTCATCACCCCCCAGTGCCACTATGGTGACACTGTACTTCTAGGGTGACAGTATGCTAAAAAAAAACCCAAATAATAATATATAAAAATGTTAAAAAATGTTTTTGAAAAATTATAATTTTTGGTTATAAACTAATGTGAGTTATTTTTTTTTACTAAAAAGATAACAGAATACATTTTGGGCAAGATTTCTGAAGAAAGATTATTTATTTGAAAAATTTTATAAGAAAAACACCTTTTTTCAAAATGTTTGGACTTTTTCATTTATATAGCAAAAAAAATAAAATAAAAATCCCAGTGCTGAATAAATACCACCTAAATAAAGTTTTATCAGTCTCAAAAAAATGCTAAAAAATTAATATGGGTACAGTGTTGCATGACCACGCAATTGTCATTCAAAGTGTGACAGCGCTGAAAGCTGAAAATTGGCCTGTACAGGAAGGGGATAAAAGTGTCCGGACATGAAGTGGTTAAGTAGTGGTCCAGGCATGTGGTATGTACTGGTATTTGTCAGTAACTGTCATGGGTTGTTAAGGAGTGGGTGGCCTCCCCGTAATTAACAACCTATTAGTCATCAGCTGTCAGCAGGGTTCCCCACTGACAGCTGAATGTAAAAAAAAAAATTGGCTGCAATTAAAAAATAATTTAAAAAATGGTGAGAGATCCCCCCCCCCCCATCCATACCAAGCCCTCCGGGTCTGGTATGGGTTTTGAGGGGAAACCTCATGACAAATTAAAAAAAAAATGGCGTGGGGTGTCCTCCCCCTAAAATCCATACCAGACCCTTATCCGAGAATGAAGCCCAGCAGGTCAGGAAAAGGGGGGGGGAGAGCAAGCGCCCCCTTTATGAAACATACCAGGCCAAATGCCCTCAACATGGGGGGGTGCTTTTGGTCAGGGAGGCTTCTCCCCCAAAGCACTTTGTCCTCATGTTGATGGGGACAAGAGCCCCTTCCCCAAAACCCTGGCCAGTGATTGTGGAGGTCTGTGGGAGGGGGCTTATTGGAACCTGGAAGCCCCCTTTAACAAGGGGGCATCCAGATCCCACCCCCCCATTCACAAAAAAAAACTGTAATGTAAAAAAAAAACAGGAGACAGTCTTTGACAAGTCCTTTATTAAAAGAACAAAAATAAAAAATATGTGCCCTGAAGTAGATCCAACGTCAATCACGATGCTTGCCGCCACCACCGAACTGAAAAAAGAAAACGAAAAAAAGGCTCCGCTCAGGACGCTGGCTCCCACCATCTCACTGCTCTGCTAGCCTGACAGTTCTCAAATATCTAGGGGATGGGCCACCGGGTGACATCACCCATATGACCCCTGCCCCCTGTGACTTCATCAACCGGGACATGCTGGGTAGATGATGTCACAAGCGGGTGGGGTGCAGTGATATTTCACTTTGCAAAGAATGCTCAATCACATGCAAGGAACATTTAAAAAAAACGAATTTCCACTTGCACTGATTGGATGATGAAAGTCTGCAGAAATTCATCTCATTTGCTGAGCTGTGGGGAAAATTCCCTTGTAAAGTGTACAGCCTATCCGCCTTAGTAAATCAGCTCCTATGAGTAGCATTTCTTAAGCTAAATAATTTCTCAAGGGCCCAACATGATTTCAAGATTTCATTTAAAGCATAACTCTTTTACCACTTTGGACATTGGCCTTTATTTGTCTTGGCACTTACACAAGACCAGAGTTTGCCAAGCCCATTCACAATTCCAAGAAGAACAAGGATCTGGAAACAATTTTGTCACATGTAACATGCATGATTAGCATAATTAATGAAGGTAAGCTGAGGCGTGAAATGCATGCTTAACGCAATGCTTAAACTGATGTAAAAGATTTGCCAGTTTTCTTTGAATAGCTAACCTATAACTGCTAAAGCCCCTTTCTAGGCTAGATTAACACCCCCTCCCACTACACCCTCTAATTCCCTGGTGTTTTTTTTTCATACCTTGTAAAGCAAGATTTACTCCTCCAAATCAACTGTACAGGTCCCTCGCTGTTGCTGTTTCTGTGTCCAGCGCTGCAGATGTGTCCATGCCAGCTGGTCCCATTTTCTAACAACTTCTCTTCTGAATATTGAGAGTACCTCTCCACTTGATAGCCAATGAGAAAGTGTCCACAGCTTGCAGACAGCGATGTGGGTACCCTAGACAGGACTTCTTTACACAGAAGCAGTGAGGAAACTTGACACTGGAATCTAACATGACTGTGGATTTAGGTTAATAAAAGGGCCTTTATCAAAAGTCAAACATATAAATAGGTATAGTTGATCCATTGCACCACATCCTTATTCCATAAAGCGAAAGTCAAAGAAGAAAAGGTATGTGGTGTATTTTATATTCCCCCAGGATAAACACACATAAATATATATAAAATCAAGTTTTATTACAGGATATGTTAAAAATACAGATACATATTTCTCTAATAGTAAAAACATAAAGGTACCAATGCCCTTAAGTGCTATTCACCCCAAACCACCTTCCTGGAAATATATATCAGATGATGGCATGACCATGAACTTGGTGAGCTGATTGCTGTTATATCATTTGGAAGGTGGTAAATTCCAACGCGTTTTCCTGGGTAGGCTTCTTCAGGGATTCAAACGTAGCGAAAGAAAAAGCACAATGTTCGTAGCTGTCTGCCTAAACCCACAGGGAGAAAAACCACAGGGAGAAGAACCAAGAGACATGATTGGAGCTATGGACATCCAGCCTGACCACACCAGGAAGCCATAAGATGACACAGGTGAGGGGCCGGCCCTCAACCCCATAAAAATCTTATCCTGAAGCGGAAAGCCATACTACTGAGATGGACATCCATCCAACGATAGAGGGGAAAACAGCTTTTCCAGGAGTAAGCATGACTGATTACATATCGTGAATGGAATTTTAAAGCGACAAGATGGAAACAAGCTCAGATAAGATTTGTTTATGGCAGCACACCCATATTCTTCTAGTTGTAGTTTAAGTCCCAATAGTCCAAGATTCTACAGTCTGCAATGGCTCTTGTTTTCTTCCAGTGAGGTTCTGCACTAGTAAATCGAAGGGGCATATAGGTGGCGGGGGTATGGTGGAGCCCAGAGTTGCGTAATTTGATTTATTTCCCAGTAAACTAATACTGCTGCTGCTTTGATGCCTAAGAGACTGTCTACATACTATGTGTAGGAAAAGGGCTCTTGGGTGATGTAGTTTTAAACACCCAATAAAAAATTTGCAAGCCTGACGACAGGGCTACATTTTGAGTAATGCTTAAATATACACTTGTTTAATCACACTCCAAAAAATAATTACTTTAAATCCTCAGTTATGAATATGTATAGTCTTTTGGGGTCACAGAGATAGATTAAAACCAACAGAATTTTTAGCTTTTCTGTACGTTATGCAAATTTGTAAACTGTTGTTAGTATTAGGCTTTAATACTGTACCATAAATATGTAAAAGCATGTTTGTTATAAGCTTAAAAGGTAAACACAACAGTAATAACTTACAATATGCAGTCAATGAAAATACACTATACTTTCCCTTTAAAGTATAACAATTACCAGTACACAATGGGGTTAATTTATTTAAAGCAAATAAACTGGTTACTTTGTAAGGGAAGTTGCACTTAGCAAAGGAATTTTCCCTAGAGCTTAGTGAATGTGTTAATGTTTCATTTTGCAAAGAATACCCAATCATGTGCAAGGAAAAATAAAACGTTTTGCTTGGCCATGATTAGATGATGGAAGTCAGCAGAGCATCTGCTCATTGACTGAGCTCTGGGGAAAAGTCCTCTGCAGAGTGCGAGCTTACTTGCAAAGTAAGCAGTCAATTTTCCTTTAGTGAATCAACTCCAAAGCATGCTGCACTCAAACAGAGAGCTAATAGGGTGTTCCCCACTTTCAAGCTGGAAATATTGATTGCAGCTGATTTCATATTGCTGTTTCATTATAATCCACTCTAATATCTTTTGGGTGGAATATACTTTTGATTTACATTAAATGTCCAATGCTTTTCTACTTTTTTCGGTCCTTTATACAGTCCATTAGTTTGACATGGTAATTTAGAATGGCCGTAGCTGTACACAACAACCGATTCTGAAGTCTGAGGTGTCCAAATTCAGGCCCATGTACAATTAAGTGGTCTGAATTGATTAGATTTAAATTGGTGTATTCTAAATTGTTTGGCTTTTAAGTAATACAAAAAAAAGCTTATTTCACATAAAACAGTTTTGATAAATAAAAGATCAGCATTGACATAAAGTGTTTACACAATGACTTTAAAAAACTCTGTCTTATATTATGTTTGAAAGTCCATTCCCAGTGGTCATTACAATAAATTTTTGTCACCAGTAAAAAGAGACCCCACAGAGAAAGGAAAAATCCCTCATTAACTATATAGTCACTTAAGGGCCAATATGATGAAATGTAAGATTTTCATATCCTCTCTGGGAGTGTGGAACCGAGTAATGCTGGCAGTCGTGGAGTTAGAATGGGATGAAGGGCTAAGTGGGTGGTCTTGTAGAACTTTCTAAAAGATCTTGCCTGCTTTGTCCTCTCAGTGGAAGTATACAATGTTCATAGCTCATTTTTATTTAGTGTAGTCACCAATACCTCCTGTTTTCAGTCCTAAGTAAAGCGATGATGTAATTATTTTTCTTATAACCTAAAAAGGAAATGAAAGCTTAAATAATGGAACGTCCCACATTAAAATATTAAACAAAATGTATTTTTATATAGAAGAGTGCTTTCTTCTCGTTTGAGGATCCAACCCAATCAAACCTCAAGAACATACAGTGGGTGCTACATACAGTATTTATATAATGTTCAAACATGTCTGTGTGTAGTTGTGCAAAGAGAGACGAAAAAATATAAAATGCTTAATATTTTTTTTTAAAGCACGCTTATCCGCAATGTATAGCTTTGAACTAGTCTCATAGTATGGGAATTTCTACTTCTACTATAGACAAGCATAATGTAAATAGGCCATCTGTGATTTCATTACTGTGACACATTTTGTCCCAATCCTAAAAGCAGATTTCCAGGAATTGTTTTTTTTAATATACATTTATCCAGTGTGGATACATCTATTTTGTATATCTCACACCCAGAGAGCCACTGGGGATGCAGAAATGTATTGCAGTACCTAATGATACAAAGGGGTTGATTTACTATAACTGCAGAGTGCAAAATCTGGTGCTGCTCTGCATAGAAGAGCATGACATCTCTGTTGAAAATGTCTTTTTTCCCTGATTGGATGAGACAGAGATTTCAACGACATCCAGCCCTCCTCTTCACTTTGTCAAATCGAAGAATGCCTTGTTATATAGGGAGTCAGTGAGCGCTTTAAGGACAAGAAAAGCAGCTGTACACTGAAAGGAGACCATAAAACCTTCAAAACAACATATATAAAATAGTGCAGCGCTGAAAATTCTATAGTGAATGGTATAATGATATGGGTAAATGAAATGTTCAATAAAATATTCAATAAAATATATGGGTCAAAAAATTGTTCAATAAATAATAATCATAAAATATTAAAAGTCCATAATAAAAACAAAAATCCAATGGAGGCCCAAGGTGACACAATTATTTCCGGAAATGTATCAATTGTCAAACAGGTTCTGTGAGCGGCAACATATAGGTAAAATGCGCACTCACCAGATGTGCAAGGATAATGCGCAATATATTAATCAGTGGAGGTCTGCCCGGAATCCCTCTTTTAGGTAGTGCAGCTTAGGGTAGGTAGATATCATCAGAGTAGCGTTATATCCGGAAGTCCCCTTTAAGGACGTGTATGCAGCCTCTTCTGGATACAGGGATGGTCACCAGGGGGAGCTCTGGAGGATTAAAAGCTCACCAAAGAGCCATAAAGGGAAATGCCCATAGTGTAGTAAGTTTGATTAAAGTTTATTAATGATGAAAAGAGATTCAAAATATAAAACAGTATCCTTCCAAAGCAAAAATGATGCAAAATAGCGAAGCAGCATAAAGCTGCTATGATCACTGACAGCTGGTAGAGTGTAATGGCCGCCGGACCTACGTGATCCGGTGGCGTGACGTCAAGGCGTGCAGGCTTCCTCGTACATACCCCAACTGAGGAAGTACGTTTGTAGATCTTCCACTTCTTGGGTCCCCTGCTGGCACTCATGCCAACTTTCAATGGGGGCAGTGGTGCGGGCTCGCTCCTGAGGCTCCCTGTTGGTGTCTATTGATACAAACAGGGAGTCTTGGTCCCACCCCCTGCTCCCTCGTCACTGGATTTTGATTGACAGTAGCAGGAGCCAATAGCTCCCTCTGCTATCAATCTGCCCAGTGAGGAGGGACAGAACCGGGAGAGCTGTAGCTGTCATGCACAGTTCTGGGTTGCGAAGATGCTCAAGTAAGCAAAAGGGGTGTGAGGTGGGGAGTCTGTGACACAGAAGGTTTTATTGCCTTAATGCATAGAATGCATAAAGGTAACAAACCTTTAGTCTTTGAAACCACTTTAGGTCAGAAGACCCTGATTTTAAAGAAACTATGGCCTTAGTCAGGGGTCTCCAAACTTTCGAAACAAAGGGCCAGTGTACTGTCCTTCAAACTTTATTGCTGCCGGACTGTGCCCAGTGGGAGAAGAAAATGTGCCCCATCATTGGTATCAATGGGACGAAAAGTGCCCCATCATTGGTATCAATGGGAGAAATAGTGCCCCATCATTGGTGTCAATGGAAGAAATAGTGCCCCATTGCTAATATCAATGGGAGGAATAGTGTCCCATCATTGGTATCAATGAGAGAAATACTGTCCCATCATTAGTATCAACAGGAGAAATTGTGCCCCATCATTGGTATCAATAGGAGGAATAGTGCCCCATCATTGGTATCAGTGGGAGAAATAGTGCCCCATCATTAGTATCAATGAAAGGAATAGTGACCCATTGTTGGTTCAAGTAGGAGGAATAGTTCCCCATAAGTGGTGTCAATAGGTGGAATAGTGCCCCATCAATGCTGTCAACAGGAGGAATAGTTCCCCATCATTGGTGTCAATAGGAGGAATAGTGCCCCATAAGTGGTGTCAATAGGTGGAATAGTGCCCCATCAATGCTGTCAACAGGAGGAATAGTTCTCCATCATTGGTGTCAATAGGAGGAATAGTGTCCCATAAGTGGTGTCAATAGGTGGTATAATGCCCTATCAGTGATGTCAGTAGGAAGAATAGTGCC
Source organism: Staurois parvus (assembly GCF_062004578.1). Lineage (NCBI taxonomy): Eukaryota > Metazoa > Chordata > Amphibia > Anura > Ranidae > Staurois > Staurois parvus. The sequence continues at coordinate 6,604,933 of NW_028317816.1, read as the reverse complement.
CCATCAGTGGTGTCAATAGGAGGAATAGTGCCCCATCAATGCTGTCAACAGGAGGAATAGTTCCCCATCATTGGTGTCAATAGGAGGAATAGTGCCCCATAAGTGGTGTCAATAGGTTGAATAGTGCCCCATCAATGCTGTCAACAGGAGGAATAGTTCTCCATCATTGGTGTCAATAGGAGGAATAGTGTCCCATAAGTGGTGTCAATAGGTGGTATAATGCCCTATCAGTGGTGTCAGTAGGAAGAATAGTGCCCCATCAGTGGTGTCAATAGGAGGAATAGTGCCCCATTGTCGATGTCAGTGGGGGAAACTACGCCACGCTGTTGCTTGCAGTGGAAGGAACAATCCCTTGAGGGTTGGATAAAAGCAAGCAAAGGGCCGCAGTTTGGAGACCACTGGTCTTAGCTATCAATTGTTACACAATCTAGTATGGTTTTTATAAAAGTTATGCTGTTTATTTATTACCCTGAAATTACCTAATGAGTTCTGTCTGTAGCTGATGTCATTTTATATGTAAATATGTTCTGGATTTCTATTTTCTCAAAATGTTAACCCCTTTACAACAAGCATACCCACATATGCAGCCTTGCTGAAGTGGGTCTAGCTGTTGATCACATGATCACTGTGATAGCCTATGATTAACTCTCACAGTGGTCAGTAACTCTACAAGCTGCCTCTGTTTCTTTCTCTTCTAGAATGGAGAAAATGATACATTGTATCTTCTTCTCCTTGCTGGAAGAAAAGTCTGTAAAAAAATGTGTAAAATAATCAAATGCATAAATATTATTATTATTATTATTACATTGAGTTTATATAGCGCCAAAGGGTTTGCTCAGCGCTGTACAATAGGGGGGGGGGGACAATACATGGCACAGTACAAAAATAACAAACAACGTATGAGGGGTAAGAGGGCCCTACTCTTTCGAGCTTACAATCTAGGAGAAATAAATAAAAATAAAAAATAAAATTACACTAACTAGATCAGGATTTGATCTATGTCAGGGTTAGGATTAAGATTAGGATCATAGGTCATGGTCAAGGTCAGAATCAGTGTGTTTGAGTTAGGTTAAAAAAAAATCTTTATTTAGTATCAATGTAGTTTAGATGGGTTAAAAAAAAAGCAACATGTACTGTACACTATTAATGTAAGCCCCTCTATGGGTACAAACAAACAATAACATACACATTTAAGGTATCACTGTGATCATCAGGAGTAGGAAAATTTCTTTTAGGTGGTTGTGGTTCATGGTAGTGACAAGAAATATACAGTTAAATGTAATAACATAATAACATAAAAATAAATGTTTTTCTTTAATAATAAAAATCAGAAGATATCCTTTAACATTTATTATCAATTGAAAATCCAATATGTCCTTGAAAAACCCAAATAATTACAAGGTGATTTTCAAAGATAAGCAACAGTTTTCCTAAACACATTTCAAAGTGGAAAAAATGATTTCAGATGTTAAGATGTGTTTTACCTTCCATCATAAGGGAGTTAAATAACATTCTTATAGGTATTTAGAGAGCAGGTCATACAAAAGTGGTCAGCTACAATTTTAGACTAACCCTTGCAAGTACCTAAAATGGTCACTAGAGGGAAGCAATTACTGATATTTGCATGGATCCACATTCTCAGGTGGGACTTGTATTTACCTTGGCTTTTCATTTTTCCATACTGTTCTTTTCATATTGTATTATTATAAACTTCTTTAAAGCTTCTCACAGGCTATTTAAACAAACAGAAATTCCTTACAGCAGCAATGTATATAGAAAGCCATACCCTGTGCCTGCAAATCTAACTGTATTATGCCGTCAGCTGTGTCCCTCTGGTGTGCTCTTTTCATAGAAAGAATTCAAACGTTAACCACAAATCTAGACTGCTGTTATGTTATGTCATACATAGGTCATTATCTCTGCATTAAAGATGCTCTGGTTGTTTTGCACAGACATATTGTAAATGAAACTGCTACTGCCTAATACTAGTACCTGCAACGTTCGAGAAAGTATGACTGCTGTGATTGGAACATTCTTATTACATGGGCTGGAATCTAACTGAATCCTTATGTTAAATTAGGCTCCGTTCACACCTATGTAGTTTGCTTTTTGTCAGTCTAGCAGTGCTTTTAGCAGTTTGTTGTGCTACATGCATTTTTGCAGTGCTTTTGATGGATTTTTGCCACATTTTTTGTGTGTTTTTGCTGTGTTTTTACAGTGTTTTGCATTTTGTTCAGCTCTCTTTATTAAAGTGGAAATTTTTTTATTTTTTTTGCTGGGCAGAATAAAAATACAAAACACACAACGTGGCAAAAACACACTACCATGCATTTCAGCAGATTCTCCATTGAACACTATTGTAGCAAAAACACTGCTTTTTGCTTTTAAAAAAAGTCCCTGACCTTTTCCAAAAATGCAGCAGTTCAAAAAAGCATAGATGTGAACGTGTTCCATAGGAAATCATGTTAAAGTGGAGTTCCACTCATTAGTGGAAGCTCCGCTTATTTGCCTCCCCCTCCACTGCCATATTTGACACCTTTTGAAGGGGAGCGAATACGTGTTTTTGACAAGTACCTGCTGCCACTTCCTGGCTCAGTTCGCTGCGGCGAAGTGAGCCAGATGTTTGGCCCCCTCCTTCCTCCTGCAGTCTCCTGGGACCTTTCACAGGTCCCAGACGACTGCCGGACAAATCAGGAGGCACAGCGAGACTGCACAGTGGTTACCAGGCTGTGAAGCCGCAAGCTGTCACAGCCTGGTGCCCACAGTTGAGATGCCGGCACCGTGGAGGAGAGAAGGGATGGCGCGGGTGAGTACATTGCTGGACCCTGTGAACGGTAAGTGTGTGTTAATTAAAAGTCAGCAGCTACAGTTTTTGTTAAACACAAAAACAGCTGGAATTTCACTTTGCATGGACTGTAGTGTGTTTCTGACAAAAGCAAAAAACACTAAAAACACATTGGTGTGAATGGAGCCTTAAAGAGGCACTGGGGGTTATTTACTAAATTTAGACAAAATCTGGTGCAGTTCTGCATAGAAAGCAATCAGCTTCCAGGTTTAATTGTGAAAGCTTAAACAACAAACTATTTAGAAGATAATTTGCTACCATGCACAGCTGCACCAAATTCTTTAGTAAATCTCCCCCACTGCCATTAAGTTAAAACATTGCAAAGTACATTGCAATGTAAAGAAAAAAATCAAGTATTTTAAATGCAGTGATTTTTTTTCTTTCCATAAATGAATTTTTTATTCATTTTATCTTCACCTTTCAATATGTTAGAAAATTAGACTACTCCAGAATGAGTCAATTCCCTGGCTTGTCCCTCTCCTGCCTTGCATGTCAACCCTCTCATCTTCTGGGAATGTCTAATTACTGGCTATACCCAGTTTCTCTGCCCCCGTACATACAGTTAGGTCCATATATATTTGGACACAGGCACAATTTTAGTTTTTTTTCAGGTATTTACCATTCTATTCAAGTTATAGTTATATATGGGCTGAAAGTGCGAACTCTCAGGTTTAATTTGAGGGTCTGTACATACAAATTGGAGGAAGGGTTTAAGAATTACAGCTCATAAGAGCAGCCATCCCCACTTTTTCAAGGGACCAAAAGTAATTGGAGAATTGAATCAAAAGCTGTTTCATGGCCAGGTGTGGGCTACTCCTTCATTATTTCTTCATCAATTAAGCTGATAAAAGGTCTGGAGTTGATTCTAATGTGGTATTTGCATTTGAAATCTATTGCTGTGAACCTACATCATGCGTTCAAACGAGCTGTCCATGCAAGTGAAACAAGCCATTGTAAGGCTTCAAAAATGAAACAAATCCATCAGAGAGATAGCAGGAACATTAGGAGTGGCCAAATCAGCAGTTAGGTACATTCAGAGGAAAGAAGAATGCACTGGTGAGCTCAGCAACATAAAAAGGCATGGACGTCCACGAAAGGCAACAGTGGTGTGTGATCGCAGGATCCTCTCTACGGTAAAGAAAAACCCATTTACAACATCCAAGTGAAGGACACTCTCTAGGAGGTGGCGTATTATTGTCAAAGTCTACAATCAAGAGAAGACTTCACGAGAGCAAATAAAGAGGGTTCACCACAAGGTGCAAACCATTCATAAGCCTGAGGAATAGAAAAGCCAGATTAGACTTTGCCAAAAACACATCTAAAAAGCCAGACCAGTTCTGGAAAAGCATTCTTTGGACGGATAAAACTAAGACTAATCTGTACCAAAATGACGGGAAGAAAAAAATGTGGAGAAGGCTTGGATTAGCTCATGATCCAAAGCACACAACGACATCTGTAGAACATGCTGGAGGCAGTGTGATGGCATGGCCATGCATGGCTTCCAGTGGCACTGGGTCATTGGCATTTATTGATAATGTGACAGAAGACAGAAGCAGCCGAAATAATTCTAGCTTCATAGCTTGAATATGTTTTGGTAAATACCTGAAAAAAACTAAAATTGTGCCTGTGTCCACATATATATGGGCCTAACTGTATATTTTTATGTAACATCTGGTGAAGACACACAATACTAGAGCTGTACAATATAGAGTGCAACCATATCCTATGTGTATGTGCATTAGGCTCCATTCACACCTATGCAGTTTGCTTTTTGTCCATTTTGCAGTGCTTTTAGCAGTTGGTTTTGTCTTTTTTTGGGGGGTGTTTCCTCCCAGATGTGGACCACGGCATCACTGAGCTCCTGGACAGTCTGAGGTGCAACCTGATGGTGGCACATTACCGAAACATGATTTCTCAGAGGTATTCTTTTGGATTCAGGTCAGGCAAGCATGGGGGCCATTCAGTGGTATCAATTCCTTCATCCTCCAGGAACTGCCTGCATACTCACGCCACATGAGGTCAGGCATTGCCATGTACCAAGAGGAACCCAGGACCCACTGCACCAGTGTAAGGTCTGAGAATGGGTCCAAGGTTTTCATCCCAATACCTAATGGCAGACAGGGTGCCATTGTCTAGCCTGTAGAAGTTTGTGCGTCCCTCTATGGATGTGCCTCTCCAGACCATCACTGACCCACCACCAAAACGGTCATGCTGAACGATGTTACAGGCAGCATAACGTTCTCCATGGCTTCTCCAGACCCTTTCATGTCTGTCACATGTGCTCAGGGTGAACCTGTTCTCATCCGTGAAAAGCACAGGGCGCCAGTGGTGGACCTGCCAATTCGGGTGTTCAATAGCAAATGCCAATCGAGGTGACCAGTGTATTTATATATATATATATATATATACACATATATATATTAAGGATACACCAATACTGGTTTTTTATATTGGCGAGTACGAGTACTGATACTTTCGGTCAAGTACTCGCCGATACTGAGTACCGATACTTTGCGGTGCAATTTGCATTAATGGACGCAAATTGCACCGCAAAGAATAACATGATTTGAACAAGAATGTGATTCCTGTCCAAATCACATACGTTTTCCCCACTTGTTATAGCCTGAGTTCACAGTGGAAAAACCGCATGCAATTTAGACAGGAATCACATTCCTGTTTAAAACGCATGCTAATTCTTGCCATCAACGCAAATTGCACCACAAAGTATCAGTTAAGATATTGGGAGTATTTTCATGAGTACTCGTGAAAATACTCGGTATTGGCACCGATAGCGATACCGGTATATATATATATTTTTGTTTTTTTCATCCTTTGGTGACTACAGTAGCTCCAACATATATACTTCAGCTGTGTATTTAAAATGTAACTATAGGCAAGATTAAAAAATGACATCTATGATACAGTCTGTCATTGCACAGCTGTGTTTGTTTTTCTGAGTCCCCCTGTAACATACGTTTATTACCTACCCATAGATCTATAACTGGTCATGTAGTTTGTCAGAAGGGAGTTACCTTTACAGAAAGTCCCAGTCTCTGCTGATAAATAATCAGAGCAGCTGTCAATCAAACAGCAGGAGGTATAGACTGCATCGGATTGGATGAAAGCACACACTATCGTCATACAGAACTGGGAGCAGGTGGTAAAAAAAGTGAGAAAGCAGAAACTCATGAGATCAACGGTATTTATGAAACATTTATGTACACCAATATGAAAACAGTTTTGCACAACTACATTTGCCAAGCTAAAAAGAAAGTAATTTACATCACTGTAGTATTTGGGTTTACATATATTTTATTGGTGGACACACATGCTTTGATAAATGATTGATTTATTTTCCGATCATTCTCTTCCAATCAGAATGAACGATCTATAGTCGACAACCCATTTGATCGATATGCCACACACAGGAAATATGATTTTTATTGATGGTTAAGAAGCGACCATATCACATCTCTGTTTCCACCATGTGATTACATAGTCTGATTGTCTGGAATACAACCATATTCATGAACAATGTATCTTGGTGCTGCTGATCAATACAATATAATTGATGATTTTCAACCATGCTAGATCAATTCAGTTTGATCGAATCCAAACTCAAAGCAAGTCTAAATCGATTGGAAGTTATGGCTATTCCAGTGTTTGCAGATCAAAATGATTGAATCACACATTGATTGGATAATAAAATCAAGACGTGTGGTCAACATAAGGCAGGCTATACATCTGATTCCCCCAGCCACACATTCAGTGTGGATGAGGGAATCCTTCCTGCTGTAGTGATGTATTCTGACAGTGGGGAGCCTTCATACAATAATTAATGTTGCTGGCTATAGCCGGCGGCACTAATCATTCAGGAAAAACCTGACAGACTGGTTATACACAAGTCGATCCGTAGACTGACCTGTGTATAACCAGACTGCCCATAGATGGATTGAAATTCTGCAGGTCCCTGCTGAAACCATACAACCATATAACCTACTTTCTGGATGCAAAAAAAAGCACACTGAAACGCATATAGTGTGAACTGGCCCTAAGGGTTTGCTTTAAGTTAAGGTTTAAAAATGATGTACCTCTATTTCTCATTACTGACAATTGTAACTGTTTTCCTTCCTTCAATCGTTCACATAAGCAAATAGATTTATATTCTGACGTGGTATTTCCTCCAAATAATCCCAGCTGCCACATGCAAATGCAAATATCCTGTGTATACTATGGTAATGTGGAATTCGTTATTATAATTATATAGTATTATTTCATTTAAATAATTGCTGATATTTCTGCTGTCCATGACCCATTGGGATTACATCCTTAGCAACATGTTGTTATTATATAAATTACAGTATCATTTATCTTAAGTAAATGGGCCTCCTTGCATGCAAAGAGTGGATCATTACTGACATTTTCAGATTGCTGTACATTCATCCCAAATGGCTATTAATGTCTTTGGGGTTTTAGTTCAGCAACAGCTGGCTGTCAGTGTAAAACGTGTGAGTCTGGAAACAAGTTCAAAGGTGATTAAAGAAGGGCTTCATTCAGGTTTAAAAAAATTAAAAGTCAGCAGCTAAAATTCCTGTAGCTGCTGATTTTAATAAATAGACACTTACCAGCCTCGGGATCCAGTGCTGTCTTCTCCGGGGCTGGTTCTTCAACAGTCTTCAACAGGGTTCCCTGGCGCCGCCATGTTGACAATGGAAAGCCAATGGCTTCTGCTGCTCTCAGTATAGTCTGTGAATGCAGGAAGAGATCAGAGTGGGGCTGCCAGCGGGGTCAACAGTGGATCAAGAGTGGTGCCAGGTAAGGTTAGAGAGGGGGAAAGGATGCACAGACACTGGAAGGTTTTTTTGTGGGTTAAGCGATGATGGCATCACTCCCGCACATGCACATCACCACTGCACATCGAGGGTGCCATTATCGCTGACAGGCCAGGAGAGACCCCCTAGGGCCCTAGGGTATGGGTGTCAAACTGGCAGCCCTCCAGCTGTTGACAAACTACAAGCCCCCATGAGGCATTGCAAGATTGACAGTTACAAGCATGACTCCCAAAGGCAGAGGCATGATGGCACTTGTAGTTTCACAACAGCTGGAGGGCCACCAGTTTGACACCCCTGCCCTAGGGTCTCATCTATTAAAAAACCCTGCCTGTCAGCTGTTTTTAAACAATGAGTTAAACATCACTATAAAAACTAATATGTTTTGCTGCAAGTACGTGGGAATTTTAGCATCTCCACACTCCCTTTGGGCATGTGATATTATCTAAGATTGAGCTTTTATAAGACTGAGTAAAATTGGCAGTCTGTAGTCATTGTAGTAAATTTAGATGAGAGAGACCTCAGCTAATTTATATATTCACAGCTCTTCCAGATTATTCTTATATAATACCAGATGTGTACACCCTTAGGAACACTGGGGCTGTGCAGCCTTTCAAACTGACAGATACCCGACTCTTGTTCACTGTGTTTTATCATATGCTGTGTGATATCAAACCTAATAAAGCATGTAACTGTGGTACTTGCTATTGTCAATTTGCACCCATCTTCACACAATTGAGCAGTATATGGCTTGAGCTTGGAAAAAATATAGTTGTCAGAAATGAACATTATTCTTATTTGAGCTTGTCTTGCTTTTTTAGATCGTGTGTGACAGATATGTGCGAATGCCCAGTTCATAAAAACTGCTACTGTGAATCATTAATAGCTTATGCCAGAGCGTGTCTAAGAGAAGGCGTAAAAGTTCATTGGAAACCAGAAAACAACTGTGCAGGTAGGTGAATCAGCAGTGAGCAATCACTCACTAATATGTCAGCATCATTATGCTTCCAACCTAATACAGTTATATTGGGTTGTATGAAGTTGAAGATATTACAGATGAACTACAGTGTTCTTGTGTTATTCCAAAAGCCTATTGACATGGAAAGCATGTGTTTACACACTATAATATAATTTTTTTTCTGCATGCCGAGCGTTACTTAACCACTTGCCCTCCGGAGGATTTACCCCTCTTCCTGACCAGGTCATTTTTGGCGATATGGCACTGCGTTACTTTAACTTACAACTGCTCCCAAATTAAATTTACGTCCATTTTTTTCCCACAAATGGAGCTTTCTTTTGGTGGTATTTGATCGCACTTTTTTGCACCGTCAATTTTGAGAAAAAAACTATATTTTTTACTTTTTGCTATTAAACATGTCAAGTAAAAAAATTTAAAAATCAAATTTTGTCATAAATGTATCCCAAAATGTTTTCTGGTACGTCTTTGTTAAAAAAAAAATCCCAATACGTAATTAATTAGTTTATGTGAAAGTTATAGCATCTACAATTGGCGGTATAGATATTGCATTTTTTTATACTAGTAATGGTGGCAATCAGCGACTTATAACGGGACTGCGGTGGGCATTCTGATACTGGGGAGGAACTGACTAACTGTCACTGACATCCCCAGTGACACCAATACAGTGATCAGTGCTAACAAAAATCACTGACATTGTACTAATGGCACTGGATAGGACGGGATTAACATCTGGGGTGATCAAAAGGTTAACTGTGAGCTGTATGTGTGTTTCACTGTGTCAGCACATTGCTTTGTATTGCGCTGCTATGCAGCGCAATACAAAGCAATGTGCAGTTGCTGACAAGGGAGAGATCTGTATTGTTTACATACAGGTCTCTCCCCCGTCAGTGATACTTGGCGAATGCTGGGTTCCAGGCGGGGAATCACTGGCCGGGACCCGGTGATCGTCAGGGATTGAAGCATTACAATGAAGATTAATGAACTCATTCACACACTTGTATTTTTGTGATTTACAGTTTTGTAATTTATTATATTGTAACGCAGCACTTATCACTGTATTTATAAACTAGAGCTACGCTGTGCCAAACAAGTTCAAGCAGCTATGAGCATTATAACAGCATGGAGATCCTAGTTTTTAAGTCTGAGAAAGAGCCCAATTGTTGGGGTTTTTAAGTGTGAAGATAGAAAACTTCATATAAGAGGAGGCAAAGGTTTTCTACTTTATTGGAAAATGTCCCTAAACCAAGGAAACACAAACAATAGAGCTGGCTAATATTTTGTGGGATATGCGCCATTGATACTAATACCTTTTTTGTTATTTTCTTAAAGTGCCTGCACAAATATTTTCAGCAGTCTTAAAGGGGGTCTATACTCTGGAAACTGTGCCCCAAAAGGGGTCAAAGGACTAGTCACAAGTATTGTCTGTGGTTTCCCAGCAGTGGATCTTGCCCCTCATGCCTTGTTCGGGACTGTGTTTCTGTGTTGGGATGGCCATCTTGGTAAAGGCAGGCTCCTCTGGAAAGGAGAACAGTAAGCAGCACTGAGGTGACATCACCAGATCTCACTTGAAAATTTGCTGAAATCAGCAATCAAAGACAGCAGAGCCTTAGGTCTCACACAGCAGATATACAGCCTCATATACCAGGAAGTGCACAGCTATTTTTCAAGAGAAAATGAAAAATAAAGGTATTTTTTTTCTGTGTACTACTTAGGCACAATTCAAATTTCTAATTGTTATCCATAAGATAGTAAATCTTCATTTTTTAGTTCAATTCCTCTTTCATTAACCTATTCTGCCTGAATGTTGGTTCATTCAACTTGGGTAAAACTTTGGACCTGGTTAATATGAAGCTTGTCTCAACCGCTTGCCCCCCACACATTTTGTGATACAATTTTTTTTAAAAGAAATGATCTACTGTACCACAGACATGTATGCATTGACGGATTTTCCATTGATTCTGGCTGCATTATGTTCAGTGCAACTGGCCAAATAAATAAATCTGTTTAATTAGTATGTTGGGCAGGAGAAAATAACTGCAGTATCAAATTGTGCCAGAAAAGTACTGGTTCCAGGCCAAACCATCTTCGCTGTTATGTTCATTAAATGCATAACAAATGAAAATAATACTTGGGAACTGACAAAAATGTTCACTACATTTATGTACTACTTTTTTAATTATCATCCTGGAGAACAATTCACGTACCACGAAGCATACAAATCAATAGTTTATTAATATAGAGTTATTGAATCTTTTGACAACCACTAATGATTTAATGTGAAAAAAAGCAATTATTTTTTCTAGGACTGTCCATCTGAGGCTAGAGTGTGTTTGAAAATTGATGTGCATTTTGCATTTCAAAGACCCATTCAGATAATAGATACCCATTCAGATAATAGATACAAACCAATTTAATCGAATCTGAAGCTGTTTAAAAACGGCTTTTTGCTCTAGGGCTAAAGAAGAATAGAGCTCCTCTTATCTTAAGGAACTAATATAATGATAAAGTTTACAGAAGACACCAGCGTGGTGCTGAAGAGACACTATATGAGCCATGTGAATTTGCAGGTTGTTTTGCTCATTTCTAAGTTAATATTGCCAATAATACTACAACTTTGAAGCAAACTTATGAGAGGTCCTTACCTTCTGTGGAAGCCCTTTGCCCATCAAACCGATACCTCCAGATCCCTGCTTGAATCTGGAAATATGCAGTTTGCCCTGGAGTCCCAGAAAATTTGGTGCTCTTTTATGCAGATATCAACAAAACGTCCATGGTTGGGCTCTGCTCTGTCTCTCTTTTCCTTTGCTTTCCTATTGTCCAGTAAAGTTGTCTATAAATTCCCATGACCCATAAGCATAGGAGAAGGGATCAGAGTTTGATCATGGAATTTGTGTTTGATATTTGTTTAATGTAGTTCTGAGGTTTTCAGGATCTTGGGGAACTCTGAAGATAGCTTGAGAATGCAAGCATATGGCGGTATCTGAAGTGACCTTGAAAGGTGAGGCCCTCCACAAGTGTACTTTAAGTATATTTATTTTGTTCTGGATATTTATAAACAATGCTTACTTTTTTTGCTAAACGCTATAGGTGGTATAAAGCTTGAGTGGAGGATGTAACCAACAATTATCCCTGGTATTTGTTTTGTTTATTTGATTGCAGCATTTTTTGTCTCCAGAAAAATAAATTAAAGGTTCAAAAGAAATCCCACAAAAAGTACCTTCAGGACACCATAAACCCACATTCTTATTCTGTTTGAAATTGAAAATGATGACTCCCTAGAGGCTTTGTATAAATGTCTCCATGAAACAACATTCTTTTTTGTAAAGGCTGATGTAACTGGACTTTTACTAAGCATTTACAGAAATTAATTGGCTTACAGTAGCATGCCAAAATATAATTTATTGTTACAATTCAACAACAGTTTTGTGCCAGCATTGTAAATCACATTTGGCAGAATGAAAAACACAAGTAATAAACAAATACCTTCTGACCTATTTGTTTTCAGTTGTAGCTTTGTCTTCTTTGACTAAAAAGCTTCAAACAAAGCCGATTTACACTGTTGTGTTTTACCGCACACACTCAAACACTTGTGTCCAGCTTCCACATACTAAAAAATGCTTCTTCCCCTCCCTGTGTAGCAGTGCATTGTGTTTTTCAAAATACAACATGTCCTTTTTTGCATTATTGCATGTTAAAAGGCCCATGAAAGTCAATGGAAATGCATCAAAATGCATCTAGTTTGTATTGGTGCATCTTTATGCATTGCAAAGGGCATCAACAAGCTTTGGTCAACCACTGTTAACTCTATCTACTCTTAAAACCTAAATTTTAAAATTAGTTGGAAAGATGCTTCAATAATGCATGTCAACCCACAAAGGGGAAACGCATTGGTGCATTACAATACACTTGTCTTACATTTAAAAATGCACATCTATGCAAATGCATGGATCTAAATGGGCGCTTAGGCAAGATTTATATAGCAATGTACATTGAGTTATATATATATTTATTTATTAGTTAATTGTAATATTATTAATTGTATTTTATGTTTACTACATTTCCCTAATTTTTGTACAAGCAATTTAGAGGATACACATGACAGTACTACCTCAATGTTGTGGGAGTCACTAAGTACCGGTCAGCAATAAAGTGCCCTTCTGTTGTTTAGTGGTCTGTGTACCACTGGAGAAATTTCCCTTTACGTCCTTTCCCAGAGAAACAACAGAAAGGTAAATGAAAATCCCCCAAAGTGAGGGATTTCCCCTCTTAGACATTGGCCTCTGGAACAGGTGTTCCTACTGATAGATTTTCCCTTACCTCTTGTTCTGGAAGCAGCTCTAAAATTTTGGCATTCCTCTCCCATTTCTTCTTGGTGCAAATGGTCATCAGTACAAATAGAGGGGTGAATCTGCCCTATTAAAAAAGGTTTTTCCTAGAGCTGCACTTTAGGAAAATGCTTCCCCTGCTGTCTCATGATGTTGAGATGTTTAATTTTCTATAGTAAGTATAGAGATTTGTCATGACGTGTCATGAGAAAAGTATGGAGGCTGTGTCATATACCCTATCCATATGTTTGTTCCAGGTCAAAGACCCAGAACTCATTGAAGCCAAATCATCAGCATGACATCTAGAAAACCAACATTTTCAAAGGAGAGGTTACCAATGGTTGTCTTCATACTTTTTCCGTAACAAGATCACTTTAACAACAGTAGGGTTATCAACCACCTTGGGAGTGTTGTGTTTAGTCGGCTGATTAAATTTCAGCAGTAAAGCACAACTGTTTCAAATGTAAAAGCAGAGCCTGCATTTTAAATGAGCAAAAATGGCTGCCTCAATGAGTATGTGTAAATACAAATTTATATAGAACAATGTTTCTTAAACCTATTAAAACCACTGATAACAATATTTGCACAAAACAGATTTTTTTTATTTTCGTGTATCTAAAACAATAGAAAAAGTCTATACATTCCCTTTAAATGCTTCAGCTTTAATTCTGTCTTTTTGGGATTTAATAAAACTATATATTAATAAATACAAAAGTCCTGTAATGATAATTTTAATTAAGGAGGTGAAACCTCAACAGATCAAACGTGACACCTTGCAGATTTTCACCTGCTCAGTCCAGCCCTCTGTTTTATCTGAATCTGACATACCTAACATAAGCCCAGTTCTCATAGTTATACCACATTCTGTGCTGCAGTCTGTCATAAGACAGGAACTTTTAAGAAAGTGGAAAAGTCAGACTTTTCCCATCTCTACTTGGATGATTTAGCTTGTATCACATGTGATACATTTATTTATTCTCGCTCTAGCTGTCCTCCCACAATTGGTTTCCACTTTCCTTGACAGGATTTCTTGCAATCAGAAACCTAAAACAGATACATGGGGATTAGAATGGCTGGGTCAGCTAAGGAGAAAATAATGGAACATAAGTGAGGTAATAAATACATCTGTAGATCGGGTGACTTATAGAAAAGACGCGTGCAACCGACCAGGTCACTTGAGAGCTATATTGAGCTTTTCTCAAGGATTTTTATGGTTTGTTGTATTTGGCTAGACATTGGCATTTTTCATTGCTGGAAGGTGTTAATTTTAGTGGAATTGAATAACAGCTCGTGCTTAAGTGTGCCAGTGGTCCCTTTTGCCACCTTTTTTTTTTTTTTAGTAGGGCTAAAAACCTCTTTTCACATCTGCCTGATCACACATACACAGCTACGCACATCTGTCTTCTTGAAGCCTTTATTTCCTTTTCACCACATCCGACTTTATTCTGACAGCTGAAACACAGCAGCTTGAAGGATCCTCATTATTGTGAAAAAAACCACAACTGGGTGAGGCATAGTTATGATGGATTCAAGATTTCTTTTTATTCCTCCTATTCAAGTTCGCAAACACTTTCAACACATGTGATTCTGCTGGCACAATACAAACCATCAATGGTAAAACTCTGGTACCAATTTACAGGAATAGAAATTTACATGTTTGCTACACTTCAGGCTGTAAATCCTGTTAGTTCCTCAGTCCTTGTTTATTGCGCACGCTTACCATTTACCTCCGGCACTGGGTTGCCTGAGTCTGCAGTAAAACATGGCTTTGAGTACATATAAAGAAAGCAGAACACTCTTTTATTCCAAGTATCATCTATAGACATTAACTTTAAAAGAGCACTTTGTTCAAAGCTCCTTTTGATTTACATGATTTCATGTGTTTTGCATCAGTGTTAGCTGTTTTGTTTTGGCAGTTTTTGCTCTGTAGGTACTTCGATAACTCCTTAGCTATTCAGACCTTTAAAGGACAATTCCAGACAACAAATGAAAGCATTTAGCTAGCTACTAAAGCTATACGGTAAACACTGAAGCTCTGTAGAAGCCAGAAAATCCACTCAGTTTACAGTAACCTTAGTTCTCTGTAATCCACTGTAGTCAGAATACAGAGATCACCTCCCAGGGTCACTGGCAGTCTAAATCCTGAAACATGTGCCACGCTAACAAAGCTTTCCATAGATGGAAATGCATTTCCGGTTGTTACTCCTTACGTCTGACGTCACTTCGGGTGAGTGGAGCGCACGCTGAGCGGTGCGTTCCAGCGGCCATTTTTTGGGATCTGTAGATGTGTGGTCTCTGTGGAGCTTCTGCTGTAACCTGGAGCTGTGATGTGAGATTCCGTGGGAGGTTGCCTTACATCTACTGTTCATCTGGAAAGAAGCTGGTCCTAATAAATATGCCTTTTTAAAGTGATTTTAATGTGAGTGGCCTTAATCCTTGATTTCACTTATGAATGGTGTTTTGCAATATTACACTATCTGAGATTTTTTCTCCCTGGTCGGATGGTGGAGCCTATGCTGGAGGTGAGGATTCCTACAGAGTGGATACGAAAGAGGGTTTAGGAGCCCATAAATTCCTTAAAGGCGTTTCATTCACCTAAATCTGGTGAGTGCATTTGATGTTGGTTTTCACGGGTGGAAGGTGGAAGTTTCTTTATAATAGAAGAAGAATTTGAAAATTTCTTTTTGCACAAAATATATTTTTGAGATTTTTTGAACTTTGGTTTATTAATTTTGATGGACTTCACTATTAATTTAACTAATTATAAACTAATTTTCTATATATGTTTGCACTTTGTATGTTGATTTGATGTAGAGGTCTATGTTTGCGCTGTTTATCTTTATTTTTCACATGTTGGAAAACGTATTGCCTGGAGGTCTTGCTGGTAACATCAGTTTTTTTCCATTTTAGCATCATAAAAAAAAAATTAATTTCTGCATCTCCTGATCCCTTTGGTTCAAATGTGTCACAATGTTTTTGCTATCAGAAGTGAGTTACAATATTTTTAGTTATTATGTGTAAAGAAGCAGAAATGTAGATTACCAGGCACCTTGATTTTATTATGAGGATGGATAAGGATGGATATCCCTACAGTTGCCCATTTTCATACAATCATTCTGGCGATAAATAGACTGTCAGGACCCAGGTCTGAACCTGAGTCCTCTTCTGTATCTGGTAGGGTCTCTTAATAGTATGAATAATATGTGAAAGAGATATAAATAATCACAAAGTGTTCGTAAACTAAATATTCTTATAGTGAAATTAGATTAGATCAGTCCCCACATGCAGTAATGAGATCAGAAGACAGCCAATGTGACACCATCCACTCCCATGCAAGGCTTACTAGAAGATTTGTGACCCCTTGCTAAGAGTAGTCAATCTGCGCTCTATAATTTATTGTTGGTGACATCAAGGATAATGGATGATTATACTCCTCCACAGGCCAATCAAGATGATGACAGATAATCCTCCCAGATCGATCTAACTAGATATAATGCTCCAGCCACTCCAAATCAATTAAAACCGGAGCTCGTAGTATTATGCATGTAATGAAAAATTACTCCATATCAAAAAATCAGAAATGTATTCAACTGAAGTTGCACTCACATGATAAAAGGCACAAGTCCGCATGTACAAACGCCAAAGTGAGTTTTTCCAGCATCCAAGATGACCGCCAGCTCCTGATGACGTCACCTGTGATGAAAAGCGTAGGGTGGAGTCACGCACACACGCTACCATACATGCGCGACTGACTGGTGACCATCTTGGATGCTGGAAAGACTCGCTTTGGCACTTGTACATGCTGACTTGTGCCTTGTGAGTGGATGGTGTCACATTGGCTATCTTTGGAAGTCTTCTGATCTCATCATGGCATGTGGAGACTGATCCAATCTGATTTCACTATAAGATCATTTAGTTTATGAAGAACTTTGTGAATATTTATATTTCTTTCACATGTTATTCATACTATTATGGTATCAAGGTATAGTGTCCAACTGCTATATATTGGTGTTTGTTTTTCTCCGAGTGCAGATTTTGGATTATATTAACCACTTGCCTACCGGGCACTTTTACCCCGTTCCTGCCAAGACCAATTTTCCGCTTTCAGCACTGTCATACTTTGAATGACAATTGCGCGGTCATGTACAGTAACACTGTACCCAAACAAAATTGTTATAATTTTTTGAGACAAATAGAGCTTTCTTTTGGTGGTATTTGATCACCACTGGGGTTTTTATTTTTTGCTAAACAAACTAAAAAAGACCAAACATTTGGAAAAAAAATTTTTTCTTGGTTTCTGTTGTAAAGTCTTTTAAATAAGTAATGTCTCTCCTTCGCTGATGGACACTGATAGGCTGCACTGGTGGGCACTAATGAGTAGTCACAGATGGGCATTGATAGGCTGCACTGATGGGCACTGATGAGGCTGCACTGATAAGTAAAACTGATGGGCACTGTAAGGCGGCACTGATGGGCAGCACTGATGGGCACTGTTAAGCGCCACTGATGGGTACTGTTAGGCGGCAATGATGGGTGGCACTGACGGGCACTGTTAGGAAGCACTGATGGGCACTTTTAGGTGGCACTAATGGGCACTGTTAGGTGGCACTAATGAGCACTGCTAGGTGAGACTGATGGGTACTGATAGGCTGCGCTGATCGGCACTGTTAGGCGACACTGATGGGCATTGATAGGCGGCACTGATGGGCATTGATAGGCGGCACTGATGGGCATTGATAGGCGGCACTGATGGGCATTGTTAGGTGGCACTGATGGGTGGCACTGATTGCCAGCACTGATTGCCAGCACAGATGGGCACTGATGGGCACTATTGGCCACACTGATGGGGCTACACTGATCACCAGGACACTGATGATCAGTGCCCTGATGATCAGTGTAGAATTGCGAAATGCGCTTACCGGCTCGCCTCTCCTCACGTGCTGTCAGCGTGAGGAGAGGACTGCCGATAACCAGCATTTCCTATTTACCCAGTGATAAGCTGTGATTGGACACAGCTGGCCACATGGTAAAAGTGGCTGCGATTGGCCCATTCAGTAGCCATTTGATCAGCTGTATCCGAAGGACACAGCATTCACAGATCGCGCATAAGGGGCACAGTTCTGGGAGGATGTCCATTTTCTACCCTCCCAGAACTAGCCGACCATGCTGTAGCTGTTGACACCTAGGTGACAATTTCTTGAACACTCTTGGCTTGAACCTTTTTTCTCTTGAACCTTGAACCCTTTGCTGCTCCCATGAATGTCCTATTTTAGCCATGCCCTTGCACTTCCTGTTTTCAGATTATTGTGCTCTCATATCATCTCTAATATCTTGCTCTTGTATGTTCTGCTGCCATCCATATCTCTGCTACCACTCATTACCAACCTTTGGATTCTTTCTCAACTACACTTCTGCTTGATCCCAACCTGCAACCACTTGTTACCAACTTTTGGCTTGTTTACTGACCATGCTTCTGCTTATCCCTACCTTCTAATCTGCTACTGGACCCAGGCTTGCTCACCTCCTGGTGAGGTCATCCTGAGGGCAGTGACTTGGTACTAACATGCAGCAAAATCCATCTCCACCATCAGGAGCTCTGGTGAACACTGGTTAGTACTTAGACTTCCCACCCCAGGGTGACCCACTTCTGTACTTATCTAGCTGGTCAGTGGAAGCCTCTCTACTGTTATAGCTACTGGTCTTCAAGAGTTACCCTTGATCGTGATATAGACCTTTTTCTGGTTGCCTAAAATGAAATTGCCTGTGTTTGGCCAACAACATTGGCCAGGACCATGGGCTGGTATGTCATGTATAAAAACCTTGATGCTTTTCAATTACTTCCTCAAAACATGACTACATTGTACTAAGCTGGTTCTTCAGCATGCTTCATGACCTCCTCCATGGTTCTCTTGTGTGCCCCAGGTAAATTGTAAGATTGAACTTCTTAGATAAGATCACTGCAGCTTTATGTGTCACTCCCTCCCTTATCTATTGAAGACCCCAAAGCCTACAAATACACTTTTAATTGTCAGCATTGTACAATCCAGTACAGCCATGATAGGCTTATAGTACTTAACCTTCCACTCATTCTGATTTCAGCTGTGCAGAATATTATAGGAAATAATAGAAAAATATTTTACAGACAATGATATTAGCAGTCAGAGAAGGCAGTAAAGCTAGGTCTATTCATTGAGTCACGACCCTAAAGCTAGAATGCGATACTTGAGTCAGGGAATGGCTGCTTCTATGACAGGCTAATCACACAGGTATTTTGGCTCATGACAGTTACTTTAATTAGCAAAAACATAACTGCTGAATAGGCACTTGCCACTTTTAACAGCTATAGTCAAAATAGAAACATATTCTTGCAAAATATAAACATACGTTTATATACACACACTTGGGGATTATTGTTAACATTCACAATCACCATCTAATGAATTCTGCTAATTTTAATGGATATTTTGCTGTGTTTTGTGTCAATCATTATTACGTATGTACTACAGCATAGACCTCTTTACCCTAGAGTTCCATACTATTCTGTGAATCAAAATAAATCAGTATTTTTACACTTAACTATTTTAAGTAGTCTTTCTCCAAAGTTGTAATCCTGCTGTGTCATCTCCCTTTGGATATAATGTGAATCTGTCACTTTGGAAAAAAAAATGACAGGTATAATAAGGGGTTCTTATATATAACAGCAGCTGTAGTGTCGAAGGTTGCCCACTCCCTCCCACCCCCTTCATATATTCCTATTGCTTCATTAGCATAATAGGCTGCATTGTTGCCCAATAGACTGAAAGCTGCTGCAGGTATATTGTGTTTAATGCCTGTCAATGTAACATGTAATGTCTGAGTGTGTTTATGACAAGTTAAGAGTTGTAATTTCAGTTGCCGTCCTTTTTTTTTTTAAGGAAATGCTGGCCTTATGATCTCTTTTTTATTCATTTTTGCCAATCAGACTTCTGGTGGATTAGGAAGGAATTGTTTTCCCCTGCTGGAATAAATTTCACCATGCTCTATAGGGTTTTTTGCCTTCCTCTGAATCATCTGCGTGTATATGATTCTGTATAAGGAGGTTGTCTATTTATTTCTATTTAGTTATTATATTTATTTTTTCATGTGATTGAACTAGCTGGCCTTTTTGACTTTTTTTTTCTAACTATGAAACTACTGTATATGTGACAACCCTAACTGCAATGCACAGGTGACCAGCAATAACCATGAGCTGCACTAAGGCAGGCCATACATGATTATTTTTTTATTTATTTTTTTTAATGAACTGATTCCCTCATCCCCAAATTTGATGTAGATGGTGGAATCACATTGTATTCTGCCAGTGGAGAGCTTTCCCTCCAGCAGAATACAATGACCAGTGTTGCTGGCAGGGTCAGGATGAGACATGGGCAGAAGGGGTACTTGCCTGGGGCCGAGCTTCCCTGTGCAGAGGCAGGGGCACACTTGGAGCTCCAACACCTCCCTTCTCCCTCTTTTTCTGCAGTAGCCAAAGACAAATGCAGGAAAGTAGAATGTTCCTCACCTGATAAGAGAACGTTCACTTCACACTGGGGCTTAACCTCATTTACTGTTGGGTTGACACCTGCAGGGGCGGACTGACCATTTGGAAACTCAGGCACTGCCCGAGGGCCCGGGGTCAGTAGGGGGCCCAATGAGATGCCCCTGGTACCTTTTTCATAGGCTTTTGTGAGTTTGGGCAAGGACACAGGGGCCCCATGATCCCCTATTGCTCGGGGGCCCCATGAGTTGTCAGTCCGCCCCTGGACACCTGTATCTCCATCCCCTGCTGTCTCCGGCTGCCTGATTGCTGTTATTTTTGGTTATCCATGTACTGCTTGCTGGATCTGTCTCCAGTTGCTGGACTGCCGGGACCTGTCAGCATAGACTGTAGATCAGGTTCCACTGTCATCCCGGCAGGACATAGGGCTGAGCCCGAGTGTTCAGTGAACATTCTGTCATCATGTGAGGAGATTTTATGCTTTACTTCCCTGCATTTGTTTGATTGGCTGCCCTTAGGGCTCCTTCACATGTGTGAAAGTGACTGATGCTCCTCTGAAAAGATCCATGCTTCAATTGCTTTTCAGAGCTGTTTGAGAGATGGTGAAGAGGCAATATGTTGCCTTTTCACCACCTGATTTAGCCCAATAATTGCCATACAGTGGACCCATTGAACTTCAATATTCTGTTTTGCCACAGCACCACCCACTGAAAGCAACATGCTGATTAGGCACAGCATCATGGACACAGCATGTGTACAGCTGGTAGCAGTTGTATCCCTAGTGTTCAGGAAGGCAGTTGTTCGTGGTGGTGGTGGTGGGGGGTAGGGATTGGGCAAAACCATGGCTCAATCACCCAGCTTTACTGCCCCCCTCCTCCAGTCTCGTGTGTGAATGAGCCCTAATGATCCTTTCACATGCAATGGAGGCCACTTCAATGAGCAGGCAATCTATGAGCACATCCCTTGCTGAATCAAAGTTGAACAGGACAGGTGTTAGTTTTTAGCAGACCTTCTCAAAATGCCCATCTGAAGGGAACCTTAACCTGGCCATAGAGCAGTCAGGAACCAGTGGGTTGAAAATAGAAAAAAAATAAATCCCGATTAACACATCTACAAATTTGATGTGGACAGAGGAATCCTCCCGTTCTGTCATTGTATTCTGACACTTAGTCCCATATTTGTGCACCAGTGTTAGACCTTTCAGTTTACTACAAATATTGGTACTATTTAATTGCATGCTACAAACATTACAAACATTTTGGCGCATGCTAATATATTGGCCCTGCCCTCTTATCCATCCAATAGGGAGCAGGGCTCAATGAGGTTATAGGCAGCAGGGGCATAGTTTCCCATTTTTGCCCAGGGCACTGGATGATCTCGTCCCGAAAACTGGTTGCTGGCTATAGCTGGTGGCACAGATCGTTCGGGAAAAAAAGTCAATCAATAGATTTACATGTGTACATTCAGCTAGCCCATACATGGTTTAAAATTTGGCCAGTTCCTGCTGAACTGGCTGCATTTTGATCCATGTATGGCTGGCCTAAGCTGGCACATGGAACAATGCTTCCTAAGCCTTTTGATATGTCCTAAGGAGCCCACTTAGCATGTTTGTTTTCTGTCACATAAATATATTCCTAATATCAGTGGATGCTCCAAATGTCAGGGTCTTTGTTGAATATCAATAGGGTAGGGTGTGCTGGGATAATATATTCTGCTGTTTGAAGAAATAAATAACAATTATTTTTCAAACTGAATAAAGAGCAGTGCCATTTAATATCTGATTGCATTATGTTGCCATGACAGAAAGCATTTTTCTCAGTGCAGATGACTTGTTTCTGTGTAATTTACAAATTGTTGACATTGTACAAATAATATGCACAGTACAGCGTTTACATCATTTCAACTTCTGCCCTACGTAAATCACACTTTCAAATATTTCATTTGCTTTGACAAATTTGTATTTTAACCTTTTGCAGCTACTTCAACTTTTCTGCATTTCCCTCTTGGTCTTCTGTGCTCTTTGGCAGGCTGCCCAAATAACAATCTTATGCTTCATGATGCCCCAGTGGCTCCAACATTTGAGAATTTAGAGATCATGCCAACACAGATGCATTTTAAAAAAAAACACATATCTTAACAAGAAGTTATTTTTCAATCATTTCTTTTTCTTTTTTTTAATGTGTGCTATCTATAGTATTATTGCAGTGAAGTTAGATCTGGCACTCAGTTTTTATGGCAGTTTTAGGAGTTTGTCTGTTTCGCCATCATTGTTAAAGTGGACCTTACGCTTACAAGTCCATTCAATGCATATCAGGGCCCCCTCTCTCATAATACATTGCCACACTAAAGTGAAAAACTGCGAGGAAAAATGTTCAACCCTGTTGGAGCATCTTCTTGTAAGATTTGCAATACTCAGGAATCTTGCTAGTAGGATTGTGACATCACCCTCTGCTGTGCAGAAGCTTGGAGTGTAAGGTAAGTATATTTATTAACTTTTTTCCCAGCAAGTTCTTTTTTTTTCATGTAATGCCGGAATCTGCTTTGGGGTTGGTGATGTATGAAAGCCTAAGTGCAGCCAAACAGAAAAACAGCACAAGGGCTATAACTTACAGTCAGTAGGATGTGTCCCTTGCGTTGATGCCTTTTCTTTTCTTTGAAAGCCTCCTCTGTTCAGGTCCCCTAATCCCCCCCAGCCCCCCACCAGTCTAGCTGTTGTAATATTCCTGTGTGAGGAAGGGGGTTAATTGAACTAAGGAGCTATCTAAGGCTCTCATCAAGAGAGCCCAACTATGCTCGCGCTTTCTGCTCAGCTGCTCCATCCATAGAAGTCATTTTACAGATTCTATAAATGAAACACAATCTATTAATGGAGGGGGCAGACCTATCAATCATTTGTCCACCCTCCATTTATATATCTTGTTTCATTATTAGAAGCTGTAGAACGGCTTCTATGAATTGAACAGCTGGACAGAAAGGGCAGGCATAGTCGGACTCTCTTGATGACAGCCTGTGACAGCCCCTTAGTTGTATTAACCCCTGCTGCTCCGGAAGATTACAGTAGTAGGGGTGGGGAGGCATGGACAGAGGAAGATTTCAACTAAAAGAAGAAACACCGGCACAAGGGACACATCCTACTAATTTTAAGTTGTCCCCTGTGCTGATTTTTCTGTTTTTATTTTGCCTGCACCTAGGCTTTAAAAAAGAAGCATGGGCAAAGCTTTTTTGGCCATACTTCTCTTCTGGGTCACAGGAATGCACTTAGTTTTGCTCCCCTGTGACACAGAGTCAGCTGAGAACAGGATATTGTCTGCTGTCAGTTGACATCATAGAGCCGCTGGAAGAATCCTGACTATATTGTTGGGATCCACACAGCTGCCTGATTGACAATTGGCTCCAGCTTTCAGCACTTTGTCCTTCCTGGGGCATAAGTAACCGCTGGTGAGGCAGGACGGAGAGCGGTGACTGATAGTCACCAATCTCCACTCAGAACAGAAAGAGAACTGAGCAATAAGCGGTCATGTGATCACTCAGTTATCTTTCTTACAGCCGAGGTGGGACAGCTGCAGCATAGAGGTGAGTATGAAGGTTTGGTTTTTTATGTACCCCATACACCCCCTTTAAGAAGACCTTGCTTTGTAGTGCAAGATCTGCTTTAATAATGACGATAATTGACAACAGGTGGACAAATCTGATTCACCTAAAAATATGAAATATATTTGCCTGCCATCATATGGCTAAATGTATATCACCAGGTAGTTTTCCTATCACAGCATCTTCTACTCCCCTTATGTTGTTCCCGGAAGGTAATCCCACTAAACATTTTTCTGTGTCATTCAAAAAAAATAATTGACCCTGATGTCTAACGTTTCTTCTGGAGCATTATTTTACATCTTTTTAATCTATATAAACTATATAAAATTATTTTATCCAGTTTAATCGAATACCACTGGGACAAGATTAGTACATGTTGTTCTCTGTTCATTGAACTTCCATTATTGATGAGAACTAAAGCTGGTGCTTGAAGGCTTTGTATAAAGGATGGTTTTGCCAGTCATAAAACAACATTGTGTAAATTGATATTTAGAGACATTTTAAGGTAATTTTTTTGCTTTTCTCTTTTCAGCAACTCAGTGTAAACACGGAGCCGTATATGACACCTGCGGTCCAGGATGCCTGAAGACATGTGACAACTGGAATGAAATTGGTCCATGCAGCAGGCCGTGTGTGGCTGGATGTCACTGCCCTGCTAATTTAGTACTTTACAAAGGAAAATGCATCAAGCCAGCACTCTGTCCACAGCGGTGACATAAATCTTTCATCAAGGACTTTTAAAGCTGGTAGTTTTTTATTTTTAAAAGCTCTCAGCCAATGAAGGACTCTACTGTTGAACTCAGAACTCATAAAAATGAATATGTGCTGACACATTCACACACATGGACGCAAGCAACTAATATAATATGATATAAATATAAATACAAAATTATACATCACTTATATAAGCAAAGACAAATAATTATATGTATATTTTTTGCTATAAGGTTTATGTATTATTTTTTAGGATTTTATCCTTTAAACTATTTGAATAATTGTATAAATAAAACAGATGTTTCTAATTTAATATGGTGGCATCGGAAAATGTACCGGTTAGCATTACCATAGCTTGAGCTCTATGTTTTTACAAAGAATTTTTGTAGCAAAAGAACATTTCAGAATATTTTAACATTCAAAATGAATTTCCTGTTGAACTTGAAGCATACATCTCTGAAAATGGACAAATTATGCAGAACTTGATCAGACATTATGAGAGGAATTTTTGTTCAATATAGCTCACTGCTGACAGGTACTTATTATAAGGATACATAGTATTTACAGTACATAGGACAGTAATCTGAACTAGAATTGGTAATGATGCATATTTGCCAGACTCTGCTTTGTGGTAGCTCTAACAGTTGAATGTCTGTTCCAGACGTGCATCAGAACCTAAAAAAAACACATTTCCAGCTACAAGTAGCTCCAGAAAACCTCAGTTCTAGAGCTGTTCCAGAAACTAGAGCCGAAAGAGGGTTATTTACTAAAACTGGAGAGCGCAAAATCTGGCACAACTCTGCATACAAACAAGTCAACTTCCAGGTTTTATTGCCAAAGCTTAACCACTTCAAGTCTGGACACTTTCACCCCCTTCCTGTCCAGGGCAATTTTCAACTTTCAGCGCTATCACACTTTGAATGACAATTGCGCGGTCATGCAATACTGTACCCATATTAATTTTTTACCATTTTTTTGAGACAGATAAAGCTTTATTTTGGTGGTATTTATTCACCGCTGGGATATTTATTTTTTTGCTATGTAAATGAAAAAGTCCAAAAATTTTGAAAAAAAGTGTTTTTTTAAATAAAATTTTGCAAATAAATAATATTTCATCATAAATCTTGGCCAAAATTTATTCCGTTATTTTTTTAGTAAAAAAAAAAAATCCAAATTAGTTTATAACCAAAATTATAATTTTTTAAAATTTTTTTTTACATTTTTATTTTATTTTTTTATATTATTATTTTTTATTTTTATTTTTTTTTTACATACTGTCACCCTAGCAGTACAGTGTCACCATGGTGACACTGTACTACTTGTGGGGGGTGATGAAGATTTTATTTTTTTTTTTTTTACACTGATTGCTTTTACACCTATATAGGATATAAAAGCAATCATTTCTCTTTCTCTGTCTGCATTCTTGCAGTCATTGAGAAGTACTGAGCGAGCTGTGATTGGTCACAGCTTGTCACATGGTACAAGGCTGTTGTGAATAGCCTTGTACCATGTGACCTCTGTGATCATTCACAGATTTCACACGTAGTAAGCAATGATGTCACAAGTGACATCTTGCTTACTACTTTGCATGTGATCACTGATTGACCAATCAGTGATCACACGATCGAGACCTCGTACAGACGTCCCGTCCAACGATCAGTGTTTCACTGTGTCCGGGGGACACAGCGGGTACCGGATCGCGGTGCTGCGCGCTCCCAGTGAGCGCGCACAGCTAGAAAAGGCGGGTGCCATTTATGAACGGCAACCCACCCCTGGACTGCCACCGCCCTGCCGTTTATAAACAGCAGGCGGACGGCAAGTGGTTAATTAAGCAAGCTGAAGTTAGAAGCTAATTGGCTACCATTCACAGCTGCACCAGATTCTGGGTGCACAAGTTTTAGTAAATTTACCCCTGAGTTACCTTGCCTATTCAAGGTAAAGTGAGTGTCTGTGCAACGCATTCCAACACCCACCCACTGATACCTTTAGTGATCCACTTATCCTTCCTCTGTCAATGTCACCACTGAAATACCTAATGTTTCCTGGTGTAGGAGCCTAGATGGAGTGGTGACGTCATTAGACATGCTACAGTGCCTTGGTCCAGCAATTAACTGCTAGGCTTGAGCTTGTGTTCACACTGATGCGGTGTGGAGTTCGCAGCATTTTCTGTGTGAATTGCACACCGCATCAGAATCACACCCCATTCATGCAAACCAATGCGGGTGTGTATGTTAAGTTAACAACACCCCAAAATCAGTCTGCAAAACGCTGTGCGATGTGCTGAATCGGATCACATGGGTGTTGAATACCCATGTGATCTGATTCTGGTGCGAACCAAAAAAAAAGGGTCCTGCACCTTTTTGGTGCTGGTGCGGTGCGATTAGTGCCATACAAACTGTATGGCTCCAATCGCACCACACACAATTCGCATGTGATTTGCACAGGAATGCAGTGCGGTTCCTGTGCTACTCACATGCAATGTACCGCACCGCATATATGTGAACCTGGGCTGAGTATTGCATCACTGAAGGATATCATGTGCTCCCCCATAACCAGAACCATTGAGTACTTTGAGCCAGCTGTGGCTTGAGGAAGGCGCTGCAATGGAGCACCAGAGAGGAGAGTATTAGTGGGTTGGGATTGCAGTCATTTGCCCTAAGGGACAGTGTCTCTGTAGAAGCAGCTCCCAACTGTAGTTTGTTCTTGCTATGTTTAAGCCATTTTTGGATAACCATGTTAATGAAACCTTTATATAAGTAGAGGAACATGTGTAGTTTCTAACACTGACAATTCTGACCTTATTGTGAGAGTTCCTTTTGTTTAGCAGACATAGAAAGGTTTAAACATATGAGATCTGTTAAAACTTTAGGGCACATTATCATTGGTTTGTCTTGGTATGTGGCATTAAAACATACGTGCTAACACACATTTTGTGGCATGTTAACGTGATGTGTTAAGACAGCCCATTCATTTGAACAAAATGGACCAAAAATCAGACATGAACAATTTTTTTCTGATGCAGTGCCCACCAAGCACAATAGTAGAATACTGTGCTTTGTGATGTGCTGCAATGCATGTACATTGGAGGTGCTTTAGGTTGTTGCAATAGGGTACCATTGAAAATGAATGGCACCACAATGCACTAATGCTCATTCCCATCACTCATTGCACTGAAAAGGTGTGAATAGTACAATGCATTGCCATTCATTTTAATGGCACGCCAACACACTAAAGCAGCCCATAGAACCGATTTTCTTTCCTTCCACCACGTTTAGAAGGAAATGAAATAGCTCAATTCCTCCATCAACACAGTGGGGTTGATTTACTAAAAAGGAGAGTGCAAAATCTGATGCAGCTGTGCATGACAGCCAATCAGCTTCTAACTTCCAGTTGTTCAATTAAGTTATGATAATAAAACCTGGAAGCTGATTGGTTTCTATGCAGAGCTGCACCAGATTTTGTACTCTCCAGTTTTAGTAAATAAATACCAGTCAGTGTTGGTGGGGAAATGCTTCTCACAGCTCTATTGTGTTTTGCTGGCGGGGGGGGGGGGGCATAGAGCCCCTTGTTGGCAGCCAGAAAACAATAATTACTGCTAGTGGCTATAGCTGCTGCCTTTAATTGAATGTCAAAAAGTCCGACAGGCTGGTTGTACCCAAGTCGATCAATGGATCGACTTGGGTACAGTCAACCTGCCCATACATGAATGGGCAGCACAGTGGCTAAATGGTTAGCACTTCCACCTGGCTGTACTAGGGTCGTTGGTTTGAATCCCGACACCACCTGCCTGGAGTTTGCATGTTCTCCCTGTGCCTGCATGGGTTTCCTCTGGGTACTCCAGTTTCCTCCCACACTCCAAAGACATGCTGGTAGGTTAATTGGATCCTGTCTAAATTGGCCCTAGTGTATATATATGTATGAATGTGAGTTAGGGACTTTAGATTGCACACCCCTTGATGGTTAGGGACTGATGTGAATGTACAATATATATATATAAAGCGCTGCGTAAATTGATGGTGCTATATAAGTACCTGAAATAAATAAATAACTCATCCTGTCCCTGTTGAACTGGCCAAATTTCAATCCATGTTTGGCTTGCTTAACCTAATGTACTTTCACAGCACACCACAACACATAGTAAAGGTACTACCGTGAGCTGTTGTTTGCTATGTCATAAAAAAGACATAAATATGATTTTTGGTGTGTTTTGGTGCCTTGCCGGCTAATTCAAAAAAATGGGTTGTCTTAATGCAACAAATGTAACACACAGCAAAACAAAACAACACATTTAAAGTGTTACTAAACCCACAACAGTAAAATCAGTCTGTAATATGCAGTAAAACATGCTTGTTATACTCACTGTGGAACCTAAGGGGTTAATCCTTTGCATTGTGTAAAAATGCTCTTTGATCCTGATTTTTCTGATCCTCCCCTTTTTCCTGTGCCCCCCTCTTCTGATAAGACATATCCTGTGGAGTCATTTTGCACATGCTCAGTTTGGTGTGTTGCTACAGAGATTTTTTTTCTTCTTGGAAGAGTGCATGTGATCAGCACAGGGCCAATCAGCACTGTCCAGACAGAGGTCAAGGGTTCTGTATCCTGGAGCCAAAAGAAAACTCCTCCTACAAGCTTTAACCAGTGCTCTTCTGAACGCTGATTGAAGTCACCAGACTGCTCTAGTTGCTGATGAGAAAAGGTAGCAGTTTATATTTACTAAAATAATTGCATTTCCATGTTCTGTGTACTGTGGGAGACCAGATATAGTGAATGCAGGGTCCTGGGTTTAGTGACACTTTAAGCCACACACCAAGACAGACCAGTGTAAATGGTCCCTAAGAGTATCAGCTTTCTAAAGAAACTTATTAAAGTGGAAATACACTGCATCTGATGCCACAAACCAAAAGCAGTATATAATACATTTTTAATATTCAAAGCGAACTCATCCATCCTGTCAATGTGCTTTATTTTGCCGAGAAATCACTTTGAAAAACACCCCCTGGCATTTCTGGCCATGACCATCTTGAGAAAACGCAGATGATTTATGTAACATTTACTTCCTGGAATCCATCTGCCCTTAGCTCAGGCATGCAGGCAGGAGCTTAGCTGTGTAAACCCCTCCTTCCCTCCTTAAGACTCCTGGGATGTATGTCATCATTTGCCTAAGCTTGGAAACCAAGAAGTAACTGATGGATTAAAAATAAAAGTTTGAGACAAGTAAATATAGCATAGCTTCCAAGCGATTCACTATTGCTAGCAGCAGCATAAGGATTAAAAATAGTCAATGATGATTGAGAGAGTGAAGTTTTGCTTTAAATTAGATTGATTCGCTTTTCTAAATAGGCAATGCAAAACTGGGACAATATTATGAAGCAGATTTAGAACATTATAGCTGAACTCCCCATGTCTCCACTCAAAAGTTGAATCAATATATGGCATGCCCTTGACCAGCTCCTAGGTGTTTGTTTATTACAAGCAATATGATAAATATTTTAAATGTTTGCAAACCTCAAGTCACAGTGGACTGTCTAGGATTGGAGCACAGGGGTCGTAAGCAGACACAAGAACTGTCAGAAGTCCCTCGATAAATGAAAGATAGCCTGATTGGCACCTGATGGGTGTATGGTCCTTATTGTGGCTTGCATGATAAATCTCACTTATTGTTTATTTATCTGAATCTGGGACAGTTTTAAAGCAAATCGCAATGTTACCTAAACTATTGGGAGAAAGTTAAAGCATTGCTTTTTATGTGTACTTATTATTCTGTACCTTGTTTGCAGTAAATGTTTCAGTTCAGGTCAGTTATATGGATTTTATTTATTTGTTAAAAGAAACTATTCACTGATTAAAATGTACAGTCTACCATTATTGACCTTTACTTAGCTGCCTAGCTGATCCAGTTTTGTCTTTTGGCTTCACCATTTCCTGAGTCATAGCAGCGTGAAAACCATACATCATAGCTCCCAACTGTCCCTGATTTCGAGGGACTTTCCCTCATTCGGAACAAAGTCCCTCTGTCTCTCTTTCCTTCTGGTGTTTCCCTTATTTTGGTCTGATCTATAGTAAATCTATCTAAAATACACTATCTATCAAACTGTTTCACAGATTAAAACCTTTCATTCTATTTCTAAATTGCTGCATTTGGAAATTTCAAAAGCCAGTATAAAGTAATAGAAAGGGTAAACTTGTGTGTTTAAGCAATAATTTTTTTCTACAATTCTCCTTTAAGGAGGGGCATGGCAGGGTGTATGTCCTATGTTTACATACTTTTACTAATAGGGGTTCCTCATTCCTATCTAAAAAAGTTGGGAGGTGTGCATACACAGTCGGGCAACTAATTTTTCAGAAGGGCAGCAATAGCAGCCTACAAATTTCTACCAGGGCAGACTTCCTCTAGGAGGCCATGGTTGCTAATGAAATTGTCTTCATCTGCCCCAGCCATTGAGAGGATGGCAGGAACTCTGTTTGTACAGTGCTCAAAAAAAATTAAAGGAACACTTTGAAAACACATGAGATCTCAATGGGGAAAAATATAATTCTGGATATATATACTGATATGGACTGGGTAATGTGTTAGAAATGTAAGGATGCCCCATCGTTTGATGGAAATGAAAATTATCAACCTAGAGGACTGAAATCAAAGACACCCCGAAAATCAAAGTGAAAAAATTATGCAGCAGGCTAGTTCATTTTGCTGAAATTTAATTGCAGTGAATGGTACTCAGTATTTTTTATGGCTCCCATGTGCTTGTATACAGTTGTGGCCAAAATTATTCAACCCCCACTGAAATTGAGTGTTTTGGCCAGTTTGACATTGCTTTTGATCATTCAGTCATCTTGCTTACATTTACATTAAAGAGGCACTTGTAGGTCAGACAAATATAACATAACAGTTATAATGAAATAACCACAAATGTCTTTTCTGTGCTCACAGCATTATCAGTTTTATTCAACCCCCAAGTGACATTCAATCTTAGTACTTAGTACAGCATCCTTTTACAGTTATAACAGCTTTTAAACGTGAAGCATAGCTTGACACAAGTGTCTTGCAGCGATCTACGGGTATCTTCGCCCATTCTTCATGGGCAAAGGCCTCCAGTTCAGTCACATTCTTAGGCTTGCGCACTGCAACTGCTTTCTTTAAGTCCCACCAGAGGTTCTCAATCGGATTTAAGTCTGGTGACTGCGATGGCCACTCCAAAATGTTCCAGCCTTTCCTCTGCAACCATGCTCTAGTGGACTTGGAGGTATGCTTGGGATCATTGTCCTGTTGAAAGGTCCAACGTCTCCCAAGCCTCAGGTGTGTGACGGACTGCATCACGTTTCCATCCAATATCTCCTGGTACTGAAGAGAATTCATGGTACCTTGCACACGCTGAAGCTTCCCTGTACCTGCAGAAGCAAAACAGCCCCAAAGCATGATTGACCCTCCACCATGCTTCACAGTAGGCAAGGTGTTCTTTTCATCATAGGCCTTGTTCTTCCTCCTCCAAACATAGCGTTGATCCATGGGCCCAAACAGTTCTAATTTTGTTTCATCAGTCCACAGAACACTATCCCACAACTTTTGTGGTTTGTCCACATGGCTTTTGGCATACTGCAGTCGACTCTTCTTATTCTTTGGAGACAGCAAGGGGGTACGCCTGGGAGTTCTGGCACGGAGGCCTTCATTACGCAGTGTGCGTCTTATTGTCTGGGCTGAAACTTCTGTACCCACATCTGACAAATCTTTTCTCAGTTCCTCAGCAGTCACACGGGGACTTCTCTCCACTCTACGCTTCAGGTAGCGCACAGCAGTCGAAGTCAGCATCTTCTTTCTGCCACGACCAGGTAGCGTTTCAACAGTGCCCTTTGCCTTGAATTTGCGAATGATGCTTCCTAAGGTGTCTCTTGGTATGTTTAACATCTTTGCAATCTTCTTATAGCCATTGCCCTTCCTGTGAAGAGAAATCACCTCTTCTCTTGTCTTCCTGGACCATTCTCTTGCCTTCACCATGTTTGTAACCACACCAGTAAATGTCTAGAAGGAGCTGAGTATCACAGTCATTTTAAAGCTGCCTAATTGGTGCTTATTATGCTTGATTGCTGCTCGGTGACATCCACAGGTGTTTTCAATACCTGATGGAAAGCACCTGTATGAACCTCTGTTCTTCAGAGTGGTAGTCTTTAAGGGGTTGAATAATTGTGGCAATGAAGAAACCACATAAGAACCATTTACTACTGTATTACATAAACAATTGATGTCATTTTAGTTGCATTTGGGTAGTTACAACGTCCTTGTAGGATTTGATTCTGAATACAATTCCAAATGTACACTATAGTCCCTAAACCCCTTTACAGCATTGGGGGTTGAATAATTTTGGCCACAACTGTACATGCCTGACAATGTCAGGGCATGCTCCTAATGAGACAACAGATGGTGTCCTGGGGTATTTCCTCCTAGATCTGGACCAGTGTATCACTGAGCTCCTGGACAGTCTGAGGTGCGATCTGGCGGCGTCAGATGGACCGAAACATGATATCCCAGAGGTGTTCTATTGGATTTAGGTCTGGCGAGCATGGGGGCCATTCAATGGTATCAATTCCTTCATCCTCTAGGAACTGCTTGCATACTCTCACTACATGAGGCTGGGCATTGTTGTGAACCAGAAGGAACCCAGGACCCACTGCACCAGCATAGGGTCTGACAATGGGTCCAATGATTTCATCCCAATATCTAATGGCAGTCAGGGTGCCATTGTCTAGCCTGTAGAGATCTGTGCATACCTCCATGGATATGCCTTCCCCAGACCATCACTGGCCCACCACCAAAATGGTCATGCTGAACGATACAACAAAACTTGTGAGCTACTATGCTAAAACACTCCATGCAAAATATGTGATTCAATTAGCAGATTGCTTGCACTAAACACATACTCATACAAATTTGCCAGTGGTAATATAATATCAAAAATGTTCCACGCTCCACTCAAAATTGCAACAAACTAAAAACATAAGTGAAAAATTTAAATGAATCCAACAAAATATAAGAAAATGTCCGTATTAACTCCTTGATTATCTTCAATCACTTTAGTGCAATATATCAAGTGCTTTCTATGTCCCCCTTTGGTGTCTGTAATTAATCAACACTTGCGCACCCCCACCAGTTGTGCGCTCACCTTAGATATATGACCAGACCATTAAGTGAGGTCATATAAAGCTTGTGTCCCTTTAATGGGTCAAATATGGATGGGATTGGTATCCAACAGATCTGGATCCCCTTCACCCTCTAGTTGCTCTCCTCCATCATTTACAATATCAAGAAAAATAACCCGAACATAGTGCTTTATCCTTATAACAAGCATGTATTGCTAAAATGTGGTAAATGTAAAGGTCTGTGTGTCCCTCCATGGATATACCTCCCCAGACCATCACTAACCCACCACCAAAACGGTCATGCTGAACGATGTTACAGGCAGCATAACATTCTCCACGGCCTCTCCAGACCCTTTCACGTCTGTCACATGTGCTCAGGGTGAACCTGCTCTCATCTGTGAAAAGCACAGGGTGCCAGTGGTGGACCTGCCAATTCTTGTGTTCAATGGAAAATGCCAATCAAGCTCTATGGTGCTGGGCAGTTAGCACAGGGCCCACTAGAGGACGTCAGGCCCTCATGCCACCCTCATGAAGACTGTTTCTGATTGGTCAGAGACATTCACACCAGTGGTCTGCTAGAGGTCATTTTGTAGGGCTTTGGCAGTGCTCATGCTGTTCCTCCTTGCACAAAGGAGCAGATACTGGTCCTGCTGATGGGTTAAGGATCTTTTACGACCCTGTCCAGCTCTCCTAGAGTAACCACCTGTCTCCTGGAATCTCCTCCATGCTCTTGAGGCTGCGCTGGGAGACACAGCAAACCTTCTGGCAATGGCACATATTGATGTACCATCCTGGAGGAGTTGGACTGCCTGTGCAACCTCTGTGGGGTCCAGGTATCACCTCAGGCTACCAGTAGTGACACTGACCCTATGCAAAACTACTGAAAAAAAGCCAGAAAAGATGAGTAGGGAAAAAATGTCAGTGGCTCCACTTCTAAAAACGTTCCTGTTTTGGAGGTTGTCTCGTGGTTGCCCATTTAGTGCACCTGTTCTTAATTTCATTAACACCAAAGCAGCTGAAACTGATTAACAACCCCCTCTGCTACTTAACTGACCAGATCAATAGCCCAGGAGTTTAACTGACTTGATGGCATACTCTGATTAAAAAATGTTCCTTTAATTTTTTTGAGCAGTGTATATTATGAAAGGGCCTTACATTTATATTGATAGCGATCCATTCAACACGTTTTTTTCAAAAGCAGTATATGTATGTGTGTTTGTATGTGTATATACACTTAATAAGCACTTTATGAGGAACACTACAGCATAATAAATTGTGTCCATAAAGGAATGCACATAATCAATAATACATAGAAGCTGTGTTAATTAATTGAATATTTATTTGTATTAACAGGTCCAATGTGTGCCAAAAAGATGTTCTACACACTATTACACCAGCACCCTGGACTGATGACACAAGGCAGATTGGGTCAATGTATTAATGCTGTTGACCCCAAATTCTAACCCTACCATCTGTCCGAAACATCGGACCAGTCTGCATTCGAGATTAAATACATATTTTAGTCCTTAACATCCAGTTTTGGTGAGTCTTTGTCCACTGCAGCTTCCAGTTTCTGTTCTTGACTAACAGTGCAACTCAGCATGGTCTGCTGCTTTAGCCCACCGATCAACTTGTTTATTCTGCGATGCTTTCTGCTCACCACAGTAGCGAGTGGCTATCAGAATTAAAGTATCTTTTCCATCAAAATCAGAAATCACATATTTTCCCCATTCTGGCATTTCATGTGAACATAGCTGAAGCTTCAGACCTGTATCTGTATAATTTCATGCATTGCTCTGCTGTCACATGATATACATAAACTTTGAATTACATTTTCTTTATGATTTTTTTCAAAGGAGTATTGAAAACACTTATAGTTGTAGTGCAAACTATGATAAAAGCAAGGGACATCAAAGCACATGGTTTATTGGCATCGATGTGTATCAAAGTCTACTTTACTGAAGGTAACATCAAAAACCAAGACCTGTGTGTGTCTCAGTCTTTTTGATATTTAATATGTTTTTTGCATTTTTTTGTTGTATTGCATTACATTACATATGAGTATTAGCGCTGAGCTTTGACTTGAACTGAGCTCCTACAAGAAGTCACATGCAGAAATTGCATTCTACCATAGTAAATATTGTAATACCTTTAGATCATACAGGATACTACAACCACATGGGAAATTTTACCATCTTCATATTTACTTACCGTAGTTTTAGCATTGTACAAATTAAAAAGGTATGTTTATAGGTAGAAATGCAATGTCTTCATATGGTGTTAAGGTTTAAGATTATGTGGTTCACTATAAATTCCATAAAAAAGACATTAAAATACTATGTTATTCTAGCAAGGCACACATTGTTATTGAAATACATTTGTTTTGCTGCTAAAAAATAAATTTCTGATTGTTTCTTTGTTATTAAATATTTTAAAATAAATTGAAGGAGCATTAAGAGAAGGAAGTGAGAAATATCTGCTTCAGAACAAAAATTTTGGATGTTGTGTTGGTGGTCCTCCCACTACCCACCTTTACCTACCATTATCTGTTTCAGGTTTAAGTTCATAAACTTGGTTACATTTTTATTTCATCTGTGCAACAACGTTATGTGTTTAAAACACTGGCCTGTTAACTTCCTACAGAGTTTGCCACGCTATACAGTAATGTAGAAATCAACAAAGAGAATTTATTCACTTGATGTTTTAAGTAATTTTCTTGATAATGTTATCTCAAGACAAAGCAGAACTCCAGCCAAAAACAAAATAAAAATGAATAGCCCAATAAAAGATAAAATAGCAAAAAACAGATTTTACTGTAATATTCACCTTCAATTTATAGGGTTTCCTTGCCATTTTGTTCTGCCACTAAGTGTCTTTAATTTAATAGCCACCATATTATCACCCATTTTATTCTGAGCCCAGGTCCTCCTGGACCCACCTCAGCCTGTGACTGGACAGTGAAAAGAAAAGCAACACCATGATAAGATCATCTATTTTTCGCTCTGTTTTCTGTTTCTATTAGGATACTTCTTGTCAACACATGATCTAGTTTTCTCTTTGTGCTGAATCTTACGCTCACACTTCAGCTCTGTTTCTGTCTCCTCTCTTAAGCAGACATAGTGGAGTTGACTTACTAAAACTGGAAAGTACAAAATCTGGTGCAGCTCTGTATAGAAGCCAATCAGCTTCCAGTTTTTTTGTCAAAGCTTAATTGAACAAGTTGAAGTTGGAAGCTGATTGGCTATTATGCACAGCTGCACCAGATTTTGCACTCTCCAGTTTTAATAAATCAACCCCAGAGGGTCTATTTATAAATGGTTTCACACAAGATTCATACACTTCCCACCCAACATTCACACATTTTCCCAACTGAATCCATTTTTTTTAAAAATATGAAAGTTGTGTGAATCTTGGACGAAAACATTTAAAAACAGACCTCTTGATGTTATTGTAGAACTCCTCCAAAATTGATTTTTACTTTTTGGATAGATATTGCTACATCATTGCCTTTGGTGAATCTTCTATACATTCCCAATAAGAATACTTCTGCTAACATGCATTAAAATGAAAACTATGGAAATGTGTAATTGTTTATGTCTATGTATGATTCTATATTGTTTGTGTTATATTCGGGGAAGGAGGAGCGATTCCTACTGATCTTATCTAAGTCTACTCCTCCTTTCTCTCTCTCTTTCCTCCTGCCAGGCCATTTTGCTAGAGACTTTTGCAAAGATGCACTAGACATGGGAAGATGTTTCCAGAGTCAACACAGCCAGAAGAGTGATTGCCAGCAAATCTGAAAGGAAAATGTGTACTGATCAGACCATTGTTGACCTTGCTTTGTAAATGCTAGTATGTTAATTGGCTCCTGTCTAAATTGTCCCTAGTATGTGTATGTATGAATGTAAGTTAGGGACCTTAGATTGTACGCCCCTTGAGGGTTAGGGACTGATGTGAATGTACTATATATATGTAAAGTGCTGCGTAAATTGATGGCGCTATATAAGTACCTGAAATAAATAAATAATAAATGTTTAGAAGGAATGGCCAATATTGGCAGCCTTTGTCAGTTCAGGTTTTATGGAATAATAATCAGTAACAAAACCACCTGATAATCGGTAACAAAACCACCTGATAATGCAAAGATCATTGTAAATATCTGTATATCTATTGTCATGGAATACTGTGAAAATCGCTTTATCAAATATTAAAACAGAACTAAAATTTCTTTGTTAAAAATGCAAACAATATGTGTGTGTGTGTGGAGGGGATTCAATAAAGCCGTTGTGACAGTTCTATGGCAGTATGGTCCCCTAAAAGGCCCTGGGCCAAAATCAACTAAGCCTTGCTACAGTTTCATGTGAAAAAATTCAGGCAGTTCTTGGTAGCAACACTCTAAGAATCTGTTGCCGGCGACTAGTGTAACAGTAAGCATTTACTCATTCCTGGCCCCATTCAGCTGCTTCTTGGGAGATTCACTAGCTGACAGCTGAAAGCTAACAAGGGTGTAGGGATCTAAATAAATATTACACACAAAGTGATAATTCAACACTCCTCCTCCATTTCAGTCCTGTCTATATCTTTCTCTCCATAGGTTTCAAGCCACAATGAGTACAGGTAATGCCAATATATTGTGGGGAGACAGATACAGAGAGGGCTGACATGGAGCAGTGCTGTGCTGACTTTTCATCTTGTCTTTAAAAGAGAAGTTTGGGATTTACCAAAAAAAATGATATTCACCTAGGTGGATGCAGAAACGATCTGATGCTGCATCTGTCAACTACTGGCTCTGCACTGAGAACTGAGCAATTAAACATTGCTGATCACTCAGTTCTCCCCTCCACTGTGAGCAGAAAGTGGTGACTGTCAGTCACCGGCTCTGTGCTCTGTCCCTCCAACGCTCACTGGAGCACCGGGATGGGGAAGGGAGGAAGCTGCGCAACTGAGAGACTGAGTCAGCTGCTGGTCCAAGCTTCTGGGTGGATCCCACCATTTGGTTGGGATCTTTTCAGAACCCCAACCAGCTATGTGACAGAATGAATTGCACTCCTGTGTACCATAGTTAAAGTATATCCAAAAAAGCTTTGACTATACATCTCCTTTATTATCTATTTTATTTAGATCCTCAGCAATTAGTTTACTTTCAGCAGTCATCATGGGAATCTTCTGGCAAGAAATTGAATGGAGTTGAAGCCAAGTCAATGGTTATTATGACACTGTCAGCTACACAGCACACAGCATCTTAGCAATCAATGCTGCTGTGTGGGAGGTGGGAAAGGGGAATCGGCCTGAGCCTGCACTGAAGATTTGAGTTCCAGAAGATATTTTGCCTCAATGCCACCCCTCACCATGCCTCCATGCAACAAATGAATGTACCTGTTCTTGACAGATACACAAATTTGTCACAGACACCATAATTTGTCATGACAGAATTCTAAAGAGGTCTACAACCCTCTTTGGGAATTGCAGGGAACATGTCTTTGTGGCTTCCTCAGTCCACAGAAAGAGGTGACCTCTAAGCTTGGCCTATGCTGGATGCACAGCTCAGAGATCATAGACTGTTAACACATCCCTTTTGGACTTTTCCTAATCCCATCCTGTGTTCTATCTTCTCATTTAGTTGATAGCTACATTTCATAAAACAAGCAACATTTGGCTGATAAAAGAGCAGAAGAGAGGAAAGATTTGGTGTGCATAAAACCACCCTATTATCAAAAAAATCACTTTTCTAAGATGGCAATGCCGCTTCCATCAATCCCAACTAAAACTAAGGAGAGACTGCAAGATGGAATAAAGTATGAATAAAGCAAAAACTAGCACAGAATTGCAAGTCTGCACGAATTCACAATTTTTACTTAAAATTTTTTAAATCTTTATATATAATTTAGTTCTACTTTAAATATACTGTATGAATAAATGTATATATTACTAAGTTTATTAAACCACAATGGTTCATATAGATGGGTAAACAGACCTATCAATAAATATAAAACCATTTGTGTATAACTATATCTGAATATTAGAGCATTACCCAAGGTCTGTAAAACAAACAACTTAGTATACTCACTAAAAGATGACTTCTTGGATGAGGGGGGTTGTGTGTTAACTCTTGCTGGAGAAATGTGTATTACTATTGCCTATTCACAGATTAGCTAATATTTCCCCCACAGTGACAAATAAAATCAATTAGAATACTGATTCAGCTGTATTATTATTAATGTCCAAAGCTATGTTACTTGTGATGTCAGCAAACCAGAAAAAGGCTTAGTATGTCTGTTTCTGTGCCAGAGACCCACACAGCCTCTTTCTGTACTGGCATTTTCCCAACACTTTGCTGTGTGACAGCAAATGAAACATTAGCAGTTCATGGTATGAGAAATTCTAGCACACTTTTTGATGAGACCTTGTTAGTATATACAACAATTACCACCATAGTTTCTTCACATCTAACTGAGTGCATTGATTTTATTATCTTTGTAAAGTACTACATTCCACAACTAAACACTACTAAAGTACTACACATTTCAACTAAGCAAAGAGGCTGGTGATGAAAAATAAGAAAGTTTAGGATCAATGGTGTGTGAAATCAAAAGCTTTAATAAGAGAGAAGAAAGATTAATATTTTATAGATTTGTTAAAAAGCCATAGAAACACTGCAAAACATCATTATGGGCTATGACTCAAGAACTATAAAGGATAAACAATAAATAAAACAAGTGTACACCACATCAATGCTTCATGGACCAGATGTTCCAGGCAGAGAGTCTGATGATTAAGATTTTTTCCGTTTTGTTTTGTTAAAGATGACTCCAACCCAAAAAACATTTAAGGGTCTTTGAAGCATCAAAGCAGCATTCGGCAGACAATTTTATCAGGTTAAAATATCTGTAGCCTTTTTTCCTTTCACAGGTAACAATATAAAAATCTTTCATCAATGCTCAAAATCCATATAATGAAAGACAGAGTGGCTGAGGGCTGGTCATAAACCAGCAGGAGGAAAAAAAGGTTTCATCAAGGGGCAGGCAAGTTCCTTACATTCAGTTGTAGTCTTGGTGCTGGGTTTGGAGCAGGTACTCCCATAGTGTTGTCCTTTAGAAGGCTTTTCTGATGTTAACCACAACAGCTACTGTACATACAGACCAAGAGGGAGAATTATTCATTTTGGTAGATTCATAAGGATCAAGTTACTTGAGCAAGGATTAGATAATGCCAAAGGATGAAAAAAGTGAGGCTGGGAGTATGACCAAACTTTTTTCCATTGGGTATTCAAAGCCAAGGTTCCTATCCAGAGATAGAAGTAAACATGTAGTAACCCATTACATCAAGGACAGAGTAAAAGCTAATAAACTCTGTGATGAGCAACTTCACACTAATAAAGTTACTCTTAAGGCTCCATGCACACTGGGAGTTTTAATAACGCTGGTAGCATTAGCTGTGCAAAGTCACGTTAAAAACGCAAGTTTTTTTAACATTTCGCATTAGCATTTAGTTGCTGTTTTCCGTGTTTTTTTATCATTTTTTACAGAAATAATAAATAACAGTTTTGCTCAAAAAATGTCCAAAATGCTGGTTTGCTGCGTTTTACCACGTTTTACCATGTTTTACTGCTAAAAATCTCTAGAAACCCACTAGTTCCAGGCTTTTTTCCAAGCAAAAAACGCCCCTGCCAAAAAATGCTGATTAAAGCCTATGTATGCATGGACACATAGGATAACAGGAGATAATGGAGTTTACTGGTTGTAGAAAAAAATGCCAAAAACCAAAAACAGCAGCTGTAAAAACGTCCAGTGTGCATGGGGACTAAAAAGAGAGCCATTCTAATTGGTACATGCATACTACCTTGTGAGTATGCTTGACTATTCCCCTTCTGATATACGTATATGCCAGAATACAAATGAGGCACCAGTACAAGTGCATAGACATATAACAGGAACACTATGGAGTGAGCTTAAAACCAGTTGAGCTTAAAAAAGGCAGTTGGGGGCTTTGGTAAAATATTAGGGGTCTACACAGACTCTGACTTTTCAGACAGAAAAGGGGACTGAGAACAAAGATTCCCTTGTCCCTTTCTCTGCAGCCTCAGCTGCACTAACAGTGAATGAATGGGAAGTGCTCTTCGGTGAGTGGCTTCTTGTTCATTCACAAACTGAAGTATGGAAAAAACAGTTTACTATGCTTCAGTTAAGAATTAATTCAGTGAGTGATGGGTACTGTTCACTCACTGTATCATTGAGAATACTAAGGGGGAGATTCCATCATCATTGAAAATGTCAAAACAAACAACTTCAGCCTCCTGGTTAATTCTTGCCACACGGCTGCTATTTGACAACTGGCACGCTGCCTTCCACCCATACAACATAATTATTTTCAATAATAATCATGAAATGAAACAAATGGAACTAAATGCCAGAAAAAAAAGTGGAAAGCACAAATTGTAGTGCTTCCTATATTCGTGGTCAGTGTAAATCTCCCTCCCACCTTTCCCATAGGTGGTTGTCATTCGACATGCCCTTACATTGGTGGTTGCTGGAGAAGTGCCTCCAATGCTGGCCAGTAAAAACAAGTATAGATGCAGATTGCAAGGATTTTTTGCAGAAAACTTAGAACATAGATAATTTAATCAATGAGATGGTATTAAACAGAGGTGAATAAATCAGGATAATTGCTGTTACTGCAATTTTTGATCCCCGTAAATACTTACATTTAGGCCTGCCTGGTCTAAGGAGATTTGTGCCATTTAGGTTGTAGCCTCCCTTACGGTATTCCCGAGTGTAGCTCGGGGTAACGTTTCAGTACCAAAAGCGGTAACCCCGAGCTACACTCGGGAATACCCTGCTGCTCCGGCTCCGGCATCTGTTATTCACTTACCTTGTCCTGCGCTCCCGCGATGTCCCTCCTGCAGTGTCCCCGGCAATGTACTCTGGCGGATGCCGGCATCTGTCTTCTGGGTTCCGTCCCGTGCGAGCGTCGGGACGTACGGAGAAGGACCGGCGGGAAATTTGAAAATGAAAAAAAGTGACATTCACTAAATACACTAAAATCACATAGTAAAACATTACTGTATCAAACCATTTCACATACATTTTGTCCCTAGTGCTTTGTCCTGTGCCCTGCCTGCATTTTTACCATTCTTTCTGCCTGGAAACTGAGAAACGTCCATGATGTACAAAAAGTGTCCCTTTAGGTCAAAAGCAGTTTTAGACCAGCTAGAGAACAGCGATAGTAAATTAGAACTACTTGCAGAATTGAGTGATAATGATTCGTGGGGAAATTCGTCATCAGACACTGAAAACGATTTTGCGACTTTGCTCAATGATGTGCGAACTTGGCGCTATATTTCAAATTTCAGTGTTTTTGGTTTGATTATATTATTGAATGAAATTTATTATTATTATATTATTATTTTTTATGATTATTTATTAAATTACAATTTATGATTTCGTGTTTCAAAATTTATCATACCCGGGATGCTTACTAGACTCTTGTTCGGACAGATTTCAGTGAGTTATTCCTAAAAATTACAGGCCTACAATAAAAAAAATACATATTTCCATGCAAAAAAATGTACCGCTTTGAGCACAGAAATATGAACATAATCAGACCGCTAGGGAGGTTAAGTCAACAATGATTTGTTAAAGTGCATGTAAAGCCAAAATTATTTTTTAGTTTTGGATTGAATGGCGAAAGGCTTGTTTTTTTATTGTTCTCTGTGTTCCTTGACACAGTAGGAACATGTGTTCTTGTGGCAGTTGTCTAAAGGGAGTATCCCCTAGCTTTTAAGAGATCTCATGTTACTTAATCCTGCCTGATCCTGCAGTCAGGGATGGTGCAAGGATTTTTGTCTACACTGGTGAAGGTGCATTTTGGTGCCCCCTGCACCACACTGTCATCCTATCACCCCCTCCCCTCCACAATGCAAACCCTCCACATTGTGACTGCATCCAGACTAAGGGTCTGTTCACACCAGAACACTATGAGGGAAACCCGCTTTTCCATTCAAAATGCACTGCAGTTGCAAGCTGCAGCGGGTGTCAACTTAACGGCACCCCAAACACAGATCACAAATGCAGTGTGTTTGCCTG
The DNA here is from genome assembly GCF_062004578.1 of Staurois parvus. Taxonomy (NCBI): domain Eukaryota; kingdom Metazoa; phylum Chordata; class Amphibia; order Anura; family Ranidae; genus Staurois; species Staurois parvus. The sequence goes on along the minus strand of NW_028317816.1, from coordinate 6,560,920 downwards.
CACCAGATCATATGTTACAGAAGTACCATGCAATCCATGATTGTCCTTTCTTCACAGAACCAACATCTCTTTGATTTGGGGGGTGGTGGTGGTGGTAAGAAGATACTGTATTTTCTAGGGTTAGCTTTGGGAGGGGAAAGACCTTGTTCTAGAAGGGGGGTTGAATATGAAATATGCCCCCCCAGCACGAGTCCTCTCCCCTCCAAAAGCACCCCTCATACATACAGTATCCTATTACCCTCCCCCCAAATCACTACAAATATTTATCTTTAACAGCTTGTCCCCCCCATTCCTCTTCTCTGTGTCCCTTCCCACTGCAATCTTGTCTATATTCCCATCACACACGTTCGTGGAAACAGGGCTCATCAATAGCAGGTGCTGTAGCGACTACCAACTGGAACTGGAAACATCATAAGCAAACGTACATATTCTCCAGCACGCCATGGATTTCCGAATATGGTCCAAAGAAGTTTTTATTACAGAAGGATCACATCACAGAAGAAGTGAAGTGCAATGTTTCAAAGCCACACAGGACCCCTTTGTCAGGAATGTGCTTGCAAATATGTACGCTTCCTTCCACTTCAAGTCTCATGATGTATATTTATGCAATTACTACAGACAGGGTGGGATCAGGTGGGGAGAGGGAAAGATGTGTCTGCCATATAGAGCAATCGCAGCGTGTGGAACTTGAAACCAATGTTTCTAGGAAACATCGCTAGTATTTTTTTTTTGCTTCAGCAATATTGAAGGCATGACCAGCACCAGCATAAGACAGCTTAGGCAGCCACCTGAGGGTGCCAGGATGAGGGGTGGGTGGTGGTGGTAATATTCAAATCCCTAGAAGTAGAGCCCAGTGCAGGCACTTGGCTCCGATGACTTGGGTTCAGATTCTGTGTGATGAGATCCACACCCAGGAATCACCTATAATCACTGCTACCAAGATGCCTATAGAATTCACAAAATATAAAATGAACACAAAACTGATAAAGTTTCTGGCCGCTAGGATATTACTTCCCCCTGTGAATACACAGATGTATCTAGGAAACCCAGCATCCAAATCCACCATACAATAAATAGACTCTTTTTACAGTCACATAGGGTGTTCATGCTATAAAATCTCCAATTCTCCAAAGGTTCTCACCGTCTCAGTCATTCAAATATCACAATTCACGTGTAGCATAAACATGTGAACCAAATATTTTGCTTCTTTATCATTAAGTATATCACTAGTTTTTGGCTTTTGCTACCAGACTGCTTCATTCTTTTTTAAACTTCCTAGTGGGATCTCCCTTTCTCATAGGTACTAGTATCACTTAAAATCTTCTCCATTTCTCCCTCATAATCTTTCCTATCCAAAATGACCACCCCTTCATCCCTATCAGCAGGGCATATGACTATATTCTTCTTTTTTTTTCTAATTGTTCCAACCCCTGGTGGATTATATGCTCATCTCTATGTCGCTTAGTCTCTAGTTCCTTCAAGACCATATCAACCATTTGCTTGAAAGCTTCAACATTGTGGTTGGATGTGACTGAAGGATTAAAGGTGAATTTATTTCTTAGGCCACTATTAATAAATCCTTGGTTAATCCCCCCATATTCTCTTTTTTAGTAGATCCTGGGAGGGAGGCAAAGTACTTTTTAATATTCAATTTTCTTAAATATTTATTAAGATCTATATAGGCTTGAAATTTGTTCACATTCGATTTAGGGGTGAATTTCAGCCCCAGATCCAAGACAGCTGTCTCTTCCCTGGACAATGGGGCTGAACTCTATATACTTATCCCCTTCCCTCTTGTGAAGATCATTTACACAATTATCCCATGCACATGGGAGATCGTTACAAGAATTTCTGAACATCTTGAACTTGATATTATAGGATAGTGAGAGTTAATAACTGTTTGATGGACTGATTGATGGACTTCACAGTTTTTATTTAAAGTTTGTTTATAACACTTTTACATATACATACATATTTATTACATATATAAATCTGTTACACCTTCAGGGGAAGGTGTTGTTTGTGTTAAGGGTTATTGTTTATCACATTTATTTAGGAGGTGGTTTTTTGTTAAAATATACATATGTAGTTGATAGTTAGGAACCTGGGAGTCATATAGTCCTGCTATCCTGTGTGGTATCAGAGTATGAAGATGGCATTTTTATTTATTTATTTATAAACATAAGTGGGACTTGGACATCTGTGAATATAGGTTAGCATGTTTTTATGTATTTCACCACAAGGGGGCTATATGGTATTGACATAATCCAGTATTTCTAATACACACACTCATCCATGTATTCATTCTGATTTTATCAGATACGGTATGTTCAGTATTGCATTCATTATTCATATAGGTTGTTGGAATATTGTTAATTATGGGAAGAACTAGGAGTAAGCACTAGACACAATTCCGTATTTCATGTAATCCCTCTTGTAAGATGGCCGATGAGCATCCCATTGTGGGCGGAAGTAAACTATGTAAGAGCCAGCCACAAGTCTTTGATAAAGTCGTAATGATGAAACGCGTCAGGGATGACGTATGATGCAAGCAGGAAGTCCAGCAGTGGCTATCTTGGTATAGATCAAATGCAGGTGTTGTATGCTTGTGTTCTTTTATATACTGTAAGTGCTTTTTTAATAAATAAACCAGTTTGTTTTATTTGCTACACTATGGTCTGTCTATGTTTGGTTTGGTTGCATATGGATAACATTGGAGTGGAAAACCAGCAATAGAGGAGATCTATAAAGCATAGCGGTGGTGTATGAGATTTCTATGCTTCAGACCTAGGAAGATTTGGTAAGGTGCATGAGCTGTGAGGTGGTGGGGCACCTAAGGTGGATTGGGCACTGGTCTATGGTGATCACAGAGATTGTAAGAGTGTGGGGACATTAGAACTATTGCTTCTTGAATTTAATTGGAAATATTACACTATATGATTTAGTTTTTTGGGGGAGTATCACATTATGATGTAAAGACGAGAAAGAAAAGGAAGAGATTTCCAAGACCCAACCCTTTTTTATATAGAAGTGAATACTTTTGGATTGGAGGTTAAGAGTAAGAATTACGGATAGTGAATGTTGTCACATGGTGGATAAGTTGGCACATTAGTAGCACTTCTATGTGAATGTCATATTTTATTTTTTTATTTTCACTATATTTAAGAGATAATGCACTATATGCATTTTTGTACATTTTTGCATGAAAAGAGGACACTATTCAAAGAAAAGAGGAAGAGGAGTACACATGTTTGTGCTACATGTGAATTGGGATATTTGAACAATTTAGCCGGTGTGAACCTTTGGAGAATTGGAGATCTTATAGCACAAACACCCTATGTGATTGTCAAAAGGGATTATTTATTGTATGGTGGATTTGAACGCTGGGTTTCCTAGATACATCTGTGTCTTCCCAGGGGGGAAGTAATATCCTGGCGGCCAGAAACTTTACAAATTTTGTGTTCATTTTATATTTTGTGTATTTGGTGAATTCTATAGGCATCTTGGTAGCAGTAATTATAGGTAATTCCTGGGTGTGGATCTCATCACATAGAACCTAAAACCAAGTCATCAGAGCTAAGTGCCTGCACTGGGCTCTACTCACCCCCACCCCTCATCCTGGCATCCTCAGACTGCTGCCTAAGCTGCTTTTTGCTGGTTCTGGCCATGCATTCAATATTGCTGAAGCAATAAAAAACGAAAAGACTAGCATGAGACTTACCTTCTCTACTTTATTAAAAAAAGTTTTATCTTTACATACATTTTAATTGTGTGATCTTCTTCCTACATATATTCTGGAGCAAGAAAAAATGCAATTTTCTTTTCTCATAACTATAACTTACATAATTGATATGAAAAGGACACGCAATAACTCCATGCACGCAGAGTTCTTATGAGAATTAGATACAGAACTCAAGCCCTAAAAGGCTATAGTGCCAACTGATTGCCTGTACCTCTGTCAAAAATGTAACAAAACAAGGAATTCTAGACTACCCTAATTTTCAAAGTTCATTAACATCATGCTATATTACAATACTACTCTTCATAACCACAACTTAAAAGACTATTTTATAATACCTGTGCAATTGTTTTGTGCAGTGTTTAATGTCAGTTGTGTCTGGTTATCTCAGCTGGCTTCATATTTTCTCATGGGTATTAGTTTGGGTAGCTCAAATCCCAGAACTTTTCTTCTGGTTAAAACTTAATTGAAAATAAGATGTGCAAGCTTGGCTTTCATTAAACATACTAGGTTTATATAAGCAAAAATCTATCCTTAAAATAATTAACTAGTGATCAAAACAGACAGGTCAGGAGGACCAATTGATCTTTATTAGCAACATGTATAATGTGTTGCTACACCAGTATCTGACAGAGGGTACCATAAAAGACTCATATAGAAAATGCTTTATTTAGGAAAGTGGTTGTCTTGTAACCATGGTGCCTTAAGGCTTTATATAATATTTTTCTGCGATTTCAAGTAATACAGGCATAATATCATTACAAATATAATTAGGGCACAAATTAAAGCCTAACTAACATTAAGAATTCTTTTTTTCATAGTAAGGCTATTTTCTTCCTTTATTGCTTTTAAAGATGTATTTTTCAAAGACTACAAAACATTGTGCTAAACTTCTTTAACTACAAAGGTTACAAGGTGAATATGTTAACTGTATTCACTACTCTCTCTATTTGTTTAGTAAATGCAAGAGTGCATATCTTCAGTAATACTTAATCAAGGAAAACCATTTGCCTACAATGAAAACACTTTACCATGCAATCACTTTACTGCTTGCACCTATCAAATAACAATTTCAAAATAACGGACAAGCCGTAAGAAGACTTCTTGGAGTTGGTATTTTTAGGCTCTTTTCAGATGGGGTGGATCCGTCAGAGTGATCCACCTGCTCAGCAGGGTATCTCTCTTCTGGTCCCTGCTGAGCAGGTGGATGAGAGGTCTCTGCTGCTGCAGAGTGGACACAGACACTGCCCGCTGATTTCAATGGGATGGTCGGAAGGAAAGGGACCGCCTGTCCATTTCCCCCCCAATTGTCATCCGATCTGATTTCTGCTGGACGGATGGGGAACGGATCCCTATCTGTCTGTTTTTGGTGTACAGGATCAGATCTGATGCCTGTGGGTGTCGGCAGACTATTATCTGCAGGTCCATTGAAGTCTATGGATGGACCAATCAGGTCCTCCTGAAAATGGACATGTGGACCCCATCAGTCCACTCGTGTGAAAGGGGCTATACAGTATAGGAATTAAACAAAAGAAACATTTCAACACAACAAAAAATATATACAAAAACTAAAGATGAAATATACAAAGTGTACATCATGTATCATCATGGTCTAAATGAGAAATTACTTTGGTGAGTGTGATAATTGTGGAAACTCAATTTACAAGCATAACGCACCTGTCATCATTTCTGCAACTTCTCCTTTCAATATATCTAAATTTAAGAGCGCAGAGCTACAGAAGCTCCCTTGGTTAACTGAGATGAGAAGAAGGGAGATTTTTGTAGTCCTAATCAGAAGGGTAGCCTAGGATGACAACTGCTACCATTATTGTAACCCTAAGACAGAAAGTATGATTCTGGCATAATCAGTCGGTAAAAAAAAAGAAAGAAAAGGTTTTTTTTTAATTGTTTTCATTGCACGATTAATGACTCAAATATAGTTTATATCTTTATAATGTATCTAATTTATTCTGTGGATTTAGGTGAGCATTTTTGACACAAATTAAGTTTTGGGCTTTTTTGTACCAAGTTGCAGGGAACTGCGTATTGGTGAATTGCTGCTGCCAGATTTATATTGCCTTTGTTAACAATTGTTAGCTCCATTGGGACTTTGAAACAGAAATTTTGTCCTCTGATTGGTTTCTTAAATGTAAGTGCAATAATACATTTTCCTAAGTTTGGTGACATGTTTATTATCCTTAGATTTTTATTCTGCTTGTAGTGAATACAATTTTGAAACTTTCGAAATTGCGCACTAAAAACTTGGTTGAAGTAATATAAAAAAACACAAGGTGGCGATGTTGCAGTTGTAGCGTTTTTAATCATACATTTGTCCCATCCAAAAAAGATGTAACACAAGACTGAGGAGTATTCAAAGAGACTTTGATGCCCTAATAAAATGTGATTTAGCATTAATATCTACTGTAACACTGAAATTTGTTTCAAACCTTTAAACTTTTTTTTTTGTTAGCAAAATACATTAGAATTAAATATAAATTGAATATCTACTAATACTGATAAGGATGATGGTAATAAAAATAAAAGAATATAAGATATTGCTTCCAAGCATCATTAGTTAAAAAAATAGCTTTGTTGAAATAATTATAATAATAATTATACTAGTGTAATAAATTAAAATGGCAGTATTTGTAGTAATCTCAAAACTGGTTGTTATCACTGAACCGCCAGTTAACAAAAAAATATAGCATTTAAATCATTTAAATAATTTACATACAATCTTCAATGTCATTTAACTGTTGTGATTAAACTTAATACTTCCTATATTTGCACAACCAGAGAGACAAAAGTGATGCTATTCCATGAAAAATCCTACACACAGGCAGGGACCTGAATGAGCTGGTAAGAGCTGCAAAGAACCATTTACCCATTCAATTACAATGGATCTATTTGATCCATGGTTGATATCTTTCCAATATTTTCTGTCCGGGATTTTCTCCCACCAGGGTAGATATCTGTTAATTAGTAATTAGTCTATTTTTTGCTAGTTCTGATGTTGAATATCTCCACTGTATGCTTCACCATCACAGGATTGAGCTCTTTCTCTGATTCAAAGCCCCATGTTTTTTTCCCCCTGATGCAGAAGCTCTGAGCTCAGAGTTTGAGTGCTCAATGCTTCAATGATGGGGGTGAACAGTAACAGCTGTGCCTCTCTTAGCAACATCCTAGCAATGACCTGGACATTTTCAGGCAAGGTTTTATGAGTTACAGTTGCAAGAAAAAGTATGTGAACCCCTTGGGATTACGTGGAGTTTTGCATGAATTGGGCATAAAATATGCTCTGAATGTCATCTAAGTCACAACAATAGAAGAACACAGTCTGCTGAACATAATACTACACAAACATTAGATGTTGCCATGGTTTAATTGCACATAACATGTAAACATTCACAGTGCAGGGAGGAAAAAGTATGTGAACCTTTGGACTTAATAACTGGTTGACCCTCCTTTGGCAGCAATAACCTCAACCAAACGTTTCCTGTAGTTGCAGATCAGACCTGCACAACGATCTGGAGTAATTTTGGACCACTCCTCTTCACAAAACTGTTTCAGTGTAGCAATATTCTTGGGGTGTCTGGTGTGAATCGCTCTCTTAAGGTCATGCCACAGCATTTCAATCGGGTTGAGGTCAGGACTCTGACTGGGCCACTCCAGAAGGCGTATTCTGTGCTGTTGCAGCCATTGTTTTGTTGAATTACTTGTATGCTTTGGGTCATTGTCCTGTTGCATCACCCATCCTCTGCGGATCTTCAGTTGGCGGACAGATGGTCGTACGTTTTTCCTGCAAAATGTCTTGATAAACTCTGGAATTCATTTTCCCATCAATGACAACAATCCGTCCAGGCCCTGTGGCAGCAAAGCAGCCCCAAACCATGATGCTCCCTCCGCCATGTTTTACAGTGGGGATGAGGTTTTGATGTTGGTGTGCTGTGCCTTTTTTTCTCCACACATAGTGTTGTGTGTTCTTCCCAAACAACTCAATCTTGGTTTCATCTGTCCACAGTATATTTTGCCAGTAGTGCTGTGGAACATCCAGGTGCTCTTTTGCAAACTTCAAACGTGCTGTAATATTCTTTTTGGACAGCAATGGCTTCCTCCGTGGTGTCCTCCCATGTACTCCATTCTTGTTTAATGTTTTCCTTATTGTAGATGTGTCAACAAAAATGTTAGGATGTGCCAGAGATTTCTGTAGGTCTTTAGCTGACACTCTGGGATTCTTCTTTACCTCATGCAGCATTCTGCGCTGTGCTCTTGCAGTCATTTTTACAGGACGACCACGCCTAGGGAGAGTAGCAACAGTGCTAAACTTTCTCCATTTGTAGACAGTCTGTCTTACCGTGGACACATGAACATCAAGGCTTTTAAAGATACTTTTGTAACCCTTTCCAGCTTCATGCAAGTCAACAATTCTTGATCGTAGGTCTTCTGAGAGCTCTTTTCTGCGAGGCATGGTTCACATCAGACAGTGTGTCATGAAACCAGTAAACCCAAAACAGGTGTGTGTTTTTTAAGGGCAGGACAGCTGTCAGCAACACATCCAATATCATTACACTGATTGGAGTCAAGGTTGGCTCACTCTTGGCTCTAATTAGCTCTAGGAGAAGTCATTAAGCTAGGGCCTCACATACTTTTTCCTCACTGCACTGTGAATGTTTACATGTTATTTGCAATTAAACCATGGCAACATCTAATGTTTGTGTAGTATTATGTTCAGCAGACTGCGTTCTTCTGTTGTTGTGACTTAGATGACGTTCAGAGCACATTTTATGCCCAATTCATGCAAAACTCCACGTAATCCCAAGGGGTTCACATACTTTTTCTTGCAACTGTATGCAAATAGCCTACACCTATAGTCAGGGCATTATTCAACTTTATTAAAATGTGTTTTGTGCACCCTTGCTTAGGACCAATTATGTTGCAATACACCAAACGGCAAGAAATGACTGGCTGCAGCTCTAATGTGGTACTGTACCTTTAAATTGCATGAATTACTATAGGCGCAGCCTGGTCTGTGCTATGTATGATTAAAATGATAAGTATACATTCAAAACCAATGAATTACATTAAAAACAAAACATTGTGAAAATCAATTAAATTAAATTAAATAAATAAGTCCATATTCTTGTGATTCTTCATTTATTCGGACAGTGACAAGCATCTGTACATTTTCATAAACTGCTTCATGCTATTCCTTTGGTGACAGTGCAATTATGGTGCTCCCCTCCTTTGTGCCCACTCACTCACCAGAACATGTAGACTCTGAGATATTAATAAGAGTCATATGCTCTCTATGGTAACCTTGGATGGTTTGCAGATTGGAGTCATCCTGGATATTTATATTCTGTTTCCCACTTCTCTATATTATTATTATTATACAGTATTTATAAAGCGCCAATAGTTCGCTCAGCACTGTACATTACAATGGGGGACAGAACAATAACAATACAATACAATGCAAAACATGAGGGGATCGAGGGCCCTGCTCTTCCGAGCTTACAATCTAGGAGGGGATCATAGCAAAGTATATTTATCTCATGGTACCTATATCTGAAAGATAATATAGAAGATCTGTATAATGTGATTCCGTTTTAATGCAGAAGTGTGACAAAAAACATTACACTCACATATACGGTATATTAAAAACAAAGCAAATTGCCGAACCAGAAGTAGTGCACTGGTGTGCGCCTCACCGGCTGGAAATGACATCACCAGCAGCTGTCAGATGATGCCTTTCACCTCTGCCAGGGTATTCTCATTATTCAACTTTAGTCAGAGCTGCACAGTTTTTATCATCTACAGACAACTGTTATCTATACCACTTTCAAAGTGATCGTCCGATAATCTTGTCATTAGTACATATCTTTCGAGAGCCAATCACAACAGTTTATGCTAAATTATCTGAAGGGACAAGCACAAAAATATTTCTTGTACAATACCAGAATGAACAGTGTTCGTCCATAAAAAATCAAGTGACCAAGACTGTGCATGCTCGGAAACGAAAGAATACATTACAATACAACACAATAGTTACATCACTTCTGAAGTTGTATTCTGTCGTACGAGAAATTTTGTAACTTTAGTAACCTCTTCATTTTCGATATAAGACTAGCATTTAAAAATATACGGATGATCATTTGTCCAATATTCACATTGTGCATGAGGTTTAACCCTTTAAAGTAATCCTATTATTTTACCTACATGGGCAAAGCAAAAGTTTTGTAACACACATCGAAAGACAGCAAGCTGTAAAATACTAGTTCTAATAATGATCATAACTGCTCTCCTTAAACTCACAAACTATCTACTAACGGTTAAAAACCCATGGACACTATTCTGCACTACTACTCCTGGACCCCTCTGCTGCCTTTGACACATTGGACCTCTCCCTCCTCCTCATAAAACTCTTTTCCTTTGGTCTTCATGACTGTACTCTTCGCTGGTTCTCATCCTACCTATCCCACTGCACCTTCAGTGCAATTCACTTATAATTCTACTTCTGCTTCTCCTCTTCCTTTCTTTTTTGGGGTTCCCCAAGGTTCTATTCTTGGACCTCCCATGGCTTTCAATACCATTTCTATGTTGATGACATCCACATCTATCTCTCTACCCATCAGCTCACTCAATCAGTCTCCTCACGTATCACTAATCTACTAATGGACATATAAACCTGCATATCACACCACTTCCTGAAAAGAAATCTTTCCAAAAGTGAGCTCATAATATTTCATCACCCACATGCCCCTTCTCCTGACTTTGCCATCAAAATCAATGGCTCAGCTAACAACCCGTCCCAGCATGCCAAGGTTCTAGCTGTAATCCTGGACTCTGAACTATCCTTTCAGCCCCACATCCAATCACTGTCCAAAGTGCTTTAAAGCTGAACTCCAAGAATAGCTGTTGGATGTGGAACTCAACATTCACAAAACACAGATTTGCTTTAAAGTTGAACTTCAGTAAAACTATAAAAGTCCTCCCTTGCAGTAAGGATGCACCCACACTGTAAGGAAAACTGCTCCTTCATGTCTAGGGGGCCCAGGTACAGCACTTTACTTATTTAATCCTCTATTCCCACAGGCTTCCTTAACATTACTACACCAGTCCCTGCAGGCTCTTCTCACCAGCACTCATGCAGTCTAAATTTCAATGGCATCATCAAAACTGATTTTGGACCCATGGTCCAGCATTAGAAGTGAAGACACAGAGAGACAGGCCACTACTGGAACTTAGGAGAGAGACAGGCTCAGGGGCGGACTGACCATTTGGAAACTCGGCACTGCCCGAGGGTCCGGGGTCAGTAGGGGGCCCCATGAGATGCCCCTGGTACCTTTTTCATAGGCTTTTTTGAGTTTGGGCAAGGACACAGGGGCCCCATGATCCCCTATTGCCCGGGGGCCCCATGAGTTGTCAGTCCACCCCTGGACAGGCCACTACTGAAACTTAGGGGAGAGATAGGCCACTACTGGAACTTAGGGGAGAGAAAGGCCACTACTGGAACTTAGGGGAGTGCCATCTACATGAGGAGTGGATACTCAGGTAAGAAAAATTGCTTTCCCACCCTTTAGAAAGAAACTCTTGCAGTGCAAGTGCAGAGTTGGGCCTTAACAATGTCTTGCCTGTAGGACGCCATATTACGTCTTCAGGTTCAGTGGTTATACCGGCCATGTACCTGCAATCATCATTCAGGTATCAAAATATGCAAGAGGTGATTCCCTTTAAGGCAGAAGTGATTCAAGTGGCTGAACAGCAACTCTATCAATTCTGTGGGCAGTGTAAGGGTGTCCCCCTTTCCTGCTGCTGCCTTTCCCGGGCTCTCCTGATGTGGTTCCTCCCTCTCTGTGACTGTAGAAACTGGAAGCGACGAGGATTTCATCACTTCTGGTTCTTTTTTGAGAGCTGATCTGCATTTGATCAGCTGTATTAGAGGCTATAGGAGAGATTTGGGGTCTAATAGTCCCCAGATCTCTCCATAAAGAGGACCTGTCATGGCCTATGCTTTCACAAGGGCTGTTGTTCATCCCTCATGAAAGCAATAAAGTTGATTTAAAAAAAAAGAAAGACAGGGTAGAAAAAAAAGTTTAAAATAAAATAAATAATAAAAATAATATAAAAAAAATTAAAGTGCCCTCTCCTCCCTTGCTTATGCACAAACAGGAATGCCTACGTAAATCCTGCAAGCATATGCAAACGGTGATCGCATCACACTTGTGAGGTATAGTCGCGAAAGTCAGAGTGAGAACAATAATTTTAGCCCCAGACCTCCTGTGTGACTCTAAACTGGTAACCTGTAAAGATTTTTAAAGCCTCGCCTATGGATATGTTTAGGTACTGTAGTATGTTGCCTTTCCACTGACGCAATTTTAAAGCATGACGTTTTAGGTATCTATTTACTCAATGTAATATCATCTTTTATATTTGAACAAAAAAATAGGTATTAAACAGTGTTGTGTGCAATAACATTCTTTAAAGTTTTTTTTTTTCCAAAAGTTCTACTGTAAGTAATTTTCTAGCGAAAAAAAAAATACTGGTTTTTACATGCATATGAGAAATGTTGGAATTGGTCTGGGTAGCAAGCGGTTTATGTATCCATAGAATGCCACAAATTATACTTCAATACAAAACTTCAAATATACATAAGCAGTATAAGCACAGGTATACAAGACTTCAATATACTGTACGTAAGCAGTAGAAACACAGGTCTAACAGTAGGGCAATACACCAGACTGTATGCAGACACCTTGACTAAGGGCCCCCTTACTGTAAGCCCAATAGTTATTTAGGAGTAAAACTAAAGCAAGTGGAAGTAGGGTGGTTCAATAGAGTCTGAATTCCTCAATGGACCTTAAAATTTATTTAAGTCTTCAAAGAATTCAGATTGAAACTGCCTAGAATCCTGATTCTCTTGTGTTATTTAGATAGATAAGCAACACAGGAGGAGACTGAGTCTAAAGAGCGGAAGGAAGTTATTAAATGAAACCATCAGTGCTAATTATACCTTTGAATGAACTGTTTGCTTTTTTCTGTCACTTCTGAATGTCAGTGTCACTCAGCAAAGCCAATGTCCACCTCCTAATTTGTGGTTATAAAGCTCTTTCTATAGCATTCACAGAAGGTGCTACTACAGTTATGTGTGTTCACTAAATGTATAACCACTTAGCATTATAGATTAAGAGGTAGAATTTGCTTTCATACAGGAAAACTATCATTAGCAATCAGTAAATGTGGCCAGTAGCGGCAATAGACAGATGTGTTCAGATAGCAAAATTATAGGTCAGAGTTTTCACTTTAACATGGTTTTGAAATTGTGGGACAAATCACTTTACATTGACTAGCCTTTTGCAAAGGGCAGGAATTAATTTACATATTTTCTAGTGTGATGATGATGATGGACTTATCTTGACAGGTATAATATAGCAAACCAAAATAACCTCCATCTTGAAAGAAATTGGGTGGGGGAAAAATGGGACATTAAAGTGCCTTGCAGAGAAAACGAACACATACATAGAAAACCAACAATATAATCATTGTACAGATAAAACACAGTCTATATAATAGATTAATACATGACCATCCGCAAATTCTGATTCAACTTAAATCTACATAATTGGTATAAGCAGCTGCATCCTAAATAGTGTCTGAAAGCATATTAGACATAGACAACTGTCCGTAGAATGGTGTATAGAATCGATGGCTATTAAATTGCTTCTTTAGGATCCATGCCTGCCACCTATTGTATCTGATGGTCCATTCTTCTAGCCAATGATTCAATCTAAAAGACAAATTGTCATCAAAGCCAAAAAAATGATCATACAAAAAGGAGAGGAAAGGACCCCCAATAAACCAATGTAATAGAATATAAACAGGGCCTGCCATGTGGAGTAGCCAGTTCCACTTTATTAGACAGCCTCCACTTTAGAGACAGAGTATTTAGAGACAGAAAAAAAACCCACTGCCAGTTCTGCAGTGGCGTTTTTGTGGCAGAAAAAAAACCGCTTGATGCCTGTAAATGGATCTACAGTAAATGTGTTTACCGTATTTTTCGCTCCATAAGACACACTTTTTCACCCTGATGATCTGTGTAGCCCCAGCAGTGTCACTTTTCAGTGTCTATCAGTGCCAGCTGTCAGTGCTCATCAGTGCCACCTGCCAGTGCCCATCAATGCCACATCAGTGCCACATTTCAGTGCCTACCAGTGCACATCAATGCCACATATCAGTGCCCATCTGAACTGCTTTTCAGTGTCACCCATCAGTGCCAGTCAGTGCCACCTATCAATGCCAGTCAGTGCCACCTATCAGTGCTGCCAAACAGTGCCACCTATCAGTGCCAGTCCGTGCCGCCTATCAGTGCCAGTCAGCGTCGCCTATCAGTGTGCATCAGTGCCGCCTATCAGTGCCCGTCACTGCTGCCTATCAGTGCTACCTAACAGTGCCCATCAGTGCTGCCTATCAGTGCCGCCTAACAGTGCCAGTCAGTGCCACCTAACAGTGCCAGTCAGTGCCGCCTATCAGTGCCATATATGAGTGCTGCCTTTCCGTGCCCATCGGTGATGCCTGTCAATGCCCATCAGTGCCACCTACCAGTGCCTCCTCATCAGTGCCCATCAGTGCCACCTATCAGTGTCCATCAGTGCAGCCTATCAGTGCCCATCCCTACAGCCTCAATAGCGCACATCAGTGAAGGTGAAAAATCACTTATTTACAGAATTGTATAACAAAAACTAAGAAAAAACGTTTTTTTTTTTCAAAATTTTCAGTGGTTTTTGGTTTGTTTAAGAAAAAATAAAAAACCCAGGAGGTGATTAAATACCACCAAAATAAAGCTCTATCTGTCACAAAAAAATGATAAAAATTTTATATGGGTACAGTGTTGTATGACCGCGCAATTGTCAGTCAAAGTGTGACAGCACTGAAAGCTAAAAATTGGCCTGGGCAGGAAGGGGGTATAAGTGCCCTGTAGGCTAGTGGTTAAGTACCTGGATGTGTCATGATATTATCCTTCTGTGATTCTCTGTAAAAAAAAGAACTAGGATTAATAAAAGAAGGAACAGCATTAGTAGAAATTCAAATGTACAGGTGAAACTCGAAAAATTAGAATATTGTGCAAAAGTTCATTTATTTCAGTAATGCAACTTAAAAGGTAAAACTAATATATGAGATAGACTCATTACATGCAGAGCAAGATAATTCAAGCCGTGATTTGTCATATTTGTGATGATTATGGCTTACAGCTCATGAAAATCCCAAATCCACAATCTCAGAAAATTATAATATTGCATGCAATCAATAAAACAAGGATTGTACATAGAACAATATCGGACCTCTGAAAAGTATAAGCATGCATATGTACTCAGTACTTGGTTTGGGCCCCTTTTGCAGCAATTACTGCCTCAATGTGGCGTGGCATGGAAGCTATCAGCCTGTGGCACTGCTGAGGTGTTGTGGAAGACCAGGATGCTTCAATAGCGGCCTTCAGCTCTTCTGCATTGTTCCGTCTCATGTCTCTCATCTTTCTCTTGGCAATGCCCTATAGATTCTCTATGGGGTTCAGGTCAGGCGAGTTTGCTGGCCAGTCAAGCACAGTAATCCCACGGTCATTGAACCAGGTTTTAGTACTTTTGGCAGTGTGGGCAGGTGCCAAGTCCTGTTGGAAAATTAAGTCAGCATCCCCATGAAGCTCGTCTGCGGAAGGAAGCATGAAGTGCTCCAAAATCTCCTGGTAGATGGCTGCTTTGACCCTGGACTTAATGAAGCACAGTGGACCAACACCAGCAGATGACATGGCTCCCCAAATCAACACAGACTGTGGAAACTTCACACTGGACTTCAAGCATCTTGCAGTGTGTGCCTCTCCATTCTTCCTCCATACTCGGGGTCCTTGGTTTGCAAATGAGATGCAAAAGTTGCTCTCATCAGAAAAGAGGACTTTGGACTATTGAGCAACAGACCAGGTCTGTTTTTCTTTAGCCCAGGTAAGACGCTTCTGACATTGTTTGTTGTTCAGGAATGGCTTGACAAGAGGAATGCAACATTTGAAGCCCATGTCCAGGATCCGTCTGTGTGTGGTGGCTTTTGATG
The DNA here is from genome assembly GCF_062004578.1 of Staurois parvus. Classification (NCBI taxonomy): domain Eukaryota; kingdom Metazoa; phylum Chordata; class Amphibia; order Anura; family Ranidae; genus Staurois; species Staurois parvus. Next base: position 6,545,088 of record NW_028317816.1, on the reverse strand, counting down.
CCCTGACTCCAGTCTCAGTCCACTCCTTGTGAAAGTCCCCAACACTTTTGAATGGCCTTTTCCTGACAATCCTCTCCAGGCTGCGGTCGTCCCTGCTGCTTGTGCACCTTTTTCTTCCACACTTTACCCTTCAACATAACTTCCTATTAATGTGCTTTGATATAGCACTTTGGGAACATCCAACTTCTTTTGCAATTACCTTTTGAGGCTTTCCCTCCTTATGGAGGGTGTCAGTGATGGTTTTCTGCACAACTGTCAGGTCAGCAGTCTTTCCCATGATTGTGATTCCTACTGAACCAGACTGAGAGACCATTTAAAGGCTCAGGAACCCTTTGCAGGTGTTATGGCTTAATTGGCTGATTAGAGTGGGACACTTTGAGCCTAGAATATTGCACCTTTTCACAATATTCTAATTTTCTGAGATTGTGGATTTGGGGCTTTCTTGAGCTGTAAGCCATAATCATCACAATTATGACAAATCACGGCTTGAACTATCTTGCTTTGCATGTAATGAGTCTATCTCATATATTAGTTTCACCTTTTAAGTTGCATTACTGAAATAAATGAACTTTTGCACAATATTCCAATTTTTTGAGTTTTACCTGTATTACATGCACATGTGCTCATAAAGGATGCTGCCTCTTCAGTGTCCAGTCACAGGTTGAAAGTAGTCAAGTGACCAACTTTTAGTGCCTAAATGCAGTAGAGAAAATTTTGAACACTGTCAATGTCTGGAAGGGCTGGATATTTCTCAGGATTGGCTGAACTAAGCTAAAATTGTTTTGTGGAGTAAAACAGTTCATCAATATATTTATTTCAACTGTGTATTTTAGTTGTTTGCCTAGAGTTCATCTAAAATAACATTTAGTGCATTGGCTTCCATGCAACCACTGAGAGTAGATAACTCATAACCGATAATCTCTTTCTTCCTGGGAATCAAAACCAAATTAAATCATATGGTTCTAATTTAATAAAGTGCAGAAACTTGGTCTCCTTATTACCACCTGGACAAGTGAGCATGCTTGCTGATCTAAAAATAAAGTTATTTCTGGTTGCTGTGCAATTGTGAAAAACATCCATGTAAAGATTCCTTGTAAATTTTCTGATATCATATATTAAAACAATGTAAATTCTCCTTAAATTTTTTCTTTCAATTAAGAATATAGATTTTGGACCCCTGAGGATTAAATGATATTTGAAATAAGTTTGTCATTAATTACATCTTTTAAAATCTATTTTTAGTTTCTAATGGGCATAAAATGTCGAGAACTGTGAATATGTATACAGCAAAGAAAAAAATTCATAAATTAATAATACAACCAATATATATGCATAGGTAAGGCATCCTGATATGGTGTAGAAATTGAGTTTGACATTTTATGTCTAACTAGCTCAGTATTTCACTCACTGAAGGGTCTTATTTTCACTGTATTATTAGCATTTTAAAGCTACAAATAACTCAAAGCCCAAATTATATAATCATTATCCTGAAATTATAAAGCAATTGCAGCTCAAGCAATTTACCATCTATTCATCAACTTACCTTTATTAATGTAAAAGGCAGTTTATTGTATGCCTGCCAGAAAATCAGGTAATGACTTTCCAATATAGTGTGCCATTTTATAAGAACAAGATTCACCTGTAGTTTAAGCAACTCCTCCAATTCCAGGACCAATGATGACCAATGATTATTCAATCCCTGTAATATTGTTATTTTATAAATATACATCTTTTTTATAGTAAAATATTGTGCATATACAGTATGCAGTGATAGATCTTTAATAATATGTTCTCTTTCCAACCATTAATATATTACAGATAGTAATGGATTCTTTTGAAACTCCTGATATACCATCTAATGCTTTTCTTTGGTCCACTTTTCAACTTTCAACCTGCTCAAATGTAGTCATGTTAGTTTTTTGCTTCATTACAAGGTCATATTAACAGTGAATGTCACCCTTTGTACTAATTTCAGGTGTGCGTGAACACAAGTCTTGCTTTGCCGTTTATAATTTCCTGCCTTGCATTTCATCCCTATTGGTATTGTATTTTTTAAAGAAAATGTCCATAGATGGAGCAATAAATTACATTAGAATATTTCGCATATAAACAGTAATAGACATTTAAAGATATTCCCTTTACAAACACCAATTTATCTGTAATGGATCCTTGTAAAAAAAATCCTAATTTTCCATATAGTGCTTTTCCTTGATCCAATTTTTAATTTATTACAGCTAAAAATGAATCATTTTAGTTTGTTAAAATTGCTGTTTCACAAGGACATATTGACAGCAAATGGCATCCTTTGTACTGGTTTCAAGAATGCACAAACAAAAGTCTTGCTTAGCAGCTTATAATTTCCTGGCTTTGATTTGTCACTATTGGCAGTCTATTTTTTAAGAGAATCCCCATATCTGAGAGGAACATAGCTTTTACTAGTGATTTGTATGCTGAGCTGATGCAAAATTGTTCAGGAGTTTAACAGAATGCTGCAGTTAAAGTCCCCTCAGGACCTTGGACTAACCTTTTAGATCGAAGGAATATTTCCAAGTTGACAGAGATTACATGCAGGAGCAATGTCATAATACAGTCAGTCTTTGCTCAGGGTGTACTATAAAATTCTAACTCCAGCACAACTTTTAGAAAAGTGTAAAAGTTGATGACAGGTTTTCATTGCTGGCTGGAAGATTTCCTAGCAAGTCCAGACTTTTTAATGGGTGCCAGGCAAACCAAAAAGTTGGAAGGATTTTTATTGTGGCAACATAGACAGCCATAAAAAGACTAAAGAAGGGTTAAGCCCTCCATCTTCATTGATATATTTCCCCACACTTTCTGTCCAGGCGATAGATAGAAGAAGAACATAAAACACAAGCAGCTTTTAGCAGAAGGTTCTATGCAAAGCTGAAAAATAAAAACTGGGCTGGAGTTGAGCTTTAGGTTACAATTCATGATTGAAAAAGAAAGAATCTAAATAAATCTGATTGGTGGGTGCTAAAGGGCACCACATTCCTTACCATATCAAAATACAACTCATTCACAGCAAATGGGACTTTTTAGGTGCCAAATATACAATACACATTTGTATTTTTCATTAAAAAAGTATAAACTTTTATTATTGCAAAATCAAAACCAGACTGATTATGTCCATAAAATCCTCGTGACATCATGATATGATCATCATGCCACAAGGGTCTTATGGAAGTAATCAGTTTGGTTTTGATTTTGTTTTAATAAAAGTTTATGTGTTATGTATCTAAAATGTCCAATTTGCAATGAGTAAGTGGATTGAAAATAAAACAACAATTTCAACATTTGCTCTTTTGTCACAGTTACTTATAATTAATTTAATGTTTTAGGAATGGTAGAGCATATTATTTACAGGCATGAGTGCTTGTTTCTTTTATATCTTTGCTAACGTTGAAAAATTAGCTAAAATAAATGTGTATTTGTCACATCCATAATTATTACCTAATTAGTGTGTTTATGCATTACATTCTTAAGATAGCAGGCTTCCTTTTTTTCCCCAGAGTGACTATGAAAAGTATAGCTCTGGGAAGAGTAATTAGTTTGAAATTAAACTTTGAATTAAGAAGCATTCATATTCATTAGCTTTTATGCTTTAATGCAAGTCATTGATTTTGCTTTGACATACAGTATAGTATATGTCTAAGTATGTCAGAAATGTATTAATCTGAACAGAGTATTGGACAGATGTGAATGGAAATTTGCTAATCTCTTTGAATTATACAACCCGATGAGCTGTCAAAATATTGAGATGAATAAAATACTTTAATATTTTCCAGTGTGAAACTTAGCGATAGTAATTTTTTGGATAGGGCAACAAATTAATATTTTGTATTCATGAAGCTTGTAAAGGTTACCTAGAATAATCACAGCTAAAGTAAAAAAATTATATTGACTGCTTTTAGTCTAAAATTTTGGTTTTAAACTAAACGATTAGAGCAATGTTTTCATCACGAAACAAAAGGTTCCAGCACACACTTCAGTTCTCTGTGATAACCTTTATTAAAGCTTACAAATGGCACATAAATACAAACACTACTTACAAATTTCAGACCAGAAGGACCTTAGTTATAGCTGTTTGCTTGCACACCAAAAATGCGTAAAATACTTGTTCCCTCCATTCACCTGGAAGGGGTGAGCAATTTACAAGACATACATTATAAAAACATTACAAAATTACACCAAACCCAAGTTAACTATGAAAAAGCAGCACACTCACAAAATGAAAACTACAATAAGGGAGCATTTCAGTGTAGGATAGAATGCCCAGGAGATGCAGGATTCCATTGTTTGAGATACTGTATGTTTTATTGAACTTGGAGGGGATATGTCTACTTTTTCTTTTCATGATAAAGAGAGTGTTTTCCCATCCCGTAAAGGGGACCAGGGGGAATTTACATCTTCAAGTCTTTTATATTTTTAGGCTCTGTTCTAAAATGCCTCAAGGATTAAAATACAGATGAGATACTGACTTACAGTGAGGAACAGAAGTATTTGAACACCCTGCGATTTTGCAAGTTCTCTCACTTAGAAATCATGGAGGGGTCTGAAATTCACATTGTAGGTGCATTCCCACTCTGAGAGACAGAATTTAAAAAAAATTCAGGAAATCACATTGTATGATTTTTAAAGAATTTATTTGTCTTCCACTGCTGAACATAAGTATTTATGCAGACAGAACTAGTAAGCAATTCAGAGCAGTTCAGACAAAACTAGTAAAAGTAGAGGAAGGCCAGAACCCCTGTTGGTTTTTTAGTCCTATCTGTGCTCCCTTTGCAGTTTTTTCTATACTTTTTGTCTAATGAAATCTTTCTAATGGAGACTGGAATAGCAGTAAAAACCAAGAGGAGAACTTGAAAAAAATTGTTTTTGGCTTGACACTTTAATGCCATACTGTGAAGGACATCTGCTATCAGTGTGACTATTTATTATATAATGGGTCATGCTTCTTGTCTTAGAGAATATGTAAACCCAACATTTCATTTTACTGGTATGTACCTGCTGTACCATGTATAAAAAAGTATGTTCTCTTTGTATTGATTCCTTTGTGTGAAATGCCTAGTGTTCCTGCCAGTCCCTCTGATTTTCTATTAAAAACTGACCACATTAAGCAGGAGAACACACTCTTCTAGCTATGCTGGGAACTCAATGTGGTCACCTTCAATGATCAAACTTGTGCTGAAACCCCCCCTGCAAAGCCTTTCACTGAGAAGTTCAGTTTACTGCTGTTTCTCCTCTCCTAGCTCTTATACAGCTGAGAACGGAGAGAATGCAATCACTTATAAAAAAGGGGAAACAAAGATATGTATAATTTTTTTTATATCTATACACAAATGTTACCTTTCATTTCTATTTTAAACTGAATGGGTTGTTTTACAAGGTGATGGTTTACAATCACTTTAAGGCAGTAATGGCGAACCTCTTAGAGACCAAGTGCCAAAACTTCAACCCAAAACCCACTTATTTATCGCCAACACTGCAATTAAACCTGAATACTAAGGTTTTAGTTTAGAAAAAACAACCCATACATTAATATCTTTTGTCTTAAAAGAAAACACAATAACAGAACTTCCACTGACCACCAGCACAAGGGGGCAAAGTTCCACTGACTACCAGCACAAGGGGGCAAAGTTCCACTGACCACCAGCACAAAGGGGCAGAGTTCCACTGACCACCAGCACAAAGGGGCAATGTTCCACTGACCACCAGCACAAAGGGGCAGAGTTCCACAACCACCAACACAAAGGGGCAATGTTCCACTGACCACCAACACAAAGGGGCAATGTTCCACTGGCCACCAGCACAAGGGGGCAAAGTTTCACTGACCACCAGCACAAGCTAAAATCTTGTGTTAAAAAAAATGAATGTATTAAAAATCACAGCCAGTCCAGTATATATACCGTGAGGAACAGAAGTATTTGAACACCCAGCGATTTTGCAAGTTCTCCCACTTAGAAATCATGGAGGGGTCTGAAATTCACATTGTAGGTGCATTCCCACTCTAAGAGACAGAATTTTTTTTAAAAATTTAGGAAATCACATTGTATGATTTTTAAAGAATTTATTTGTCTTCCACTGCTAAACATAAGTATTTGAACACCTGAGAAAATCAGTGTTAATATTTGGTACAGAAGCCTTTGTTTGCAATTACAGAGGTCAGACGTTTGCTGTAGTTCTTGACCAGGTTTGCACACACTGCAACAGGGATTTTGGCCCACTTCTCCACACAGATCTCCTCCAGATCTGTCAGGTTTTGGGGCTGTCGCTGAGCAACACAGAGTTTCAGCTCCCACCAAAGATGTTCTATTGGATTTAGGTCTGGAGACTGGCTAGGCCACTCCAGAACCTTGATATGCTTCTTACAGAGCCACTCCTTGGTTATCCTGGCTTTGTGCTTCGGGCCATTGTCGTGTTGGAAGACCCAGCCACGACCCATCTTCAATGCTCTGACTGAGGGAAGGAGGTTGTTGCTCAAGATCTCACAATAAATGGCCCCATTCATCCTCTCCTTAATACAGTGCAGTCGTCCTGTCCCCTTCGCAGAAAAGCACCTCCAAAGCATGATGTTACCACCCCCATGCTTCACAGTAGGGATGGTGTTCTTGGGATGCAACTCATCCTTCGCTTTGCTCCAAACACGACGAGTGAAGTTTAGACCAAAAAGTTCTAATTTCTACTCTCATCTGACCACATGACTTTCTCCCATGCCTCCTCTGAATCATCCAGATGGTCATTGGCAAAATTCAGACGGGCCTGGACATGTGATGACTTGAGCAGGGGAACCTTCTGTGCAATGCATGATTTGAAACCATGATGACGTAGTGTTCTACCAACATTGACCTTTGAAACTGTGGTCCCTGCTCTCTTCATGTCATTGACCAGCTCCTCCCTTGTAGTTCTGGGCTGATTCCTCACCTTTCTTATCATCAGTGATACCCCACGAGGTGAGATCTTGCATGGAGCCCCAGTCCGAGGGAGACTGACAGTCGTCTTTAGCCTCTTCCATTTTCTAACAATTGCTCCAACAGTTGATCTATTTTCACCAAGCTGCTTGGCAATTGCCCCGTAGCCCTTTCCAGCCTTGTGGAGGTCCACAATTTTGTCTCTGGTGTCTTTTGACAGCTCTTTGGTCTTTCCCATGGTGTTAGTTGGCGTCTGACTGGCATCTGTGGGGTGGACAGGTGTCTTTAAAGAGCTCAGACAGGTGCTACTAAGTTATATTAATGAGTGGAGTAGAGGTGGACTTTTTGAAGGCACAGTAACAGGTCTTTGAGAGCCAGAATTCTTGCTGTGTCTTAGGTGTTCAAATACTTATGTTCAGCAGTGCAAGACAAATAAATAAAAATCATACAATGTGTTTTCCTGATTTTTTTTTTCAACTCTGTCTCTCAGAGTGCGAATGCATCTACAATGTGAATTTCAGACCCCTCCATGATTTCTAAGTGGGAGAACTTGCAAAATCGCAGGGTGTTCAAATACTTCTGTTCCTCACTGTATATCCTTGGCAGCGCACTGACAGGCCATGCAAAAGCTCGAAAGAGTCACGGCTAATGAGGGGCAGCTCATGACGTCATTGCCTGGCACCGTTACTCCTTTGTGAGCATGCGCATTGGCCCCTATGTGCGCTGTTATCCGATGTTCGGCTGCTGGGGCAATTTGGCTCACGATCCGACAGAGAGGGAAGGGGAAGTGAATGAAAACACCCAAGAGAGCCACAGACAGCAATAATAACATCATAGATGTAATCAATATCTATAACTTGTATTTACAACCTTCACTGAAATATACTTCTGAAATTGTTCAACAGTAGCAATTAACACTATAGGCTCAAGAACACTAGCACACCCTCAAAGACTTTGGTTGGCTGCAGTCTATGCTCCTCCCTGTAAATGCAAACATAAAACTGAATATTACTGAGTGAAGCAGGGTATCTACATATGGAATACTGATGATAGATGATGTAAGGGACCGCCCGGCGGTACCACTAGCAATCCACTGGTCAGGTGCTTCCAGAGCGCAGAGTCTAAGTCCCAGAGCACTTGTTCACCAGGGCCCCTGATGGTGGGGATGGACATGGAGCACTCAGAGATCAGGTCGCGACTACTGGGCACACTCACCACTGGTAGAGGTATCCGCTGAGGGCTCCCGCAGAGTAAGAGCCTGATGTGAGGAGGTCGGGTGGTCCCGACAGGATGGATGGATGGATGGATGGCTGAGCAGGTGCAGGGTCAAACAAGCCGGGTCAGAATAGTCGGGTCACACGCCGGGTCAGCAACAGTAGATCAGAATAAACGGGGGGCATCCAGGAGAGAGGTCAGGCAAGCCAAAGGTCAGGGAGAAGACAGCAGGGTCAGACAATCCGGGAAAGCAACTCACAGCAATACAGGTACGCAGATCAGGAACAGGAATAGACCGAACGGCACATAATGACAGCTCAGGGCGATTTAAATACTGCGCCCTGCGCTGTCATTGGTGCCCGGCGCGCACCCGCGTCACCCAGTGCGCATGTGCGAGCTCGCCGCCGCATCACTCAGTGCGCATGCGCGGGCTCGCCGCCGCGGCCGGCCCGGACCCAGTGCCCGCATTCCCGTGCGAGGCGGTGCACAGCATCTGCGCTGGGACCAGCGCTGCGGCGATCCCTGACAGATGATCATTTTCACTTTACTGAAAACACAACTTTGTATAATAAGAATTTAAATCAATAAAATGTAATTTAAATTTAAAAAAATCATGCTCAGGAAAACGTCAAGATCCATTAAGATGATGGATCCATCAAGTGACGGAAATTCCAGGATATATGCAAATAATATGAAACTGATATTTGTTTACAACATAGATGATTAATGATAATTGGCAATTGGCAGCTTTGGCAGAATATGCAGATTATGTCATTTTGTAAGGATAATACTAAACAGCAAAGAGTTAGATGAAAAACATGGTCATTATAGACTTATTCGTTATAAGCACTTTACCATGTACAGTATTCTTGTAAATTTTAAAATGTTCAAGTAACTGTCTGTTTCTTTATGTAACAATGTTATGGGTGTAAATTAGGAGGCTTGTCTAATGATTAAGGATGGATTGTATATTACTGGGTAATATGAAAATACCAGAGTGCTATGTGCTACTTTGTTAAAGTGTTCAAGTTTCTGCTTCTTCCATGCCCTCAGTACTCTAAATATAGCTGTGTGAATGTTTTCTCCTTACCTATAATATATTCGTCAATCAGCATAAAAAAGTCACAGCATCCGCTCAGGTCAGTTTTATCTTAGTAAAGTAGACCTGATAGCTATATATGAATATGCAAAGAGACTATTCATTTTCATGTTATATAGTTACTCTAAATTTAGACAGTCAAGGAAACCTGAATCCCAGCAGCTGAAGAAAAAAAAAACCTTGTTGTCAATGCTCTCGGCTTTTTAATTTAAAATGTGTGCTGATTCCGTTCACAGCGGTTTGTCTGAATCCAAAAGTAAACATATCTGACACATTTACCCACTTCCACGCCGCGCTATAGCAGAAATACTGCTACAGGGCGGCATGGGTGCGCAAAATCACGTGTATATATACAAGATTTTGCTGTTCCGGGTGGGGGTGGGCGCCATTTGTGGCGTTGGCTGCAGGGGCGTATTTACCACAAGGCAAACAAGGCATTTGCCTAGGGAGGCATTTTTCAGGGGGGCAGTGGCATTTTTCAGGGGGGCAATGCTGACCCCCCAAAAGAAGGGATGGAAGAAGAGACACATGCAGCATGGGGACCAGTTGGGATCTGAGAGAGGCTGCGGACTGCTTGATGGTGTATGCAGAGCCTGATGTTCCAGGGGATGTCCAGAGCTGTAAAGGTGACTGTGTTCTCTCTCGCCGGGTGGGGTTGCCTGTGTATGGGGGGCGGTGGTTGTAGAAGGCTCTCTCAGTGGGGGGGCTAAGGTGTTGTTTGTCAATGTCAGGCTCTCTTTGTGGGGGGGGGGATATTGGTCGGTGTCAGGGTCTCTCCGGGGGGGGGGGGCGATTTTTGTGTTGCCTAGGGCAGCATGAAACTTAAATACAATAAGTCAATCACCGTGTCCCGGCCAGTGATTCCTTGTCGGCACCCGGTGATTGGCGAGTATTATCGATGGGGGAGAGACCTGTGTATAAGCAACACAGATCTTTCCCCTGTCAGCTACTGCACACTTGTTTGTATGGCTCTGCATAGAAGAGCAGAGCCATACAAAGCAATGTGCTTACAGTGAAGCACACACACAGCCCACATAGTGAAACAGCACACACAGCACACAGTAAACCCTTTGATCGCCTCAGATGTTAACCCCTTCATGCCCAGTGGCATTAGCACAGTGTCAGTGCTTTTTATTAGCACTGATCACTGTATTGGTGCCACTGGGGATGTCAGTGACACCAAGTCAGTTCCCCCCAGTGTCAGAATGCCCACTGCAGTCTCGGTATAAGTCGCTGATCGCCGCCATTACTAGTAAAAATTTAAAAAACATTCCAGTATATATACTGCCATTTGTAAACACTATACCTTTCACGTGAACCAATTAGTTTACACGTATTGGGATTTTTTCTAGCAAAGACATATCGCAGAATACATTTTGGCCTAAATTTATGACGAAATTGTTTAAATTTTTGTTTTTTTTCTCAAAATTGTTGGTCTTTTTTTTTTTTTTATAGCGGAAAAAATAAAAAATGCACAGGTGATCAAATACCACTGAAAGAAAGCTCTATTTTTGGGAAAAAAGGACATAAATGTAATTTGGGTGCAGCATTCCATGACAGCACAATTGTCAGTTAAAGTAACTCAGCGCTATAGCGCAAAAAATGGCCTGGTCAGGAAGGGGGGTAAATCCTCTGGAGGGCAGGAGGTTAAGCACTGGGAGGGTACATTAGTAATGGAATCATTACTAGTGTGATCACTGGTGTTTATGGTCAGAGATTGGGGTTAAATGTATATAACAATCCGAAGGAAAAGCTTAGTGGGAACCACAATAGACAAGCCCTTCACTGTTTAACTAATATATCTGTCTGCCTCTAGTACATGTTACAAGAGCAAGTCTGTGTTAAAGCTTCTTACTGTCTCTTTTGTATTCATATAATATGCTGTGACTAAGCTCAAAATGTGCTATTATCAGCTGGAGATACTTGTCTCTGTACTCCCCAAGCTGGGTGTTAGCTTCCAGTGGTTCTCCATTCACCTTTGTATTCGGTACTAGTAAATACAAAGGTAGCCACACTCCAAGTTAAAAGCCATAGTTGAAAATGTAAAGGGTAAATCCACTTTTGTAGGTAAAAAAATAGCAAATAATAAAAAAAAATAATATAGCATATACAATTGCAACTCAAGCCATATTGTAACTGAATGTTCTAAAAAATTACCTTTCCTTTTCAATTTGTAGCGCTGTAGTTTTCTGTAAAATGCAATGCAATATGGCTACCTGGAGGTGCTCTGTACACAGATGGTGTACAGAACACCCCCCCCCCGGAAATGTCATTTCCTGCTTGTGTGATTGGCTCATTGATTTTCCCAGAATTCTGCACTAAGATAATTCACATTTCTGGCATCCCCTGCAACAAAAATGTCATTTGTGGTGAGATACTCCTAAAGGGAAATCACATCTAACGGGATACAGACTCTGCAATTTTCCTCATTAGAGCTCTGCAGGTGCAGCAGCTGATTGATAATTATAAAACCACTCCTATAGATTCACTCTGCACATGGACACAGAAAAACCAAAAGCTATTTCTTCAGAATAACAAAGCATAGGAAAATGCAATAAAGTTTTTTAAATCATTCCAATGTACATAGATCACCCAGATGGGAATATTTTTTTCTCAACAAAAGTATAGTTACTCTTTAAAGAATATATAAAGTGAACATTTCATAAACCTGATATGTGCCTGCTGTACAATGTACTTGTATGAAAAAAAATTAAAAAATATATTTTTTTCTTTGTATTGCTTTCTTCATGTGAAATACCTGATGTTTCTGCCAGTCCCTCTGCTTTCCTATTAAAAACTGACTACACTAGGCAGGCATGAGAGCACAGCATGGTCAGTTCTCTAGCTATGCTGGGAATTCAGTCAGCTCTTCTCCAATGATCAGACTTCTGCTTACTACCCCCCAACACACACCCGCACAGTGATTCAATGGGAGGATCAGTGTCCTGCTCTTTCTCCTCCCCTAGCTTTTATGCAGCTGAGAACAGAGGGTATGTAATCACTTATAAAAAAAGGGAAAAAAGGTGTATATGTATTTTTTTTTATATCTAAACACAAGTGTTTTGCATTCCATTTCTATTTTAAACTGAATGTGTTGCTTCACAAGGCAAGGGTTTACAGTCATTTTAATGAAGGGTCCTGTGGAAGAGTGACAGCCTGAACTCAGCCTTCTGATGAATACAATATGAATAAGCTCAATATGAGTGAATGCATCAATGGGCAGAGTCCAGTTGGTCCATCTTGCACCGGAATATTCATTAAATGTTCAGTTATAGCCAGGGGTGGACTGACCATTTGGAAACTCGGGCACTGTCCGAGGGCCCGAGGTCAGTAGGGGGCCCCATGAGATGCCCCTGGTACCTTTTTCATAGGCTTTTTTGAGTTTGGGCAAGGACACAGGGGCCCCATGATCCCCTATTGCCCCACAGGGGCCCCATGAGTTGTCAGTCCACCCCTGGTTATAGCTTTTAGCTTGCAGTGTGGCTGCCTTTCCTTCTAATAGTACTGAGTTCACTAAGCCTAAGAGACTATGCCTGAGCTGCCAATAACCAAGCCTCAGCGCTGGCATGCGGGGGGCAGGGGTGTATAAAAAATGTGAAAGAAATACTGTATATATTCCAAGTGGGATGGGAATCAGTGCAGTGGGGGAGTTATGCCTGGCACATAATAGTGGGATGCTTTAAAACTAAATTTATTAATGACATTTCCCTGACCTAACCCCAAAACTTTACCCAAAGTCTAAATCTAATTCTTAACCACTTGCCCTCCAGAGGATTTACCCCCCTTCCTGACCAGGCAATTCTTTGTGATACACTCTGCGTTACTTTAACTGACAATTGCGTGATCATGCAACACTGCACAAGTAAATTTATGTCCTTTTTTTCCCACAAATGGAGCTTTCTTTCGGTGGTATTTGATCTCCTGTGCGTTTTCTTGCGCTATGTACAAAAAAAGACTGACAATTTTGAGAAAAAAAATATTTTTTACTTTTTGCTATTTAACATGTCCAGTAAAAAAATGTCAAAAATCAAATTTTGGCGTAAACATAGGCCAAAATGTATTCTGCTACAAACCTTCCTGAACTGGGATTCTTGCTATTCGTTTGGTATTGTTATATATCTCCTGAAGTCTCATTTATTACATTGAAGTCCCATAAATATATATCTTAAGTCTGCTACAGATACTGGGATTGTGAGCCCCAGTGGTCGCAATAACCAGTTTGGTCGCAATAACCAGTTAGGGGGGAAGGAGGCTATATGCCTCCTTCCCCCCTAGGTGGGATTGGGGATCTTGGCTTTCCATGGTTGGTAGGCAGGGTGGTGACAATTTCACATGTTTTCAAACAATATGGATTTACTTCTGTATCTACAACTGTCTGTCTAACTAGATGTGATATCCCTCAAACCCTTGAAGAAAGCGTTACATATCTCTGAAACGAGTTGGGTGAATAGAGACACCTCATAAAGCCTATTACCATCTATTGACAGTTTTTGTATTTTGTGATATCCCATGTTGTAAGCAGTATTTATGGTTTTAAGACACTTGATTTTGTAATAAAATAAAAAGGTTAAAACGTTTTTATAATACGTTGTGGTGATAGTGGTGATAGTGCCTTGAAAGTCCTATTGGGGGAATAGTCTTTTCGGTTATGTCTTAGGGACATGGCACTTATAAGAGTAAATCCACCATAAATGAGTGATTATCCTTTAAAAGGACATCTCTGACCTTCTTGAGTGCTTTGGCACCATGCATATAAAGTTCCCTCCTGTTGACACGTTAGGGGAAGCTATTTCTGGGAAAACCTAGGAAGCTATTTCTGGGAAAACCTAAAATGATTGGAAACAGGTTGACCTTATGTTGGAAGCTCTTCTTTTTCTATGCAAGTCTTTAGTGGGGTGGTAGTATTACAATACCTGTAATACTAAAGACAATTGAATACTGAAAAAAATGCCTGTTACCTGTTTCATTGTTCTTCTCTTCATCGTTATTCAACTTCTGTCTCTTTTTTCTCTCACAAAACTTTGTACCTCAGTATAAACTTATTTCTTGTTACTGTCAGTTGTTTTATTGCAATCAACTTCTTGTGCTGTCACTTGCACCCCTTATTACATTTCTACAAGAGTGGTTGAAAATATTATGTAATGACATTTGTCTTTTCAAGAGAAGAGAAATCAGTTATGTATGACAGCCTTTAATGTGTTCTTGTGTCTGCAACGTGATTTAATTTTCAACTGAAGATGTCTGTGAGCAAACCTGTCTGCATACAGTATTTTTCTCAATATGTATTTTATTTGTCCTCTCCTGTGTGTTCTCTACGATGTTTGTTTTCAACATGTGGTGTCTTACATATTAAACGAATATTGATATAAAAAAGGAGAACCACGTTTCCACTCATAACCTTGCTAACAGCAGACAGTTTTTTTTCAATATTGTACTGAATTTTATTACAATGCTTAACCGCTTAACTTCCATACTTTAAGCTCCTTTAAACACATATACTGCCACAGTTTTTTCTGGTTCTGCTTGTTTGTTCATTTCATGTCAAATACTTATTTGTAGTCTGTCCTGATATATCGTATCATACAACGTTTTGTATTGGGACTATTAAGTTTTTAATTTTGTAGCAGATTTATATACATATATTTCAGTGTCAAATATACATCATGCCTTAAATATAATGAGCAAAGCCTAGCTGTGCTGTTACACTTGTTGTGTGAAAATATAATACAATACATAGTCGAGGTATTGTTCATATTACTGTAAATTGAGAATTTATATATTTTTGATTTTCCTTAAGCCATTGTTTATTGACCTCAGTATAGTTGGTTAATATACTGTCATCTTGTGGTCATTTTGTTTATTTCACCATCTTTTTCTATATTCCCTCCCAGTTTATGATGTATTTCCCCTTCCTTCTCACACTGCTTTCATGGGATAAAAATTGCTACTAGTCTCATGGCCACATGTTAATCTGCTCTCATGGGGGGGATGCATTACCATGTTTTGTCCTGCAAATACTGTCTTTTCAATTATCTGCTACATCCTGTTGTCTGCCATTAACCTACTGGATTCAATAAAAGATCTTCTTGGATGAAAAAAAGGTATTTTTCACTGTATCTGCTTATACAGGCCAGGCATAGAGGTCTCAGCAAGGGAAAAGTCACTAATACAACAGTTGGAGTCAGAATACTAACTCTGACTTAAAAGATACTGTATACTTATGATTTCTACAAAATATAAAATAGCAATAAAGGCCTAAGTCCCTTTACAAGTGGAAAGAATCTGTGTAAATTATTAGTTTAGTACTAAGATAATCCTGAATGGTTATTTAGAGAGTCTGGAATGTGTATAGTGGCATCAAGGGTTAATAGGGGGTGTGTATTTTACTTGCATTTATTTATTTTTAAATGTGTAATAGTTTTCATTTTTCTTGTCAGCCTCATAACGTCAGGATATAGCTATCTTCTCTATGAAACTCTGCAAAAAACAATCCCTTATACTAGTGATCTATTGCTCTTCGTTTCTGCTGCCACTACCTGTATTGACCCCCATTTTCCTGACCCTGATTTTCTGTAATCAGTTTCCAGACTGATATATCTCAGTCTCAATATCTCAAGTCTCTATATTGAGACTGAGATATATCAGTCTGGGCTATATACATTTACCACCTGGCTTCCCACCCCTGCATTCTTTTTTTTCATCAAGACCTGATCGTACTTCAAGTGGATTAAGTCCTCTTGATCTTCCATATGGTAATATTTAGTTTTTTTACCTCTATTTATTTTTATTCAGGTATATGCTTTTTGTCATTGATGTTTCACATTTATACACCTCTTTAGAGACATCTATTAATGTGGATACACTTTCATCTGGGGTGGTTACCCAGGAAGGCCATATATCCATCCTTCAATGATGGTCAAGCTTTTGAGAAGGTAATGATTTAAATATACACTAGGTTTGTGTTTGCTGGGCTGATCCATTCGCCCAGTATATTTACCCTACTATAGTTCCACCTACTATGATCTCTCTTTTTGGTTTTTCCATTTTAGGAAGTCATTCTACTCATTGTGATTATTACCATAATGGTTTCTGAAGAATGATCTCCCTATGCTGAGTTTCTATGGAAAATATGGAAAATTCTTTGATCTAGTGGTTAGGAACTCCATTGCCTTATGTGGATCCTCAAACTGCCGCACAACTACTGTATTTGGAGATGCCAAATGTTTTTAAGTGATTTTATTATTACTTGTTTACCATATCCATGTCTAACCTCTATATGATCCATGTGATCGAATAAAGTTTTTTGAACAACAATATTACTCCGCTTGGATTTTGAAGTAACCACTTTTGTTTAAGCAGTACTGCATCTGTCATACTGCCCTTTTTTTAGGTATATATTGGGTTTATAAATCCACACTTAGTATGAGTGAGACGGAGATATTAATATGACATATTTATAGGTGTCATATCAGGTGGCTCTTTTTCGTTTGGTTGTTTAATCAGTGGGGGATAAAACCTGGGAGTGAATGTGTCCAGACATCCTTCCTCAGTCCTTGGGGGACACTGTAGAGGGCAAACTTTCTCCCCCCAACTTTGTACAGTCCTAATCTGGTTGCTGTGGATAGATAGCAACTATAGGTGTAAGATTAGTAGCCTGGCAGTTTGTGCTTTATAATATCGATACAAATTTGTCATTTGCATTGCATTTAATACAAAAGGCATCTAATGTTTAGTTACAATACCCTGTGCAGCTCCATGGACAGATTAAAGTGAAGTGAAATGGATATACAGTATGAGAAGCAGCAAATACAGGTGAATGACTATACATGCACGGATGAATACTTGGTTTGCTTAGTTATTTGAGAGTAAATCATTATCTATTATATTCTGTATCTCTTCAGTTCTATTAAACGTTGATGTCAATAAATTGAGCAGGGTTAATCCATTAGCAGAAGTATGAACAAGTAAACACAGACAAATATCATTTTTTTACAGGAAGAAATAGAATTGATTATTTTGAAATTGGTGTATTATATTATGTCTACAGTGTTGTTTACAGGGTGCAAAACAAGGTAGTCTCAATTAGGTGACTAGTATTAATTCAGAGGCGAGATTATAGATGCAATGCTGAAAGTTCTAAATATTGATTGAAGGTTGGTATACCTGAATAACAATAGATATGTACTGTAAATATCTAGAGATATTTAGATTTACATGCCGTGGGATATATAGATTTACATGCTATAATTTCTTAGGACTTCTAGAATTCTTTCAGCTTGTGATATGTCCTGATGGCTGTTAGGACTCCCCTACTTTTTATTTCCCACTGGGCTTACTTATAGGGATTATATGGGAACTGGATGCCTCAGGCAATTCATGGCCTAGGCTTGACTGTTCAACTCACCTGCTGGTGATATAGGATATAAAGGAGGATCATCTATTATTGTGTAGTTGCTACGTACCTGACAGAAGACTGAAATAATGATGGGGGCCATTCATGTATCCCTAGCAAAAGCACCCCTGAAGGTGGTACAGAAGGTGCAAACTGCCAAGGGACAGGAGGAAAACAAGTCTTGGAAGATGTTGCTTGTAAAACCTTAGATTGGAGATGCCAACCAGGAAGATCCAGAAGAACATGCAGCAGAAGCATTAGCTGAGTGATCAGCAGAGCCACAAGTAAAACCAGCATTAGTAAAGGGAAAATCTGGTTATGTTGCAGGTTCAGGATGGCAGAGTCCACCAGTGATCCCAGCAGGAGTACACATAGGCTACAGCTAATTCCTGGAGTAGTCCAGGGCAGATACTAGGCGCTAGAATGGAAAAGAATCAGGGGCAATAGCTAAATTGCAGAGCAAGCCAAGGCCAGCAATGAGTAAGCAGCACAGTACCAAATCACAGGCCAAATGAAGGTTGTGGATTAAGTTGAGGTCAGAAACTAGTAAACAGCAGTATACAAAATCAGGTCAGAAGCAGGGGCGGACTGACCATTCGAACACTCGGGCACTGCCCGAGGGCCCAGGGTCAGTGGGGGGCCCCATGAGATGCCCCTGGTACGTTTCATTGGCTTTTTCATAGGCTTTTTTGGGTGCGGGCAAGGACACGGGGGCCCCATGATACCCTATTGCCCGGGGGCCCCATGAGTTGTCAGTCCGCCCCTGGTCAGGATGGAGCCTGGTCAGTAACAGAAAGCATATGCAGGGCAGGGCACAGGTCAGAACATAAAGAACAAGCTGAAGACTAGTCAACACTGACACTGAGTTAAAGCATCCCTTAAATAGATTGTCTGGTGGCAGTGATCAGGGCATGCACACATATCTGCACACACACTGGGAATCACTCGTATGATTGCCCACACCCCTGCAGACAGGTGCACCTAACCGTGACTCTATGTGGAGATTTACTAAAACTGGTGCACACAGAATCTGGGGCAGCTGTGCATAGTAATCAGCTTCTAACATCGGCTTGTTCAATTATGCTTTGGCAATCAAACTTAGAAACTGATTGGTTACTATGCACAGCTGCACCAGATTTTGTGTGCACCATTTTTTTCAGTAAATATATGTGTAGAGCCACAAATACTAAATATGTGCATGTGTAGCTTCCCAAGCCAGCTGACTAACAAATTCCCTGACAGCAATCATTTTACGAGATGCATGTACAATGTAGTTGCAACTGTGGTTCTTGCCTTTCTTCCAACAAGGTACAGATTTCTAAGATAAAAGCATGAGATATGTGACTATTAAGTAGTTAACCAACTCACTATTTTTGCTGTGGTCCTAGTAACCAGAGTATAAAGAAAACAAACACTAAGGTTTAAGTTGGCCTCATGGGGTACAGTGGTTACCAATAAGGAGCCATGTGATTTTACTTAACGCATGTTTTAGAAAAAAATATTTAATTTTGACCAAAACCGATATGAATTAAAAAACAACCTTTACCCATTGGCAAAAATGCGCACTCACCGACCGCGCATAGGAAATGCGCATGTGTGTATTAAATTCCACAGGTATCGATCTCCCTCAGGAAGGGATGTCATCAAACGATAGTCTGCTGGTGTCAGGGCTCCAGGGTGTGACCAGAGGTATGTGACTGACGCAGGGAAGAGCAGGCTTCAGATAAGTTATAAACAATATAATTTATTAAAGACTAACAATACAAACATAAACGCAGTGCAATACTAAAACATAACACAGTGCAAACGAACCAAACCAAGCCACCCACAGATAACAGTACATACAATTGAAGCGTCGTCAGGCAGGCCGGGTCAATAACAATCGGGCAGGTAGGTACAGGGGGTCAGGCAGAGAATGGTCGGGGTCACAAGCCAGGGATAAAACAGGAGAAGTCAGCAGAGGTCCGGATCAGGCAGGGTCAGCAACGAATCAGACAGAGACAGGGACAGGAACAGGGACAGGGACAGGGATGCAGGAACAAGATACAGGGCCCAGGAAAAAACACACACCAAGGCAGAGACTGCAGGTCTGGCCATCCCTTAAATACACCTGTATAATCAACTTCAGGTGTTTGGCTGGCTGCAGGGTTGAGTCTCTGATTGCCGGGAGCACCCGCTGGCCAGCCCTGGTACTGCAGCCCACAAGGCAGGTGAGTCCCACCATTACTGGCAAGTCCATTCCTGGGCAGCGGCACATCGGGCAGGACTCCGGGCAGCGGCACATCGGGCAGGACTCCGGGCAGCGGCACATCGGGCAGGACTCCGGGCAGCGGCACATCGGGCAGGACTCCGGGCAGCGGCACATCGGGCAGGACTCCGGGCAGAGGCACATCGAGCTGGACACCGGATCACCAGGCAGAGCAGCGGGCACAGGGCCACCAGGCGGAGCAGCGGGCACCGGGCCACCAAACGGAGCAGCGGGCACCGGGCCACCAGGCGGAGCAGCGGGCATCGGGCCCCCAGGAGGGGCGACAGGCATCGGGCCCCCAGGAGGGGCGGTGGGCGCCGGGCCCCCAGGCGGAGCGACAGGCATCGGGCCCCCAGGCGGAGCGGCGGGCGCCGGGCCCCCAGGCGGGGCGGGGCGGCGGGCGCCAGGCCCCCAGGTGGAGCGACAGGCACCGGGCCCCCAGGAGGGGTGGCGTGCACCGGGCCCCCAGGAAGAGCGACAGGTGCCGGGCCCCCAGGAGGAGCGGTGGGCACCGGGTCATCAGGCACGACAACGGGCATCGGGTCACTAGGCATCAGGTCATTTGTCTCGACAGCGGGCACCGCGTCATCTGGCAAGGCATTGGGCACCGAGTCACCAGGCACGACAGTGGGCTCCGAGTCAACTGGCATGACCGCGGGCACTGGGTCAGACATTGGATCGTCTGGCCCGACAGCGGGCATCGGGTCACCAGGCATCAGGTCATTTGGCTCGACAGCAGGCACCGTGTCATCTGGCAAGGCAGTGGGCACCGAGTCACCAGGCACAACAGTGGGCTCTGAGTCAATTGGCACGACAGCGGGCACCGGGTCATCTGGCACTGGATCGTCTGGCTCGACAGTGGGCATCGGGTCACCAGGCATGACAGCGGGCAGCGAGTAAACTGGCGGAACAGCGGGCATCGAGTCAACTGCCGCAACAGCGGGCACCGAGTCGTCTGGCAAGACTGCGGGCACCGAGTCGTCTGGCAAGACTGCGGGCAGCGAGTCAACTGGCGGAACAGCGGGCAGCGAGTCAACTGGCGGAACAGCGGGCACCGAGTCGCCTGGCAAGACTGCGGGCACCGAGTCGTCTGGCAAGACTGCGGGCACCGAGTCAACTGGCGGAACAGCGGGCATCGAGTCAACTGGCGGAACAGCGGGCACCGAGTCGTCTGGCAAGACTGCGGGCACCGAGTCATCTGGCAAGACTGCGGGCACCGAGTCGTCTGGCAAGACTGCGGGCACCGAGTCAACTGGCGGAACAGTGGGCATCGAGTCAACTGGCGGAACAGCGGGCATCGAGTCAACTGGCGGAACAGCGGGCATGGAGTCGTCTGGCAAGACTGCGGACACCGAGTCGTCTGGCAAGACTGCGGGCACCGAGTCGTCTGGCATAATAGGATCATCAGGCTGGCTCAGTTCATCATGCTGGGTAGAGACATCAGGCTGAATGGAGGCATCAGGCTGAATGGAGGCATCAGGCTGGGTAGAGGCATCAGGCTGGGTAGAGGCATCAGGCTGGGTAGAGGCATCAGGCTGAATGGAGGCATCAGGCTGGGTAGAGGCATCAGGCTGAATTGTGGGCGCCGAGGCACCAGGCTGCACCATGGAAGGCAGGTTCTCAGATGGGAGGCTGACCGGTTTGGATACTGGCAGGATGGTATTGGTTGGAAAGAACTTTCACCTTTTCCTGGTTTTAGTTACTGGAGTACTGTACGTAAGCGCAGGTTTGTAAATGGATGAAGCAGCTGGAGACAGAGAAGAGCTGGAGGATGGAACAGGGGAGGGAACAGTTGCTACAGAGGGCTTCTTTACAGGGTTAAAGGCAGGATAGGTGCAGCGAGTGGGAACAGGGTACTGACATGCGGTAGATAGCAGGGTATACTGGGCTGTAACTGGAGGTGCTGTTGGGAATGCAGGAATAGAGCTTTGAAGAAATAGGTTAGAAGCAGGACTGGGTTTTTGCAAGCTGACTGAGGCTGGGTGTAACAAATCTGACCATGTCTGTAATACAGGTTGAACGAAGCTCAACTTACACATAGCCTGTCTGACCAAAGACTGCACTGCGTTTATGCAATCCATAAGCACATGTGATGGACAAGCTGCATAATACTCATGGAAGCAATCTGGATCCTCCTCCAACAACCATACCAGTGATTCCACTTGATCTGCACTAAATGGTGGAAAAAAGTCATCCCTGCTTTCAGGGGTACAGGACAGAGCCAACTCAGCACAAACCTGGATCAATGGTTGTACCTCAGAAAACTCCATGCCCCGATCCACTAGTGAATGAGCAACCTGCATGCACTCTAGCAGCTGATCCCTGGCATACTTCTTCAGAATCTGATAGCTGTATACTCTGTCTTCCAGGACTAGCAAAGACAAGTACTCAACCTCCTTAGGATGCATCCTCCACAAACAACAAGCCAAGATGGTTTCCCTGTGTGGCCACTTCTGGTCAGGAATGGCCTTGGTGTAATGTCAGGGCTCCTGGGTGTGACCAGAGGTATGTGACTGACTCAGGGAAGCGCAGGCTTTAGATAAGTTATAAACAATATAATTTATTAAAGACTAACAATACAAACATAAACGCAGTGCAATACTAAAACATAACACAGTGCAAACGAACCAAACCAAACCACCCACAGATAACAGTACATATAATGCAAGCGTCGTCAGGCAGGCCGGGTCAATAACAATCGGGCAGGTAGGTACAGGGGGTCAGGCAGAGAATGGTCGGGGTCACAAACCAGGGATAAAACAGGAGAAGTCAGCAGAGGTCCGGATCAGGCAGGGTCAGCAACGAATCAGACAGGGACAGGGACAGGGATGCAGGAACAAGATACAGGGCCCAGGAAAAAACACACACCAAGGCAGAGACTGCAGGTCTGGCCATCCCTTAAATACACCTGTATAATCAACTTCAGGTGTTTGGCTGGCTGCAGGGTTGAGTCTCTGATTGCCGGGAGCACCCGCTGGCCAGCCCTGGTACTGCAGCCCACAAGGCAGGTGAGTCCCACCATTACTGGCAAGTCCATTCCTGACAGCTGGGCTCACAGGACCTCCTTAGGATCAGGATGGATCAACCGGATAAAGAATCCCTCCAGGTGAAGGCTTCCCTGCTCTGGATGTAGTATAAATTGGAAGCTGTGTCTGCTGACCCCTCAATGAGGGGCAAAAAGTGGAAGAGTACCCATAGTGTAGTATGTCAAAAAACTTTATTGGTAACAAACTTAGTGCAGGGTAGATCTGTATAGGTGCTGGCAAATGCCAAGAAATATAATGCAGGAAAAAAAGGGTTAAAAAAGTTACTGACCCTGAATAGTAGAATGGCCGCCAGACCTCCTCATGGTCTGGGCGGCAATAAGGCGTCACAGGCTGTCAGTTCCTCCTGAGGCCTTTCGTGCTAAGACACATCATCAGAGGGGACACTGACAGCTCTGTGACAGACGCCAAATGTTTAAATAATGAAAAACGGGATGCGCACTAACTCGCCGCCATTTTCGAAGAGACCAGGCAACTGCACATGCGCGCGCGGCTAGGCACCATTTTGCCGTGGATATAGAAAACTGTCAGCTGGAGTGTATTACACATCGCTGGCAGAGCACACAGAAAGGTGCATTTGAGCCAGAAGCAGTGGCTCATTAATCCCAGGGGAAATAATCAGTATAATAACCCTGGTTTTCATTAAAAGAAGACAGCCATAAGCCACTTCCCAAATAGTGCAGCAACAAATTGGTGATTAAATGAGGGGAATAAAGCTAATATACCCACGGCATAAAAAGGTGCTCTGGGTGCTCAAGTCTGTAAACTAATTAAAATATAGCATAAAATACACGATAATATTTACAATTAATTTAAAAGAGCGGGGACAATTTCTAATGTACAATAATCGCCACCATTAAAGGAAAGGACCGGTTAAACTGCATTTTGAGACACCACTTTTTGCCAAGGAAATTAAAGCAATAGCTGAAATATATTTAAAACAGCGATCTTAAGCGCATCAAATCGCTTATATGCCACTAAATAGTGGTACTTAGTCCCAGGGAGATAATCATAGATAGCGAGTCCCCCTACTCAATGATTATTCACCAACTGGTGAGTTCTCGGGGAAAATACTAATTTGTCCATGGCATATAAAGGTGCTCAGGGTACAGCAGTAAATAGTAACCATAATTAAAAAAGTTCAATTACATGAATAAAAGGGGGAAATATATTCCTATGTGAAAACACCAATAATAATATACTAAAAACTATTCATAAATTAGTGAATAGGATAGCATAAAATGAATAGTATAGCTATAAAAATTTGTGAACTAGATAAAAAACCCATATTAGTCAATCCTAAATATACAATCGATAAAAACCACAAACATGACTAAAAAATATATTAATGGGTGTACAGGATGCTAATTATTTGCTATAAAGCAATTAACATTGATTTCGATATTGTGTCCCCTAGGGTACAGGGTATCCAATTCGTAGACCCATTTAGTTTCTGATTGCGATACGGCTCTGATTTTATTCATGCCTCTCCAGTGTGGTGATATCACATCTATTCCCACAAACTTAAGGGATCATTATTATGGAACATTCTATAATGATTTGAAAGTGAATGTTTGCCTATACATCTTGCCCAAGATACACAAGGACCCAGTCCATCCACCAGGCCGTCCCTCAGCTCCAAGACAGGGGAATATATAGATTGTTATCTACAACCGTTGGTGGTACAAACCCCATCTTACCTTCGCGATACGAAACAGGTGTTAAATATAATTAGCACTTTAAACATATCATCTAACACTTACTTGGTTACCACTGACGTAGCCTCTCTCTATACTAACATTAACCATGCTGATGGTATGGAGGGTGTAGAGTTCTAACTCACTAACTATAGCACTTTACCTGTGGCACAAAAACACTTTATACTGGAGTTACTTGAATTTGCAATGGACCACAATTACTTTTGGTTTAACCAGTCATATTACTTGCAAACTAAGGGAGTCGCAATGGGGGCCAAGTTTGCCCCCAGCCTAGCGAACCTCTTCATGTCTCGGTGGGAAGAGGACCTCATTTACGCTAGAGACTGGCCGGAATTAGTTATGTATAAGAGGTACATTGATGATATTATTCTCCTCTGGAATGGGGAAAAAGAATCTTTGGTTAACTTTTTTACTAGCCTCAATTACAATAAGCTCAATATCAGTCTTACGTTTACGTACAGTCAATCCGAAATCAATTTTTTAGATCTTACACTGATTAATTTTAATGGTAAAATTGTCACAAAATCCTTTTTTAAAAGTACAGATAGGAATAGCTATATTCCAACCAGTAGCTGTCACCACCCTAACTGGTTGAGTAATATTTAGAAAGGTCAGTTCATGCGCATCTGACGCAACTGTACAGATATGGATACTTACTTTGATCAGGCTATGATATTAAAGAAAAGGTTCCTAGAAAAGGGTTACAAGGAGGACATTCTGGACAACACTATACAGATGATTGCTCAAAGTGACAGAAATAACATGCTATCTGCTAAACCGAGACCAACAGAATCAAGGATCTGCCCCTTTGTCACAACCTTTTCCACGCAGTTTAGACAGATTGGGGGAATCATAAAGAAAAATTGGAACTTATTGAAACTGGATCCCACACTGTCTAAAATCTTGCCTGAAAAACCGGAGATCATTTTCCGGAAAGCGACAGCAATCAGGCACCAAATAGCACCGAACGTAGTGAACCCCCCGACCGGCACCACATTTTTTGATGAGCTAAAAGGGTTTTACCCTTGTAATAAGTGTGTCATCTGTAAATACAATGGTATTAGGAAATGTAGAACTAATACCTTTGAATCGTTTACAACTGGGAAACCATACACAATCAATCGGTTCATTTCATGTAATAGTAAATTTGTGGTGTATCTCCTCCAATATCCATGCCATAATTAGCATCCTGTACACCCATTAATATATTTTTTAGTCATGTTTGTGGTTTTTATCGATTGTATATTTAGGATTGACTAATATGGGTTTTTTATCTAGTTCACACATTTTTATAGCTATTCTATTAATTTTATGCTATCCTATTCACTAATTTATGAATAGTTTTTAGTATATTATTATTGGTGTTTTCACATAGGAATATATTTCCCCCTTTTATTCATGTAATTGAACTTTTTTAATTATGGTTACTATTTACTCCTGTACCAGAGCACCTTTATATGCCATGGACAAATTAGTATTTTCCCCGAGAACTCACCAGTTGGTGAATAAT
The DNA here is from genome assembly GCF_062004578.1 of Staurois parvus. NCBI lineage: Eukaryota > Metazoa > Chordata > Amphibia > Anura > Ranidae > Staurois > Staurois parvus. The sequence goes on along the minus strand of NW_028317816.1, from coordinate 6,518,936 downwards.
CATTGAGTAGGGGGACTCGCTATCTATGATTATCTCCCTGGGACTAAGTACCACTATTTAGTGGCATATAAGCGATTTGATGCGCTTAAGATCGCTGTTATAAATATATTTCAGCTATTGCTTTAATTTCCTTGGCAAAAAGTGGTGTCTCAAAATGCAGTTTAACCGGTCCTTTCCTTTAATGGTGGCGATTATTGTACATTAGAAATTGTCCCCGCTCTTTTAAATTAATTGTAAATATTATTGTGTATTTTATGCTATATTTTAATTAGTTTACAGACTTGAGCACCCAGAGCACCTTTTTATGCCGTGGGTATATTAGCTTTATTCCCCTCATTTAATCACCAATTTGGTGCTGCACTATTTGGGAAGTGGCTTATGGCTGTCTTCTTTTAATGAAAACCAGGGTTATTATACTGATTATTTCCCCTGGGATTAATGAGCCACTGCTTCTGGCTCAAATGCACCGCTCTGTGTGCTCTGCCAGCAATGTGTAATACACTCCAGCTGACAGTTTTCTATATCCACGGCAAAATGGTGCCTAGCCGCGCGCGCATGCGCAGTTGCCTGGTCTCTTCGAAAATGGCGGCGAGTTAGTGCGCATCCCGTTTTTCATTATTTAAACATTTGGCGTCTGTCACAGAGCTGTCAGTGTCCCCTCTGATGATGTGTCTTAGCACGAAAGGCCTCAGGAGGAACTGACAGCCTGTGACGCCTTATTGCCGCCCAGACCATGAGGAGGTCTGGCGGCCATTCTACTATTCAGGGTCAGTAACTTTTTTAACCCTTTTTTTCCTGCATTATATTTCTTGGCATTTGCCAGCACCTATACAGATCTACCCTGCACTAAGTTTGTTACCAATAAAGTTTTTTGACATACTACACTATGGGTACTCTTCCACTTTTTGCCCCTCATTGAGGGGTCAGCAGACACAGCTTCCAATTTATACTACATCCAGAGCAGGGAAGCCTTCACCTGGAGGGATTCTTTATCCGGTTGATCCATCCTGATCCTAAGGAGGTCCTGTGAGCCCAGCAGACTATCGTTTGATGACATCCCTTCCTGAGGGAGATCGATACCTGTGGAATTTAATACACACATGCGCATTTCCTATGCGCGGTCGGTGAGTGCGCATTTTTGCCATTTCTTCCGGATTCCTCATAGCTGTGCCCACTTTAATATCATATTGATGAATTAAACGAACATTTGAAAACAAATTTTAGATCGAACTTTTTAGATCGAACTTTTTAGATCGAATTCTCTGCTTGTTGATTTTAGCGCTGCACTTTATCTATTTACTTTTACTTGAGGCGGTTGTGATCTCCTTTTAGTGCTATTAGCTGCTTACTTTATTATTATACAGGAGCGCTCACTATATTTTTTACATTTTAAACCTTTACCCATTACCAATAAAAAAATGACAACATTGTCATAAAAACAAAGACCTGATACCAGTTGCACATTCACACCTTGAATACCCTGGAAAAATCAAATAATGTAACTGCAAATATGTAATTATGATAGTGAGAGGCTATGGTTAGGCCACCTATAATATCTCTGTGGCCACATTCACAAATTACCAATCATAAAGAATCCTCCTAGGGGCAAGGTTCATATCAAACTAACAAAAATGTGACCAGTCAAGCATATTCACAGGTCCCTCAAACTACATGCACACAATAGAGACCATATATCGCTAAGACAATATCTAACATAAATTCACTTTATCTACCTTCTATTATGGAATTATAGTAATTCAGTGATGAGCACAAGAATAATGCAGCTGGACATGCATAATTAAACAGCCTGTGAAAAAATGCAGTTTGGCAAGGTATAGTGGCCACAAAGACAAACATGTGAACGAGGCCTTATAATGACACAGGGATTGGTGTGGCAGTTTTCAGGGACACTGTGACTGGTGCAATTAATGGTGATTGGGGACACTGTGACAGGCTTTACTGGTCTGGTGACATTGTACTGTTGTGGCAACTGATCAAAGAAAATGGCTGGTGGCACTTACTTACAGTTATAACAGAGCAGCCAGCTATTGCACATGATCCCTGCAACAGCAGTACACTGCACTTGTTCTGATGATACTATGTAAAACATGTTTTTACATAGGTAGCACTGCCCCCTTAGGAGTTGCTGAGTATTTGGGTCCCCCTATAGTCCTGCACAGCCAGGCAACAGGCATCTTCACACAGGCTTGCATTCTGAGAAAGAGATCAGTCCTTGAGCTTTGGTTTTGTGGTTTTTATTTAAGGTATTTGAACTGGGATAGGGTTAGGGGTGTACAGGATGCTCAAGGGAACTGATGAACTGAGGACAACTTCCTGGAACTATTTACAAGATTTCACTGCAACAGAGTCTCTGCAGGAGAGCCAGCCATCATCTCCTAGTGTACCATCTCAGACCCTAGAAATCATCTTCCTTCACCCAGCAATCTGGAAGTACTCTTGAACAGGGGATCCGGTTCCTGACGCTTTAAGAAATGGACAGTCCCAGGTAGGCAGTGAATCTGGTTCACCACCAGAGCGCTCCTTTCCGTATCCCCAGGGGGTGCAGGGGTGCTCACTCAGATCCTCTCCTGTAACGCTAATGAGTTGGTGGCTGCTGCCAGGCCTTTTAGTTGGGCCTCTCCTTCCCTGCTGTACAGGTGGTCCTCACTCTGGGGGTCAGTGAAGTTCTGAACTTTCTTTCTTTCCAGCTCCACTACCTGTAGGAGAGCCCCTCTCTCCATTTGGGCTCCTCCCAGGCTCCTGCCTTCAGAATCACATCTTCCTCACTATCTTCCACCTGAACTCTCCTACAGCTGAGCAGGCTCAAATACTCTTAAAGGTTGTCCCAGCCCCTTTCCAAGCCTCCTGTTGGGGATTGGCCAGGATTCTTCAAGCGTTCAGGCCAGCCACTCCTCATATCTGCCCACTGCATTGAGACCTTTCTCCAAAGGCCTAGAACAAGGGGTAATTCCAGAGGACTGGTCTGCAGAGCCACGCAGCTCCTAACCCAATTTTGACCTCCTGACTATTACACCCAGGCTGCTACTCAGCCCTTTTCTCTAACAATCAGGATTCTAGCTCCCCTAGCTAACTAGGAGGGTGTTACACAAACTTTCGCCAAAACAATGCAATGTCCCTATAGTGACATTGTACTGGTGTGGTATTGGTAAAATTGCCCTTCAATAATTGATAAACAGACCCCTTACTAACAATCTGGCCACATTCAATCCATTTTGAGCCAAAATTAATTCCTAGTACTTGCACACCCCCATATATTATAATCAACAACGTCTGCTGAATAAAATTATACCACATTAGTGTGACGTTTATGTATTATAGTGGAATGATAAAGCTTTATGGGAACTGTATTCCCCTTTTGACACTGCAGTGAGTAATCCACAGGGAAAAAAATGGTTTGCTTAAATGGGTACCATAACATTAAGATAAGATCAAGTTGGGTTGGCAAGGGCACTGTCAGGAATGGACTCAGCACTGGTGGTGGGACTCACCTGCCGTGTGGGCTGCAGTACCAGGGCTGACCAGCGGGTGCTCTCAGCAGCCAGAAGCTCTCTCCTGCAATCAGCCAAACCTGGGGCTGATTGCAGAAGGTGTATTTAAGGCATGACCAGGCCTGTGATCAGGGCCTTGGTGTATGTTTTCCCATGAGCCCCTGTACCTGGTATCCTGTGTTCCTGCTTCGTTGCTGACCCTGCTTGATCCTGACCTCTGCTGACCGTCTCCTGTTGAACCCCTGGCTTGCCTGACCATCCTTCTGCCTGATCCCCTGTACCACGCTGCCTGTGAGTTACTGAACCCAGCTTGTGACCCTGACCATTCTCTGCCTGCTCCTTTGGTACCTTGCTGCCCGCACGTTGCTGACCTGGCCCATCTGACCACGCTAACTACTCTGCCATCCATCCATCCTGCACGGATCCAGCTGTCCCTGCTCACACCTTCTGCCTCTTCACATCAGGCTTTCTACCTGCACATACCTCTGGCGGATCCCTCTACCACTAGCAGGTGTACTCAGGGGCCGCGACCTGGTTCCTGTCTGCTCCAAGTCCATCCCCACCATCAGGGGCCCTGGTGAATAAGCAGACTGGGACTTAGACTCGGTGCCCTGGGGAATCCTGTCCTGAGGGCCGCTAGAGGTACCACCAAACGGTCATTACAAAACCCTACGGCCGGCCTGACCATTCCACCTCTCCAGCCCTGATACGCCTGTGTTCCTGCACGTACTAAGATTAGTGGAAGGTTGGTTTGTTCACTGTGCGTTTATATATATATATGGGTGGCTAATAATAAACTGTATTATTATACTATACCTGAAACCTGCGTTTCCCTGTGTCAGTTCACACCTTTCTGGTCATTCCTAGATTCCTGACAGGCACAGATTAGCCCTATGATGACTCTTGCAAAAGCCTGCATTGCTAAATATCTTATTGAGATTACATTCACTTATATAAGCATATGATGCTTGCAAAATGTGATGTCATTCCTGGAACCTGGGGATTAATCTGGGAAGGGAATAAAAAAAAAATAAGTAAATGAATAAGTAAAATGTACAATGCTATCTATCTATCTATACACACACAAACATATATACACACACACATACAGTGCTCAGCATAAATGAGTACACCCCACAACAAAAACTACTACATCTAATATTTTGTATGACCTCCATGATTTCTACGGAGAGCACCAAGTCTTCTAGCTATTTTTCAAGAATCACCTCTTTTAGAGCCTGGATGCTGGATGGAGTGTTATGCTCAGCTTCCCTGTTCTTTTTCAGAAATGCAACAGTGGCCTTAGATGTGTGTTTTGGATCATTGTCATGTTGGAAAAGTGCCTGACGACCAAGGGCACAGAGTGATTATAGCATCTTCTCTTTCAATTTAGAGCAGTACATCTGTGAATTCATGATATCATCAATGAAATGCAGCTCCTCAACACCAGCAGCACTCATGCAGCCCCACAGAAGGACACTGCCACCACCATGTTTCACTGTAGGCACCATGCATTTTGCTTTGTAGTCCTCACTTTTGCGACACCATACAGTTTTGATGCCATCAGTTCCAAAAACATTTATCTTGGTCTCGTCACTTCAGAGTATAGAGCCCCAGTAGTCTTCTTTTTCAGCATGGGCCCTGGCAAATTCTAGGGGGGCTTTTTGGTTCATGGACTTTAGGAGAGGCTTCCTTCATGGACGACACCTATGCATGACATTCCTCTGTAGTGTACGCCGTATTTTGTCACAGGAAACAATCACCCAAGTTTGGATTTCTACTTCTTTAGAAATAATTGAGTACTGTCCATGATACATTTTTTTATTTGCACTAACATACAATTTTGAGGACAAGCTTTCAGGTATGTCTCCTGCTTCAAGGTCCAAGCAGTACTTCTTCACAAAGACTTAGCAGAATGTTAAAAGAAACAATCTCTAGGGGGGAGAAAAAGAGAAAAAAGGAAAAAAGGAACAAACCCAGAAAAAAACACGCACAAACAAATGTATACAGCAATGGTTATAAAACTAGGATTAGACTAGAGATAAGACAGAGCAAAAGCAAAGACTGGGGGGGGGGGGTTTGGGACAACACTCGCAGAGGGGGTCTGTAAAACTGTTGGATAATGAGTGAGGAATCCTATGTCCAAATTAAGGCTGTTATCTCTTGTATCAAATACAAATATTATTCTTAGTTCAAAAGTTTTCCTTTCCTGGATAGTTTTGAAATTTCCTTTAAGAACTAAAATATTGAGGTCTTCCATAGTGTGGTCCAGTTGTGCGAAATGGTGTCCCACAGGTGTGCAGAAGTTCTTTTTTAGCTAACTGCAGTGAACTTGCATGGTGATTTTCTTCAACCCTTTTCATCAGAAGATACTGCTGTCGAGGTGTTAACTTCTGTGGATGGCCTGGATGTCTTTTTGAGATGGTTGCAGTTCAATCTTTGTTACACTTTTGTATCACTTTTGCTACAGTGTTCTGGCTGATAAGTAAAGCTTTGCTGATCTTCTTGTAGCCTTCATCTTTCTTGTGTAAAGAAATTATTTACTTTCTCAGGCCTTGTGACATTCCTCTTCCATGTGGTGCCATTGCTGATAGCATGCAATGGGAAGGGGTTTTCTTTGTTAAGTAATGCCCTTTTATAATCAACTGCCTGCTGGCTACCTGTTTAATGAATAATTAGGCTCATCTGTACTTGAATTATTGTTAATTAGGATTTTGTTGTCAAAAATTTAGCTTTGCAATTAAGACTTTCATTAGGGTGTATTCATTTTTGCAACATGGTCGTGCATGAATTTTTTAGGAAAAATACTTTTTTGTGTATGCAAATGAACAAATCTTGTTTGCAATCAATGGCCCACATTTGTGGGAGTTACATAGTTTGTCTGGGTGAAAAAAGACAAAAGCCCATCCAGTTCAACCATTAAGAAAAAAAAAGTTATAATCCTACACCCACAGTTGACCCAGAGAAAGGCAAAAAAAAACAGCAAAGCATGACCCAATTTGCTCCTGCAGGGGACAAAATTCCTTCCTGATCCCCCGAGAGGCAATTGGATATTCCCTAGATCAACTTTACTTATAAATGTTAGTATCCAGTTATATTGTGTGTATCCAAGAAACAATCCAGGCCTTTTTTAAAGGAATCCACTGAGCTGGCCAGAACCAACTCTTGAGGGAGTCTATTCCACATTTTGACAGCTCTTACTGTGAAGAAACCTTTCTGTGTTTGGAGATTACATTTCTTTTCCTCCAGACCTAAACAGTGCCCCCTTGTCCTCTGTGATGACCTCAGGGTGAATAACTCTACACTGAGTTCACTATATGAACCACTGATGTATTTATACATATTGATCTTATCCCTGTAGACTTACCTTACACATAAGCCGTGTATGGGGAACTGTGTCAAACGCTTTTGCAAAATCGAAGTATACCACATCCACAGCCACCCCTCTGTCCAAGGTTTTGCTCACCTCCTCATAAAAAGAAATCAGATTTGTTTGACAACTTCTGTCTTTCATGAATCCATGCTGCATGTTGCTTAAAATATTTTTTTCCAGCAAGAACTCATCTATGTGTTCTTTTATTAAACTCTCCAGTATCTTTCCAACCATAGAAGTTAAACTAACAGGCCTATAATTATTTGGTAAAGATGTGGACTCCTTTTTAAATATTGACACCACATTGGCCTTATGCCAATCCAGTGGTACTATGCCAGTCATTAAAGAGTCCCTAAAAATTAGAAACAATGGCTTTGAAATGACAGGGCTCAATTTTTTAAGGACCCGTGGGTGTATGCCATCAGGTCCAGGTGGTTTATTCACCTTTATTCTCTCTAAATATTTTTAGATCATATCAATTGTGAGCCACTCTGGATCATCTGGAGCTGTGTCAATACCATGTCCATTAGGGACAAGAGCTCCCCATGCTCCTTTGTATAGACAGAGCTGAAGAAGATATTTCATAAATTTGCCTTCACTGAGATAATAGTCCTTCACACAAAAATAATCTTTGTGGCTTACCGCCATTCATAGAGTAGGTCATTCCACAGCACTGTCACTCACCAGCAATCAGCACAGGATATTGGCATAACATAACTTTCAGCTCCTGAAAGGCTTTTTCTGCCCTGTCGTTCCACTGAACCATGACTGACTTTTTCCCTTTTGTCAGGTCAGTCAATGGGACAGCTATCATGGCAAAATTGGGCACAAACCACTGGCAGTAACCCACTATGCCCAGGAACGCACGCAACTACTTCATGGTGGCTGGGCAGGACCAAGCCTGGACAGCCTCCACTTTATTCACTTGAGGCTTCACCAACCCTCTACCTACCATGTACCCAGGGGTGGACTGACAACTCATGGGGCCCCCGGGCAATAGGGGATCATGGGGCCCCTGTGTCCTTGTCAAAAAAGCCTATGAAAAAGGTACCAGGGGCATCTCATGGGGCCCCCTACTGACCCTGGGCCCTCGGGCAGTGCCTGAGTTTCCAAATGGTCAGTCCGCCCCTGCACGTACCCCAAGTACTTCCCTTCTTCCATTGCTATGGCACACTTTTCAGGGTTGATGGTAAACCCTCCTTTCCTCAGAGAAACCACCACAGCCTGGACTTTGGGAAGATGGGTCTCGCAATCCATGCTAAAGATTACAATGCCATCAAGATAGACTGAGGTGTACTCCCGGGTGCAGATGAAGAGTGATGTCCATAATCCTCTGGAAAGTGGCTGGGGCAGAGTGCAACCCAAATGGTATTCTTTTGTACTGGAACTGGCCCTCAGGAGAACCCTGTTTTCTCTCTGGCCTCCTTAGTCAAAAGTATCTGCCAGTACCCTTTGGTAAGGTCTAGGGTAGTGATATACCGGGCTGATCTCAATCTCTCTATCACCTCATCTACCTGCGGCATGGGGTAGGCATCATACTTCGACATCTCATTGAGCTTTCGGCAGTCATTACAGAATTGCAGAGTTCTGTTGGGCTTCGGTACCAGCGCAATCGGACTTGACCATTTGCTCTGTGATTCTTCAATGATGTCAAGCTCCAACATCCTTTTTATTTCCTCTGAGACTGTCTTTCTATGGGCCTCGGGAATTCAGTAGGGTTTTACCCATACCTTTACATTTGGATCTGTGATAATGTCATGCTCTATCACACTGGTGAGACCTGGTAAATCGGTAAACATATTCCTGTTATGTTGGAGGAACTCTGGGATGAACCAGGGTCACCATACTACCTGAGTCCAGTAGTGCACGGGCAGGGCATTGGTTTACCCAGACTCGCACTCAAAGCATCCCTCTGTCAGGTCTAGGTGGGTGGCACAGACACTGCGGGAGCAAAAGGACACATCATCATGAGGGGTCAACTTCTGTAGGAAGTGGCTCTCCTTTGAGGTCATTGGGTTGCTAGGGACAACTGCTGTTTTTACTTGTTTGGCTAA